>NW_028296626.1:1056386-1408515 GCF_055471065.1 Atractosteus spatula
TTTTAATGGTCTTAGAATCTAACCATGCGATATAACTCAAACAACGCACACACAGGTACTAATACACGAGGATGCATTTATTATTATATAGAATATGCATGTAAACCTAACAGATCTTATCGTAAGGGTTATCAGAATACAAAAGATATAAATTCATTCAGTTACAAAAAGTTACACATATCAAGAGGACATAAGTTCGGTATATCATTCATTTAGACCGTATCGTAATTGAACTTGTTTACAACTTCTACATTAGATACTCAAAACAAGTACATAACCTTTGGAATTAAATTGATATCAACTAGTTGGGAGCAGTAAAGCAATGAAGTTGAATACTCACTGCCGCTAAGCCTGTAATCTAACCGTTTCCTTAGTGTAGCGGTTATCACGTTCGCCTCACACGCGAAAGATCCCCGGTTCGAGTCCAGGCGGAAACAGCCTCTCTTTGCACGCTCCTGTACTTCACACAGGTATTAAACGACTGATCATTTGTTCCCAATGTATTTAAGGTGCCTTCATGCACTCTTGTACCAAACGCACGTTCCTTCTGTACGCGGAGCCGATCATTTGCAATTGGGCAATCAGGACGAGCTCTGTCGGCTCAAAAGCAGCGCAGGACCTGCAAGAACAACAGAAAGATTAGCATCCAGTGAGCCCAAGATCTCATCAAGAATCGGCTCCAGCAACAAGGCTGGGCGCATTGTTCCATTCTCCGACCACTCTCGGTGTAAACAAGTCCCTCCTGGTCTCTGCTTGAAATGCACTTTCCTGCGTTTGCTTTGGTGTAACTGGCTTCCCCTGCATGGGCGAATGTGAAGAAGATCCTTAGTAAGTCGTTGAAGAAAACCGAGAAGAGGTCGGAGTGGCCTCTGTCGTTCATCAACGATCCAGTCAGGCAGTACTCCTCTGTAAAGCGCCGTTCGTTCACATCGATTGGCTTTTTTTTGCCTTCATTCGCGCAAGTAGTAAAAGCAGACGCCCCTATTCTGCCGTGACCCGGATTCGAACCGGGGTTGTTGCGGCCACAACGCAAAGTACTGACCACTATACGATCACGGCGAGTTACCGATACACACATGGCAGGGCGGAAAAGGCTGTGCTCTCTTCGTGTGACCTAATTCGGAAAAGTCCTGACGTTACATTTCAACTGAGCCCCAGTATACATCGACCCTTCGACACTCTGAGTGACAACTCTCTTGCGTGTTTTCTCATATTTATGTAGTTTGCTTGCATGATGCCCGGAACAGCGGGGTTGTGTGCTCCCATATGGTCTAGTGGTTAGGATTCCTGGTTTTCACCCAGGCGGCCCGGGTTTGACTCCCGGTATGGGAACGTGTCAGTTTTGCCTCCTGCTTTCCAAAAGATCAGCACCGTGTACGAAGGAGCCGCATTAAAACCACTCGAACGTGCAAAACGCGCGAGAAGAGGGGGCGCTTGTTTCCAACCGAAGACTTCTCGCGTGTGAGACGAGCTGATCATCGCTGCAGGAGGTGGGAGGGTTACTCTGGTAGACAGGGCTGACCTTCGGCAATAGGATTTATACTCTCCAAGATGATATTTGCACTTTCTGGAGAGGCGATTTTCTCCACTTCAGTAGCCCGATTTCGTCGATTGCGTGGAGAGGGCTGTAGAATGTGGCGCCGCTTTTCCTGCTCCGTCCATGACAGGCGTGCTGGTCTCTGGAGAGAGAGCACGGTCCATCAGCGCACTCCAATAAAGGCACTGGAAGCAGCTGAATCGCATTGGCGAAGCTCAGCACTGGGCCGCTGGGAAGGGTTTGCTACCGTTTCCGTAGTGTAGTGGTTATCACGTTTGTCTCACATGCGAAAAGTCCCTGGTTCGAAACTGGGCGGAAACAGACCGGCTTCTTTTGTCGCCACGCACAAAAGGGGATTGGGGATTCGCCTAGCGCTGTGATCGCACAGACCCACTCACCTCTTAGTGTGGCGGGATCTGCACAGTGCATGTCGCAGCGCATCCTGCTTTCACTCCAATGCGCGTCCTGATGTACCCCAGTCTCCCGCGTGACAGGTGGGGATAATCACCACTATACTAACGAGGAAGACATCGCTCTCTCCGACCCCCGGCATCGTGTCCCGACCCACCGTGCTGGAAGCCGACGCGTGCTGTGATTTCTTTACGGAGCAGAAATGACAACCGAGGAGCCGAGAGATCATTTCAGCATTTCGCGTCTGAACAGAAAACACAAACGACCAACTCGGAATGACTTGCCTTTGACGCTTATCAAAGCGTTCTTTGTGCATCGAACAGACCCACTCACCTCTTAGTGTGGCGGGATCTGCACAGTGCATGTCGTAGCGCTTCCTGCTTTCACTTCAATGTGCTTTCTGATGTCGAGTCGTGTGCCGTGCGGAGGCTCTGAAAGCGAGAGCAATGAAAAGGTGCACGACGCTGTGAAAGAAAACAGAGAAGTGAAAGGCAGTCCTTTCTCTAAGGAGGTAAAAGAAAAGCTTTCTACTCCCCGTCGGGGAATCAAACCCCGGTCTCCCGCGTGACAGGCGGGGATACTTGCCACTATACTAACGAGGAAGACATCACACCCTTCGATCCCCGGCATCGTGTCCCGACCCAGCGTGCTGGAAGGCGACGCGTGCTGTGATTCCTTTACGGAGCAGAAATGACAACCGAGGAGCCGAGAGATCATTTCAGCATTTCGCGTCTGAACGGAAAACACAAACGACCAACTCGGAATGACTTGCTTTTGACGCTTTTCAAAGCGTTCTTTGTGCACGACGACTGCGCCGCCTAGCAGATACAAATGGGTTGTACAACTCTGAACTAGCAAATGGAAGAGGGCTAAGCCCCTTCTCTTTTAGCCCAGGTTCGATCTGTCTCCCAGAATCACCAGGGCGCACGCGCACACACACACACCCGTGCCGTTGAAGTGCTCTGCTTCATTTCTAAGGGCAACTCAACATTCACTCCTACCCCGAGAACAGAAAAGACAGCGTCCGCAGCAACAACAGCTCAGGTCTCTGCACAGGAACTAAGCTGCCCCCATCTCCTCTGCTCTGCGGCTCCTGTGGAGTGGAGTCCTGCCTGGAGCCGTGTTTGCAGGCGGCGGCTCCCCGCGCTCTCTCTGTGCGTCGTGTCCAAGAGCTCCTGGGAGGAAGAGAGAGCCCTCCCACTCGGGGGCTTTTCCACGGTCTGTGTGAGGAGGGGCGGGTGTGTCCAGTAGCTTATCGAGCGGAAGCCTGGGGCGGCGGAGAGCTGTGATCGTGCAGACCTTGAGGTGTCACCTCTTTGTCTGCTTTCCCGCCCCCCCTCCGCCCAAGCTCTGCTCCAGAGTAGCCCGGCAACCCCTCACACCTGCACGTGTCACAACCTAAGGTGTGGTCATGAGACACCCATGGGGTGCTGTTCTGTTCTTGCTAATTGTTTCCTGCCCGTCGCAGGCAGGAGTCCATGCGAGGAAGATGCGCTGGACAGAGCTCAGAGGGCGCAGCTGGGTGGCTTTCCTTCTGAGTGACGTTCCTGCAACACTCTCCCGCTCCTCTTGGTGCGCTCATGCCGCAACACAGGAAGGCTGGAGCAGGTGGCTGTGGGCTCTGTGCACTGCCGAAATAGCTCAGTTGGGAGAGCGTTAGACTGAAGATCTAAAGGTCCCTGGTTCGATCCCGGGTTTCGGCATTTTGTTTCATCGCGCCCTTTGTTCCTCTTTCCAGCGCCCCCTGCCTAAAGTGACGCTTCCCATTCTCAGCCCGAAACGCAAGCGAGACACCAGCAGCGGTCCCTGCAGGTTTCCGTAGTGTAGCGGCTATCACGTTCGCCTAACACGCGAAAGGTCCCCGGTCCGAGACCGGGCGGAAACAGCCTCTTGTTGCACGCTCCTGTACTTCACAGAGGTCTTGAGCGACCGGTCATTTGTTCCCAATGTATTTCCGGTGCCTTCATGCACTCTTGTACCAAACGCACGTTCCTTCTGTACGCGGAGCCGATCATTTGCAATTGGGCTGTGCCGACAGACCAGGACGAGCTCTGTCGGCTCAAAAGCAGCGCAGGACCTGCAAGAACAACAGAAAGATTAGCATCCAGTGAGCCCAAGATCTCATCAAGAATCGGCTCCAGCAACAGGGCTGGGCGCATTGTTCCATTCTCCGACCACTCTCGGTGTAAACAAGTCCCTCCTGGTCTCTGCTTGAAATGCACTTTCCTGCGTTTGCTTTGGTGTAACTGGCTTCCCCTGCATGGGCGAATGTGAAGAAGATCCTTAGTAAGTCGTTGAAGAAAACCGAGAAGAGGTCGGAGTGGCCTCTGTCGTTCATCAACGATCCAGTCAGGCAGTACTCCTCTGTAAAGCGCCGTTCGTTCACATCGATTGGCTTTTTTTTGCCTTCATTCGCGCAAGTAGTAAAAGCAGACGCCCCTATTCTGCCGTGACCCGGATTCGAACCGGGGTTGTTGCGGCCACAACGCGAAGTACTGACCACTATACGATCACGGCAAGTTACCGATACCCACGTGGCAGGGCGGAAAAGGCTGTGCTCTCTTCGTGTGACCTAATTCGGAAAAGTCCTGACGTTGCATTTCAACTGAGCCCCAGTATACATCGACCCTTCGACACTCTGAGTGACAACTCTCTTGCGTGTTTTCTTATATTTATGTAGTTTGCTTGCATGATGCCCGGAACAGCGGGGTTGTGTGCTCCCATATGGTCTAGTGGTTAGGATTCCTGGTTTTCACCCAGGCGGCCCGGGTTTGACTCCCGGTATGGGAACGTGTCAGTTTTGCCTCCTGCTTTCCAAAAGATCAGCACCGTGTACGAAGGAGCCGCATTAAAACCACTCGAACGTGCAAAACGCGCGAGAAGAGGGGGCGCTTGTTTCCAACCGAAGACTTCTCGCGTGTGATACGAGCTGATCATCGCTGCAGGAGGTGGGAGGGTTACTCTGGTAGACAGGGCTGACCTTCGGCAATAGGATTTATACTCTCCAAGATGATATTTGCACTTTCTGGAGAGGCGATTTTCTCCACTTCAGTAGCCCGATTTCGTCGATTGCGTGGAGAGGGCTGTAGAATGTGGCGCCGCTTTTCCTGCTCCGTCCATGAGAGGCGTGCTGGTCTCTGGAGAGAGAGCACGGTCCATCAGCGCACTCCAATAAAGGCACTGGAAGCAGCTGAATCGCATTGGCGAAGCTCAGCACTGGGCCGCTGGGAAGGGTTTGCTACCGTTTCCGTAGTGTAGTGGTTATCACGTTTGTCTCACACGCGAAAAGTCCCTGGTTCGAAACTGGGTGGAAACAGACCGGCTTCTTTTGTCGCCACGCACAAAAGGGGATTGGGGATTCGCCTAGCGCTGTGATCGCACAGACCCACTCACCTCTTAGTGTGGCGGGATCTGCACAGTGCATGTCGCAGCGCATCCTGCTTTCACTCCAATGCGCGTCCTGATGTACCCCAGTCTCCCGCGTGACAGGTGGGGATAATCACCACTATACTAACGAGGAAGACATCGCTCTCTCCGACCCCCGGCATCGTGTCCCGACCCACCGTGCTGGAAGCCGACGCGTGCTGTGATTTCTTTACGGAGCAGAAATGACAACCGAGGAGCCGAGAGATCATTTCAGCATTTCGCGTCTGAACAGAAAACACAAACGACCAACTCGGAATGACTTGCCTTTGACGCTTATCAAAGCGTTCTTTGTGCATCGAACAGACCCACTCACCTCTTAGTGTGGCGGGATCTGCACAGTGCATGTCGCAGCGCTTCCTGCTTTCACTTCAATGTGCTTTCTGATGTCGAGTCGTGTGCCGTGCGGAGGCTCTGAAAGCGAGAGCAATGAAAAGGTGCACGACGCTGTGAAAGAAAACAGAGAAGTGAAAGGCAGTCCTTTCTCTAAGGAGGTAAAAGAAAAGCTTTCTACTCCCCGTCGGGGAATCAAACCCCGGTCTCCCGCGTGACAGGCGGGGATACTTGCCACTATGCTAACGAGGAAGACATCACACCCTTCGACCCCCGGCATCGTGTCCCGACCCACCGTGCTGGAAGCCGACGCGTCCTGCGATTCCTTTACGGAGCAGAAATGACAACCGAGGAGCCGAGAGATCATTTCAGCATTTCGCGTCTGAACGGAAAACACAAACGACCAACTCGGAATGACTTGCTTTTGACGCTTTTCAAAGCGTTCTTTGTGCACGACGACTGCGCCGCCTAGCAGATACAAATGGGTTGTACAACTCTGAACTAGCAAATGGAAGAGGGCTAAGCCCCCTTTCTTTTAGCCCAGGTTCGATCTGTCTCCCAGAATCACCAGGGCGCACGCACACACACACACCCGTGCCGTTGAAGTGCTCTGCTTCATTTCTAAGGGCAACTCAACATTCACTCCTACCCCGAGAACAGAAAAGACAGCGTCCGCAGCAACAACAGCTCAGGTCTCTGCACAGGAACTAAGCTGCCCCCATCTCCTCTGCTCTGCGGCTCCTGCGGAGTGGAGTCCTGCCTGGAGCCGTGTTTGCAGGCGGCGGCTCCCCGCGCTCTGTCTGTGCGTCGTGTCCAAGAGCTCCTGGGAGGAAGAGAGAGCCCTCCCACTCGGGGGCTTTTCCACGGTCTGTGTGAGGAGGGGCGGGTGTGTCCAGTAGCTTATCGAGCGGAAGCCTGGGGCGGCGGAGAGCTGTGATCGTGCAGACCTTGAGGTGTCACCTCTTTGTCTGCTTTCCCGCCCCCCCTCCGCCCAAGCTCTGCTCCAGAGTAGCCCGGCAACCCCTCACACCTGCACGTGTCACAACCTAAGGTGTGGTCATGAGACACCCATGGGGTGCTGTTCTGTTCTTGCTAATTGTTTCCTGCCCGTCGCAGGCAGGAGTCCATGCGAGGAAGATGCGCTGGACAGAGCTCAGAGGGCGCAGCTGGGTGGCTTTCCTTCTGAGTGACGTTCCTGCAACACTCTCCCGCTCCTCTTGGTGCGCTCATGCCGCTGGAGCAGGTGGCTGTGGGCTCTGTGCACTGCCGAAATAGCTCAGTTGGGAGAGCGTTAGACTGAAGATCTAAAGGTCCCTGGTTCGATCCCGGGTTTCGGCATTTTGTTTCATCGCGCCCTTTGTTCCTCTCTCCAGCGCCCCCTGCCTAAAGTGACGCTTCCCTTTCTCAGCCCGAAACGCAAGCGAGACACCAGCAGCGGTCCCTGCAGGTTTCCGTAGTGTAGCGGCTATCACGTTCGCCTAACACGCGAAAGGTCCCCGGTTCGAGACCGGGCGGAAACAGCCTCTTGTTGCACGCTCCTGTACTTCACAGAGGTCTTGAGCGACCGGTCATTTGTTCCCAATGTATTTCCGGTGCCTTCATGCACTCTTGTACCAAACGCACGTTCCTTCTGTACGCGGAGCCGATCATTTGCAATTGGGCTGTGCCGACAGACCAGGACGAGCTCTGTCGGCTCAAAAGCAGCGCAGGACCTGCAAGAACAACAGAAAGATTAGCATCCAGTGAGCCCAAGATCTCATCAAGAATCGGCTCCAGCAACAGGGCTGGGCGCATTGTTCCATTCTCCGACCACTCTCGGTGTAAACAAGTCCCTCCTGGTCTCTGCTTGAAATGCACTTTCCTGCGTTTGCTTTGGTGTAACTGGCTTCCCCTGCATGGGCGAATGTGAAGAAGATCCTTAGTAAGTCGTTGAAGAAAACCGAGAAGAGGTCGGAGTGGCCTCTGTCGTTCATCAACGATCCAGTCAGGCAGTACTCCTCTGTAAAGCGCCGTTCGTTCACATCCATTGGCTTTTTTTTGCCTTCATTCGCGCAAGTAGTAAAAGCAGACGCCCCTATTCTGCCGTGACCCGGATTCGAACCGGGGTTGTTGCGGCCACAACGCAAAGTACTGACCACTATACGATCACGGCGAGTTACCAATACACACATGGTAGGGCGGAAAAGGCTGTGCTCTCTTCGTGTGACCTAATTCGGAAAAGTCCTGACGTTGCATTTCAACTGAGCCCCAGTATACATCGACCCTTCGACACTCTGAGTGACAACTCTCTTGCGTGTTTTCTCATATTTATGTAGTTTGCTTGCATGATGCCCGGAACAGCGGGGTTGTGTGCTCCCATATGGTCTAGCGGTTAGGATTCCTGGTTTTCACCCAGGCGGCCCGGGTTTGACTCCCGGTATGGGAACGTGTCAGTTTTGCCTCCTGCTTTCCAAAAGATCAGCACCGTGTACGAAGGAGCCGCATTAAAACCACTCGAACGTGCAAAACGCGCGAGAAGAGGGGGCGCTTGTTTCCAACCGAAGACTTCTCGCGTGTGAGACGAGCTGATCATCGCTGCAGGAGGTGGGAGGGTTACTCTGGTAGACAGGGCTGACCTTCGGCAATAGGATTTATACTCTCCAAGATGATATTTGCACTTTCTGGAGAGGCGATTTTCTCCACTTCAGTAGCCCGATTTCGTCGATTGCGTGGAGAGGGCTGTAGAATGTTGCGCCGGTTTTCCTGCTCCGTCCATGACAGGCGTGCTGGTCTCTGGAGAGAGAGCACGGTCCATCAGCGCACTCCAATAAAGGCACTGGAAGCAGCTGAATCGCATTGGCGAAGCTCAGCACTGGGCCGCTGGGAAGGGTTTGCTACCGTTTCCGTAGTGTAGTGGTTATCACGTTTGCCTCACACGCGAAAAGTCCCTGGTTCGAAACTGGGCGGAAACAGACCGGCTTCTTTTGTCGCCACGCACAAAAGGGGATTGGGGATTCGCCTAGCGCTGTGATCGCACAGACCCACTCACCTCTAAGTGTGGCAGGATCTGCACAGTGCATGTCGCAGCGCATCCTGCTTTCACTCCAATGCGCGTCCTGATGTACCCCAGTCTCCCGCGTGACAGGTGGGGATAATCACCACTATACTAACGAGGAAGACATCGCTCTCTCCGACCCCCGGCATCGTGTCCCGACCCACCGTGTTGGAAGCCGACGCGTGCTGTGATTTCTTTACGGAGCAGAAATGACAACCGAGGAGCCGAGAGATCATTTCAGCATTTCGCGTCTGAACAGAAAACACAAACGACCAACTCGGAATGACTTGCCTTTGACGCTTATCAAAGCGTTCTTTGTGCATCGAACAGACCCACTCACCTCTTAGTGTGGCGGGATCTGCACAGTGCATGTCGTAGCGCTTCCTGCTTTCACTTCAATGTGCTTTCTGATGTCGAGTCGTGTGCCGTGCGGAGGCTCTGAAAGCGAGAGCAATGAAAAGGTGCACGACGCTGTGAAAGAAAACAGAGAAGTGAAAGGCAGTCCTTTCTCTAAGGAGGTAAAAGAAAAGCTTTCTACTCCCCGTCGGGGAATCGAACCCCGGTCTCCCGCGTGACAGGCGGGGATACTTGCCACTATACTAATGTAGAATTTGGGCATTTAAGGGGACAATTATTAATTGTAGCCGTAAATCACGAAATGGATTCTTTTAATGGCCTTAGAATCCAACCATGCGATATAACTCAAACAACACACACACACACACACACACACACACACAGGTACTAATACACGAGGATACATTTATTAATACATAAAATATGCATGTAAACCTAACAGATCTTATCGTGACGGTTTTCAGAATACAAAAGATATATATTCATTCAGTTACAAAGAGTTACATATATCAAGAGGACATAAGTTCAGTATATCATTCATTTAGACCGTTTCGTAATTGAACTTGGTTACAACTTCTACATTAGATACTCAAAACAAGTACATAACTCTTAGGAATAAAATTGATATCAACTGGTTGGGATAACAATTGAATTCTCAAGCTGTAATGCATTGAAGTTGAATACTCATCCAATCTCTGGGGATTCAGATCTCCTGCGGGCTCTTTGGCTCCGTGCCAGGCTGTGCTGTGCTGCAGATGCTCACTGACCGGCTAGTTAGTGTTGGCTTTAACTAGCAAAGTTTGTGCACAGGAGAAAAGATGACTGTGGGTCCCAGCAAGTCAGGAAGAGGACCGGTTCATTCCTGATGAAGCGCTAGTTCTGAATAGTGATTCAGCTGTCCACAGTTCCGACCTGTTCACAAGGCTTGGTGCTGGTGCTTAGCTCAGGTGGATCCTCTGATTACTCTCTGGCAACCTCCGCTCTAGACTCTTAGAACAAAGGAAAGTTCTGGCACTCGGACACACTGGTCGTTCCGTGGTTGTCCAGGCTGACTCTTAGGATGGTCAGGAGGCGCGCTGCGAGAATGTCCTGCCCTTGGGAGCCTTTGGCTCCTGGGCCGTCCTGCCCTGGAATTCTCCTTTGAATTCCCTTTAGAAAAGTCCAGGAAATAGTCTCTCAGGCCCTCTGTGTTGCCTGTTTTTACCTGGAGGAACTTCAGCTCGTTCATTGGCTGAAAGTTCCATGGGCATCAGAGTCCCATGTAGGTTACTCGGCCCTACCAGTCCCTGATTGGTTGTTGAAGGTGAGATGTGAGTCACTTACTCCTGACACTTAGGAATGCAGTCCAGATGTCCATCTGGCACACCCTAGACAGATAGGCGCCAATGGATGACCATTGATCATGATAGCTAGGCTTAGCTAAGTGCATCCCCATTTGGGAGCTGTCCCTTATCAAAAGAAAACATCTTTAAATCAGCCTGCATGAATAGTTTCTCTGTGGCTGCACCACAGAGATGAACAGAGAGATGGGGCCTCATTAGAAAAAGCACAGCAACACTTAATTCTGTCTTATTAACAACCATTGCCGCTACAAGTGAAAGGCTGAAGTGAAATAGAGCGGGGACGAAGGCAGTGAAGAGAGAGAACGTGGGAAGAAGAGAAAAACGCAAGGGAAAAAAAGCAGCGTCGTAAAAGATGTGGCGGAGCTGTCCTCTCTATAAGAAGGGTGCCAGTGAGCCCTGCTCTCGCTTACGGCCACACCCCCTTGAGCACGCCTGATCTCGTCTGATCTCGGAAGCTAAACAGGGATGGGCCTGGTTAGTACTTGGATGGGAGACCGCCTGGGAATACCAGGTGCTGTAAACTTTTAAGCGCAGGAGGCGCCCTATCCCCGCTCGCTCTCTCATTCCCCTGTTCACACGTGCAGTGCGGCTTTTCAGTCTGTTTATTTGTCAGCTTTGGCGAGACACGGGTGCTTGTGTATTAGCGTGAGCGTTTTTTATTCTGATCATGAACAGTTTTACAAGTCCGCAAAGGATCGAGGAAAGGTTTATTGCCAGCTGAAAAGAGACACAGCGCTTCGGCTGTGGAGACTTGTTCGGCTGGCGTTCGGGGAGTCGCGTTTTTCAGAATTGTATTGAGATCGTTTTCCACAAAGCTCAGATGTCAAAGCACAGCAGCAGCTCTCCACAGCGATCCTCTATAGCGCCCTTTCTCCCGCAGCTCCGTCCTCATTGGAAGGAAGCAAGAGTGAAAGGCTGAAGTGAAATAGAGCGGGGACGAAGGCAGTGAAGAGAGAGAACGTGGGAAGAAGAGAAAAACGCAAGGGAAAAAAAGCAGCGTCGTAAAAGATGTGGCGGAGCTGTCCTCTCTATAAGAAGGGTGCCAGTGAGCCCTGCTCTCGCTTACGGCCACACCCCCTTGAGCACGCCTGATCTTGTCTGATTTTGGAAGCTAAACAGGGATGGGCCTGGTTAGTACTTGGATGGGAGACCGCCTGGGAATACCAGGTGCTGTAAACTTTTAAGCGCAGGAGGCGCCCTATCCCTGCTCGCTCTCTCATTCCCCTGTTCACACGTGCAGTGCGGCTTTTCAGTCTGTTTATTTGTCAGCTTTGGCGAGACACGGGTGCTTGTGTATTAGCGTGAGCGTTTTTTATTCTGATCATGAACAGTTTTACAAGTCCGCAAAGGATCGAGGAAAGGTTTATCGCCAGCCATTTATTCTTATCATGAACCTTATATACTGTATCTCTACATCCCATAACCTTTAACGGCAGGTGCCTGAGTGTGGACATGTTGTGATGTAATATTTATTTTAAAAGTAAACATTTTAGTAAAGTCTGTTATATTGTTAAAATCTATAAGCGTCTATAATCTATAAGATCAATTTTTGCTCGTGCTTATAAGTTATCGCTGCTAAATGTGTCTTATTCAATTATTTTAACACTTTTATGACCTATCCACTAAAATATAAAGACCCGCCCTACAATGCTCTTCTCAAAAGATAAAATAAGTTTTACATTTTTTGATTCAATGTAATTTCTTTTCTAGAGAAACACACATCATTTGAGGCTTGGGTTGCATGTTAATATTTTTAAGGTTTAAAGACTTTACGTTCACGGTACGTGGAAAATCATTTCAAACTTTTGAAAAGTTGTTGAGAATTTGTCATTGAAATAAGCTTACATATTTTAATTCAACGTGATTACTTTTCACTCTCGATAAAACACGTGTGATTTTGGGGCGGGGGGATATGGTGGGGCGTTCTAAAACATCACAACCATTTGAAAAATGTCTTGAGCATGGTTACAAATTTGGAGTTTATGCTTAAATTAGCCGACTTGCCAGTTTTGAAGTGTGACACCTGAGCTGTGAGGCCCCGATATTGACTGCTGCGAAGATGGCTTCTTTGAGTAGTGAATCATCGGATTTCTCTGCTATGCAAACTGAAGAAGTAGGTTGCTAAAATATTTTTTCTGATCGTGGAATTGTTGTTTCAATCTGCGTTTAGCGTATTTCGTTTTCAACACTTTGTCTTCTTTTTAGCAAAAGCTGACTCAGCACTCAGTGGTGTGTGACAGTGGCTGTCATGTGAACTCTGATGGCGATTCAGGTGTTGGGGGTCCGTCAACGACTGATGAAGAGTTGCTACAAATGGTAAATATTAAACCACAGCAAGTTCGAAGCAAACAAAGAACTCTAACACAAAAGAGGCATTACAATTTAAATATTTTAGGTAAAAAGCATGCCTATTTATTTTGTTAAGCCTTCCTTTTCTTTTTTCCTTTAATAGAATAACGAAGAGGTCGACGCATCAATCTTCAAACTACCATCAAGCTTGAATGTTTCGTGTCTGTTCATGTGTGTTCGCCAAAATGTGATTAATGATAATGTTCAACCTAGTTTAGCTAACGATGGCTCTAATGAGCCCGATGCTATGGATCAGATTGTAAAGTGGGTGGTATGTTGCACCTTCAACCATTGTTTAAAGGGGGTTGTGGTTGATGAATGCGCGGCCTGTTTGATTAATCATCCAGGTCAACGGGGTCACACATGCCTGGTTGTCGGGTGCGCGGATGGGTACTGTGGTGTCTCCGGGGGAAAGTTTATGTAAATGAAAGTAGTACTCACACCACACTTTTCTTTCCTGAGTTTTGTGGCGTTTCTTCCTCCAACTATCTTCCAAATACAGTCCGTAATCCGTTCCCTTAATCCTGATCCGATCCGAGTTCCAAAAGTCTGTAATAAAGCCAATCTGCGATGTATCTTTATCCAGTGTCCGTAATCCAAAAACCATAAACCTTTTCTCCTTTCAGTAGTCCGTTATTCTTTAGCCCGATCTTTAACATACACCTCTTTCCTCTCTTTTCCTCCAAAACGCATTCACCTTATCGGCTTCCGCCCTGTTCACTGCCTCCGGGGCACTTATATTTCGGTTCCTGATGCGGCTCAGCTGTGTCTCATTGTTTCTCAGGGTAGACCCTTTCCATTTACCGGTCAGCTGATTCTTTTTGGCAGCCATTTTGCTAAGGTCCATATCTAGTATTTTAAGTAGGTCATTCCGAAAATACCTGTTATGAATGACCCTTCCCCTGGTCATGTTACAGTACAAAGATGTGTTGTTTGCCGCATTAGAAATTTATAAGTGTCTCAGTTTAGCCCGAATTTTATCGGCTGTTCTGTACATCGCCAGTGGCCTGGGTGCCTATACTTTTACAGATGATACTGAGCAGATTATAAAGCACTTGCTGAGAAAAATAATTGACGACCGCTCGCCATATGAGAATGTACGCTCCTTACTTGTAAAGGTAGATGGAAAAATACTACACGTGACTTTTGGTGCGTTGCAAAACTTATTTTATACTTATTTATACTTATTTTTACAGAAAAGAAAAAAGATCTATGTAAAACCAGGGCTGTGAAATACTCGCAATGTGAATAGAGCTTTCACTCTGTTTTACAGACACAGGTGTGCCATTGTGAGAAGAACGAAAAATTTCGAATGTATACGTAAGAATTCTTACAAAAAGTGCTTTACACTCTTCTTTCTGCAAAGCTTGAAATGAAAATCAATTAACTGAATGCTAATGTCCTTGAATTTGTTAAAGAGATAGATGTGCATGTAAAGAACATGAGTGAAATTACTGCGATTCTGATGTTTTCAGATCAGAAACTGAAGCCTGGCGGATTCAGCGGTGTGTATTCCAAAATACAACGTATTTTACATAGAACCTGTGGTAACACCGTCCCTCTGATCACTCAGGCTAATTTATTTGCTCTGTTAGGGTCGCCCAGTTCGGTGTTCATGGCTATAAAAAATGGCAAGAGAAAGGGCGTTATGAATGCTTTTTCAGATGCTGCTGAGTTTCTGAACAATGTTGGGGCGATAGCTACAACTAATTTTCTGCACCAACATTTAATTGGCGATTGCAAGCAGTAGTCTGTAATGTGTGTGAAAAGTTTAAAAGTGTATACTGGGATGTTTCTGTAATTTAAAACCTACCGATGAAATAAAGTGGTTTACATTTCACATGCTATTTGTCCTGCGAGTTCTTTCTGTGACACTTTACTCAGTCAGTCAGTGTGCATGCGTGCGTGCGTGCGCTCACACCCAAGAAACTCGCGGCACTCACCAGACTTCCCACACCGCCGATTCCCTAGGGTTATAATAGATTGCATTCAAACCTGCAGCAGACATGATCACCTTCCATCCCTCGTTGCTAATACGCTCTTTCACACACTTATTTATAAATCGAAGGGGATGCGGTGGTGGGCATTTGGACCCTGAGGCCTGGGGCTGCTAGGGGTGGAAGGCGGGACAACAACACTCATTATGACACACCATTGGCTCTCGAGGGGGCGGGACATCCGCCCATAACATTGCACCATTGGCCGATAAGGGGGCAGGACATCTGCCCATGGCGGCCTCCCATTGGCTGAAAAAGGGGGAGTGGTACCTGTCAAAATGTTTGATGAAAGGTGTCGCTTTATTCTACTCCCGGGCCAAAAACAGCCCTCGGATCATCAACTCAATCAGGAACTCCCAGTCTCACAACTGCATTCCCTCGGTGCTTCCCTACCACCCTAACCCAATTTCTATCCCCAGGACCATCATTAACAATGACTACATTTTACAGGACGATCCCTCCATTGGTACTCTTTTTTCCGACCGCCCAATCATCTCTTATCGCTGACCACCACATAAGCTTCTTCTTCACAGCTCCCTCACACTCAGCACCTTCCCCTGCAATAGCACTCGCTGCATCACTGGCAAATACATATCTAACGACAATCAGGGCATCACAGGACAATTCCAGATAACCCTGACAACATCCTGAATCTCATTTACTGTATCTCTTGCAAAAAATGCCCAGCTATCTACATTTGGGAAACCGAAAGGAGACTAGGAGAATGCTTCAGAGAACATATTAGGGCTGGGAAGGTTAAAGATTTCTCCAAGCCCATAGTTTTTCTTTTCACCTCAAATAGCCAGGATCTCTCAATGACTGACTTATTTTAATGTAATCTTCTCTATTCTCTTGCAGGTTTTGACTTCACACCTTTCTTCACCTCTCTCCATTTTGCACTTCCTGAGTGGCCTCTCTGCTGCTCCTGCCTCCTCCCTTCTCCCAGCTTTTGTTCTTCTGTGCTATTTAATCTTTGTAATCTGCCCTGTCTTTCTCACACCTGAAGAAGGCTTCACAGCCGAAACATTGAGTTTTCTCTCTTCTCTTTTCAGTATGGAATAAACCTATTACTTGTTCCTTTGCAGACTACACATGCTGACATAGTGTAGTTCAGGTGGGTAGCTGCTTCAATATACATTTGTAAATGTCAATTTAAACTGTAAAAATAGTAAGATTGTAACTCCACTTTAAAACGTGGCAAGAAATAGACACATGGCAGGCTACACCCTGGAAAGGACACCAGTCCATCCCAGGGCAAAGATATAAAAAATAAACATATAGGCAGCACATATCAAGCCTTACAAGAAATCATTAACACCCTCAACACACACCACAGGTCCATTAAACTCAAATACACCAAGCATTGTAGCCTGATAGACTTCCTAGACACCACCACATACAAGGTTTCTTCCTTCAACAACACAGACAAACTGGACATCAAGGTATTTTTCAAAGACACATTCACACGGCTTACTGCACAAGGATAGCTTCCACCCAAAACATACTTTAAAAGGACTGGTAAAATCACAACTCCTACACTTCCACAAAATCTGTACACAACAACAAGACTTTGAGGAAGCCAAATACACACTCTTCCCAGCTTTATGCCAGAGAAGATACACACAAAGTTTCCTCAAAAATGTGGCACAAACATTTCTAAATAGAAAAACTCCAGATGACAGAAAAATACCCCTCAACACATCATATTCTCAACTCAGCATAAAAACCAACCAAAAACCATGATATTAGAAAACACAAACATACTGAGGGAGCACAAAATCATATCTGCACACAGAAAAAAACAAAAACCTTCAGCATTAATTAGTCCAAAGCAAGCTAAAACCTGTACAAAACAGATCATATACACCAAGAGCCAAACATTTCATAACAGAAAACAATGATCCAAAACAAAGAAACTAAAGAAATCTTCCAGTTGCAAAGGGCACTCTCAGAAAACATCAATAACGCCATCTACAGCATCCAGTGCAAAAAGTGCGGGGTGACCTATGTGGGGGGAACGGGTAACTCCATCCGAACCCAGCTGACACAACACAGGTACATCAGGAACCACGGGACTGGAAAGCAACCCCAACTGGACAGAGATAGAAACAAAGAAAAAGGAAAGGGAGTGGATCAAAAGACTTAATACTATCTTTACACAAGACCTGAACATCAGAAAAACCAGGAGGGTTTTAGTCGTTGGAAGGAGAGTGCTCTCCTTGTCCCAGATGGTCCCCTCTCGGATAAAATCTGGGAGAAGGAGCTTTGTTCCCCTCTCCTCAATAGCCAGACCCTACAGGGACTGGAACTCTTCACCATACTAACACGCAACAAACAGAAGAATAACTGAAACCAATCAGCTATGGAAACTCGCACAGCTTGCACAGTCCTACTAGGGAGGAAAACAAAAAGACCCTGATTTCCTATTGAGATGTTAATGGTCCATGCATAATCCCCACCAGGGAAAGCAGAAACCCATTCACCAACTGAAACTGCACCTACTCGTACAGAAACGTACAGAAGGAACACAGACCATAGGATACAAACTAGCCCCCTAGGAGGAACTACAACACACTGCCCCTTACAAAACAGGATAAAAACAGGCCAGCATGGACACAGTGTTCCAGAACAATGCCTGAAGAAGACCCAGGCAGAAACATAGCGACACACAGAAAGGCAAGATTGTCTTCCTATGGAGCCACAGATTCTACAGAGGTAAAGCTGCCTAACAGTGGAAACCTAATGGTGTCAACGAAGCTTTAGGCATTTAAATGGTAAGTATGGATCAATCCAGAGTTGACAACGTACGCAACCGTACGGTCACCCTCCACACTGCCTACACAACAAACATGTCAAACAGACAGGATACCTTCCAACAAGGAACCAGGATCATCTACAAAATGATCCAAACAGTCCACCATTAACAAAACACAGCAGTTTTATTGGACGGGAGAACCGAGCACCCGCCAGCCTACGACGGAAGACCGAGGAACTCATAAAACCTGCCAAGCCACCCAAACTCACATATTTGAAGCTGGTAAGCAATGCCAAAAATTGGCTTCACACCACACTGCAGATCCTCGAAGAGCACTATGAGGAAAATCTGTCATACAACTAGAGGATCTTGAGCTTCCCCACTGGGAGGAAGCTTTCACACTTGCTTCCAACTGATCAAAGAAACATTATGGGAGGAAATTGCAGAACACCACCTTTGGACCCTACAGTACACAAGCTATCAATACTGGGTTAGGGAAGGACACTCGGGCAGATCAAATTATCACAGCAGTTCTTAAATTCTACAACGACTTCTACTGGAAAGACTGCGAACAAGACCAAGTAAGAGTTAAGTTGTTTTATAAAGTCATTATTTTAGAGCAAGGTATAATTCTGATAAAAATTCAATAAACAATATGGTGAAGCTATTGGAGAGAAAATTAAGGCTCGGTTAAGAAACTGAAACAGTCTTGACTTGTTCCTTTACACAAAAGTTATTTATTTTCAAAAGAGACCCATGAGGATTCCTCTGGTGTGCAAGACCTGCCTGAAGACATTTGACCAGTTTCCTCTTCACCTAAAGAGGGTGTGTATGAAATGAGCCTCAGCAGAGGAGATCAGCAAGTTCCTTCTCCAGGCCAGGAAGGACTTGTTGAATCACCTGAGGAATGGGCAGGTCGGGGATTGCAAGAGCATAGGGCTCATGTGTGGTGAGAATGTGAGACTGGCGGAGTCCATGGACTGTTTTATGTGGAATCCTGAAGACACATCAGCAAGGTAAGATATTTATAATTTATAAGGGTTCTTCTGTTTCATTTCTAACCTTTACCTTTATGTAAGGGTATGTTAAAATGATATACCAGTGGTCCAGATGCCCTGAGCAAGAGGCTGCTGTCCAGGAGGAAGAGATGCCAGAGACTGAAGTGGAAGAGGAAGGGGAAGATGTGAGTTCTGGAGAACTTTCTATTTTTTCCAAATGTATCTTTTGTTTTATACTTGTATTCTAGTTTGTCTTAGAAGTAAAAATGTTTAAATGTGTATTTTGTATTCCTACTGTCCTCCCAGTTCTTAAAAGCCATCAGCAGGCTCTCAGGAAGACGGTGACCCAGGCTGGACTGGACAGAACGCACTCCCTGGATGCTCCTCACCTGGCTGGGTTTAAACAGGACCTTACCAAGGATCTTGGAGTGGCAGATTGCTCTCAGGAGGTATTTATTTTTAAAGGCATTTAAAATTGAGCAGTGATATTTCCATAGCACATGTTTTTACTCCTTAGCTTAAAATTCACCCATGTGAAATCTCAGCCATAAACATAGTGACTCTACATTTGTGAGGTAGAAAATGTTTCCAGATTCCTGTTTTTATGGATCCATCTGCATCTTCCTTAAACTTTGTAAAGGGCCTATCCAAAACAACAATTATTGTAACCAAATGAAGACCACTGGACTGTCTCACCAAATCATTGCTAATTATATTAAGAACATAAACCATTTTCTGGGCTACATCCTAAATGATATCAGTGTGAAAGTAGAGGATCCCAGCCTGGCTAACCTCATCATCAACTTCCAAAGTATCCTAAAGGATATTCAGAAGAAGAACAGTAAGAATGTTGCCAAGAGATTACTAAAAATAGGTCATTTTCATTTTAAAACTTCTTTCAGTTGTACTTTTAATTTGAATACAAAAAAAGTTGATGAGTATTAATTTCTCCCACAGATATAGACAGTTGCAGAGTCCAGAACCAAGTACGAAGGATTGCTGGAAGGTGTTGATGGTTGCAAAGAGAGATGTGTTGCACAGACTGGGCAAGACATCACCTTGCCTGAGCAGCTTCTTGTACTGTATTACCTGCAGGCCTTTCTCCAGCTGAAGCACCTGTAGCACCCAGGGGTGGTAAAGAACATGACAGTAAGAATACTTTCATACAACAAAAGTAAGAAATTACATAGATGGGATTTTTACAGTTTGGTGTATTCATTTTTATTTTCTCGCTATTACAGGTTGAGGAATGGGTGCAAAGAAAGTGTTGTTTCAACAAGTGGGCACAAAAATGGTCATAATTCCTGTTAAAGAGCACAAAACCTCAAACAACAGCTGGCTTCCTTTGCATTGAGTGAAGAAGAGGAACATGCAAGTTGATGGCTACATTGATATACCCATCCACTCAATTCAGGGTTGTGGTAGAACTGGAACCATCCTGGCAAGCAGTGGATGCAAAGTACTGTATCACCCATAATGTGACACCAGTCCATCACAGGACTCACTCACACCATGGCCAATTTTCATAGAAGCCAATTAAAATCCATGTTAATACCGAACAAAAGACCTCCACCTGCATAGCTCCAATCATGTACGGTATTTAAGAAAATCTGGAATGTACCTTAATTGCATTTTATTTGTGTTTTATCAGCCGTTTCATCTTTACTTCACTAAACTGTGCTGTACTGCCCAGGTCAGCAGCTGTGAAAGGAGACGGAGAAGATGGACTGGTCAGCCAATGTATCAACAGTGTCTGAAGTGCTTGAGGAGTGGAAGCCCAACACAGGACTGCCACCAAATGGCATGCAAATTAAAAAGTTGATAAAGTATCAAATCTGGGAAGGCCTGAGCATCACTGACGATCCTGTGAAGGGGAAGAAGTTTGTGACTTCCAGGTGTTTCCAGAAGGGAGAGGTGGTGTGTGATTACAACGGCAAGGTCATCACAAAGACAACTGCTGAAGCTCACAGATGACAGAGGGAGACATGAGATGTCTTTTCTTTTCAGATGAACCTGCACAAAAACTGTGCATTGATGCTCGTGAAAAACACTGAGCCTGCCTCCCGGATAAGGAGGCAAATTGGAAGATGGATAAATCCATCAAAGAGAAAAGAATGTAAGGGCTGTAAGAAAGTAATTTATAATCAACGAACAGCCTGTCATAATTCTGTCTGTGACAAAAAGGGACATTGTTGAGGGGAGAAGAGCTCCTCTGTGATTACAGCATTTCCAGGAAATAATTTCAAGGTTGAAGGACAAGCTCTGGAGTGGTTGGTTCACTGACCATTTCCAAAAAAGAAACTAAGTAAGTTTATTAAAGTGCATATTTTGAAGATATTCATTTTCTTGTACCTTGGAATTAATGTAAAAATTATATTCGTGTTAATGTCTTGAAAATAGCACTTCTCATTCTCATCAGCAAGCATATAAGGAAAGGATATGGGACTGCTAAAAAGATACATGATTTTCAAAAGAGTATAGAAGGCAGATAACTATCCCACTCAATTGTTACTGCAAAGAAATGCCACAGTGTAAACCAAAAGGTGAACCATTCTTGAAATTTATTGACAGAATCTGAATAGCACAGCATTCCCAGACCAGGCACTGGAGTTTCCTGCAGCGTTAGATGGGTAGTCTCTTGGTAAGAGAGAGATCGACAGAGTACTGGACTTCATGAACGACACCTTTCCAATTCATCGAGAACAGAGCCCACAAGATCTAGAGTCTAGAGAACAATTTCTTACAATATTAGTGGTAGTTTCTGAATAGGTTAAGGACAACATAGTTGTAGAGATATCTTGCAACTTCTTAAAAGTTGTAAAAGTGATTACCACATTGCCAGTGGTTTATATTTAAAACCTAAAGATTTTAAATTGAATCTTTCTTAAACAAAGGACATTTTTCACAGGAACAGCAGCCTAAATCAGTTGATGACTGTAAATATGACAAGCTTGTGATAAATTGTAAAGTGCAAAACAAAGTTGTTTGTTTTGGTTTTGTCTTCAACATCATATTAATAGGCATGTTATTTTTAGAGCAGCTGCCTGCCATTCACCATCAGCCAAGATGCCACAAGGTACATGAAATGACCCAGAAGTACTTAATGATACAGAGAAGAGCATATGGGGGAAAAAAAAAGAAGACAAGAAATATCCATTAACACGTCCATCTAGAAGCCAGAAGACGGGTGATGATCAGCATTTCAAAAGCAGACACTGGAGGTTGAATTCAAGTTTTAACAGTGATTGTCTATGTTTGGCTTCAACACAAATCATATTTATATGCTCACATTATTAATTTGTACAAAGTCCCCAATATTCATTACAGGCGACGTTCCCAGGAGTACACACGACCCAGCCAGAACGTGGCTAGCTGAAGTGCAGTGGACCTCAGGGAAAGAACTCTTGCCCACACGGAAGTCTCTGCTCTGAAAACCACTGGATAAAGGTATATGGCGGTCTGTTCTCAGCTGTTGATTTTGTGAAAAATATTGAATATGAAAGATTGAAGTGTCACTATTCAATGAAGTTCAGACATAAGTATTATGTTGAGAAGCTAGATCTGTTCTACTAATAGCTTTAGTACCTTAATATTGTACTGTTTGCTCTGGTTTTCAGACATCAGTCCAAGATCATTGGTGGGTTAATTGATTTCTGGTAAGATTGGCCCCACGTGTGAGTGTGTGTTTACATTTCTATCTGGCATCCTCAAAAGATGGTTTTGTTTCCTTTTCTTAATTGCTCTTGATTACTAGAGTTTATTTGGCATGATACATTTGTGATAAATGCTTTTTCTTTGTGAATAGTCTTATTTTAATCTACATAATGTCAATGAGTTAGTACCTTAAAGAACAAGCAGTAAAAGAAATGACATTTCAGGTTTATTAGCTAAAGTTTTTATAAGTGAACTGAGATTCCTTTACAGTGCAGAGACCCATCTTTAATATGCTGTGTGTGCTCATAATGGACTTGAAATTTGTTTTTGTCACAATGTAAAGGTATAATAAATAGATAATATACTCTATTTATCAAGACTTGACTATTTTAATTCCATACTTCCATTGACTGCTTTGGAATGCATTCCTTACAATTTTCCTAAATAATCATTGTCTCACAGTGCAGACCTGGGTGACATAACAGGGGTCAGGGCTGTGTTGACTGGAGGTTTGTGTAGACTGGCCATTGTCTATGTGAGACTGTGGGATCACTAGGGGTTCCCCCCCATCACCTGTAACATTGTCAAGTGGTATAATTACCTACAAAAGCTAAAGTTTCCTCCATTAAGGGGTCACTATTTGTTACATTCTGGCGGAACAAGAGACAAGATAAACCTCTCACTGTCACTGACCGAGCAGTCCGGGACACTCTATGCTAGATTGGACTGTTGTCTTTGGAAGATGGGGTCACAGGTGATGAAATAGACCACAGTGGCAGTCCTGCCTAGCTGTTATATCACTGAGAGACTCACCCACACATTGAGAAGAGAGCACTGGTTTCTGTGCAGAAAGCAGAACAACTCACTTTAACTGTTCAATTAGGTCTAATGAGTTTTATTGCCCTTGACATCTAACTTACTCCAGCCCCCCTTGTGGAAACAACCCCTAATTACTGTTCATGAGCTCCTGGCCACACTTGTTCCCAGTGGAACCAACCCGGAGCAGGAGAACAGAGGTTTTTGTTTAAGTTGTCTGCTGTTCAAAAACAAGTCATCCCTTAGGAATAAAAACTCTCCCTCTAGTCTGGTTGCTATCTCCTTTATTTGCCCCATATTCCCAGGGCAAAGCAGCTGAGTGATCAAAAGCTGAACTGCAAGGAGCTGAATTTCACACTGGGTTACAACAGACCCTGGTGGGAGAATGGGCAGGAGAGAGCCGGTTGTGCTCCTGAACTAGTCCCCTCCTCTCCTACTTTCGTATTTGCATCACAGTCTATAAACTCCAGCCCTATTGCTTTTCTTCCAGTTCATTTTTTTTAATACAGCTCGTAAATTATGTATACTCTTGTGAAATATCAAGAAAGCACTCTTATCTTTATTTCACGTACAGTATACAGCAGACTGCTTGATAAAAAAATAAATAAAAGCGCTATTCCCGACGGTCTAGCACAGTAACCACAACTCCAATAACTTTAACTAGAGGAAGAAACCCAGTTTCTGCTCAAAAGGGAAAAAAAACAGAAATCATAATTCTCCAACACTGGCTGGAGACTCTCTGTGTCCGTGCTCAGCGGTTATATAGGACAGGACTCAGCGCGCAGCAGGTGCGGCTCATTGCTCTACGCTCCCCGTGCGGAATGCGCGTCTCCTCCTTCCAGACTAGTAACACCGCTGCATACATCCCTCTTAAATCCCAGAAACGCAGAAACTGAGGGGTGTTTCTGTGAGTCAGTACTGAGTTTCTCTGTTCGAGGTTACAAGCAGAAACAAAAAAAGCAGGAAGTTATTTCTGCTCGTAGGCATAAACGTGTAAAAATAAATTTTCTGATTCCTAAAACCCTAATAAAATCCATCTAAGTCTCCCTTTCGTTCCCAGTGCACAAAACTGAATATAAACCAGTCAAGTTCAGGTACTTTTCTGATGTACAGTATCTGAATAGATCTGGCGCGGCTGTTGTAACAAAGATACTTAAGAACTTATTTTTCATACGAGCTCTTGCCGTTTTTAAAATGAATATTTTTTTGAATTCGCTAAATCACACGAAACACCAGCATCACTTACCGTAAGCATCTGACCAATTACATTCCTGAATGTTAAACCCATTTAGTCTTTATTTTTAACTTGTTTTATTTTTTTTTAAATTACACACCTGTTAACTTAGTCCGGATCGCGGTCACCGAGGACCACTCCTGTCTCCCCAGGTGACACTTTTTATTTTTAAGATAAACGCGAGATAAACAACGTTTGTTTGAAACCGCTCCACAAATTTTCTCACATGCACGTATTCTCAAATATCACCACAACAAAACCATAAAGTTTGTTTCCACAGACACTATTATGCAATAAACCAATAAATTAATGAACTAGCAGAATCCCAATAAAAACACACGGCAACCCGGCAAGCACAGCATGTCCATATCATACATTTTTACCAACAAAACCGCAAAAGCAAAAACCAGCAAATACATATATATATATATCCCATGTTTTTACCTTATTCTGGAGCATGATATATATCCAAAATAACCCAGACTAGTTTATCTCAAGAGCTAGAGACAAGTAAACGTTACTGATTACGTAATAAATGTTTGAAGAACGAGCGCCAGAAATAAGGCGATTTGATTGGTAAAAACCGCTGTCATTCTTTGTATTTTCAGCCATTCAGAGCCCTTAGGGGGTGAGACTTCCTCTAGAAGCTTCAGGCTGCATTTTTAGCTGTCAATCATTGACTCAGAAGGGATAATCAATCAGTTTTTTATCAGTTTCTTATCAGTGCTCCTTTTTTTCACACCAGAAGTGTCTTAAGGTTTTTATAGCAATTGCAATGATTTTTATTCTTATTATTTTCAATATTTTTATGATTTTTTTATTATAGGCGTGAAATTTCATTCCAGGTCCAGTCTTCACAAAACATGATGTAGAATTTTTTCTAATTGATCAATTTGTCCCAAATTTTTATCCAAGCTAGTAACCACCTAGAACAAGGTTTTCAAATCATTCCCAGGCCCTTGACATACATATAGTTGAAAAATCTGACCTCTGAAGACCAAAAAAAAATGTTCGCCAGCTGTTTTTTTTTTGTTTTTTTTTCATATGTTTGTCTGCTGAGTGGACACATTAAGAAATATAAGAAATATAAAAATTTTCACACTCAAAGCCAAGGGGGTTAGCTTCAATTTAAGACCTGAACCAGGCTCCTGCTATGTTCTGCTGCAGAGATATAACAAATGTTTAAGGGGGAGGAAATTCCAGGCGGACATTGGCTAAATATGTCACTGGTAGTAAAAGGTTAAGTATTCTTGCCATTTTTAGCATATTGTAAGTGGATTTTTTGCAAACATTTTATTTTTGTCATGGACGTCCAAAGGGACTAACCGTGGGGAGCAGGAGAGCGGAAAAAGACCCATATGCGTAGCGGCGAGACGGGAAAAAGGCCCGGGCTCATAGTGCAAAGAGTTCAGGAATGCCGTATAGAAACCTATGCCCTCAGGGAGCGGACGTGGGGCGCCCTGGTGCTAGGCAGGTCTCAGGACATCCGAACGTCAATGCTGAGCGAGGACAGAGTGCAAGACCCGGAAATATATAGCCCAAGGGAAAGAGAGGGACAGGAAGGACAGCAGACCGGAAACTAGGGACAGGACAGAGAAGGAGCGCCCTCTGGCTGCAGAGGGCGTGACAATTTTTTAAATCACATGAAACACAATCAACCCATTGTAACTTCACATTGATAATTCCTGAGCTTTATATCTGTGTATTATTTCTTTTTACCTTGTTTTAATATTTTTTTTATTATTTTTGCATTTTACAGAGCTTTTTAATATATTGTGAGCATTTTAGTGTCATTTTAAAATAGGACTATCAATGCTCCTGACTTTTAAACCTGTATTTATTCTGACATTATTCTCTCCACCTGCAGATGAGGGAGGTATTTGATTTTAAATTTGTTGATTTGGGGGGAAAATATACATTCATTTCCTTGTATGTATCACCAGTGGGAAACTTGGCATTTTTGGATGAATTGCAATCTTTACTGCAAGGCGTTCAGACTGATATAGAAATGACTGGAGATTTAAATGACACATTTGATAAATCAGACAGGAACAGCATAACATCTAAAATGGCAGAACCCTCTAAAGTACTGAAAAATTTCCGGCACATTCATAATAAATAAAATGTATTTAATTTAAAGCATAAAATTTGCTTTAAAAAGAAAACCACAATTTGTACGATATCATATTTCAATATCGGCGTTCAGATGAAGAATTTGAGGATTTGAATATCAATGGAGAGTGCATTGATTTTGGGACAATGTTTGCATCTGAATAATCCTTCCTCCTGGAAAGAAGGAGTCTCAGTCTTCAGGATCCCCCCCAAAAAACGTGCAAATTTGTTTCCGATGTATTTTGGATAAAGATATAACTCTCATAGAAGATACATTTTATCAGTTGAATGCAGTCGATACTTTCGACTTTTTATATGATGATAGGACCTACATTTAGGGCTCAGTACTGATAACACTGCTGCTATTGATGGAGTAGAAATAAGTGATGTACTGGCAGTTTTTTTTTTCTGAGGCAAGAAGTCCTAGAACACCTCCTATAAAAATGTTAAGATTCAGAGCAAGAAATATTTTTCCATCTCACCTAATGCTATTGCATTAACGAGGCTGAAGTTGGCTTCTTATTCGCCAGCTGCTGCTTTGCGTTTTTCGTTCCATCTTAAATGCTGCTGCTGTGATGTTATGTCGTCTTTCGCCTGTAGATGGCTCTCTACAGTCATTTTTAAAAATACTTATCCGGATGTATTACTGTACATTTCCTCAGTAAAGGGGAATATGTAAGTAGAGACTGTCCAAATTGCATTTTTGTATGAAACACATTTCAGAAACACAACTCACAATAAAACAAACTGGCATGTTATACCACGAGTAAATAATTCAAAGGCAAAACGTAAATTCACTGGCACTTTCTGCATATTTTCCAAGACCTTGCCTTCTGATCATAAAAAGTCTCAAACTCTTGCATTTTACAAGAAATTTTAATATAGCAGTTTTAAATGGGACATTTAGAACATGGCATATGAGACTATATGGTTAACTGAGGATGAGCAGAGGGTGATCGAACCTACCTTCTGGTTATAAAAATGTCTAAAAATGCTGACACAGATGTGTGAGAGACAATGGAAAAGACTATCAAAATCCTGAACTTCAGGAAATTGTACTGTACCGTTTTTTAAATACGACCCTCTGAACATGGCATGAGAGAATACATTGTCAAATGGTAAATGCAATGTTTGCTATATTGCTAGGGCCCTCCCTCCTGATTTTAAAATCGTCTCATATTTCTGACATCAAGGTGTGAGACACAATATAACAGACTGTCAAAATCCTGAACTTCAGGACATTTTATGATACCATTTTAAAAATATGACCCTCTGAGCATGGCATGTGAGAAAATGGCATGTGAGAATGCATTGGGAAAAGGTGAATGCAATTTCTGCTGAATTGCTATGGCCCTCCCTCCTGATTACAAACTCGTCTCACAATTCTGACACTGAGGTGTGAGACACAATGTAACAGACACTATTAAATTGTGAAGTACAAGAGATTATACTGTTACGTTTTTTTTTTCATATTGACCCTCTGGCATGTGAGGACTTGTAGTCAACAAAATAGCACACATTCTGCCAATTTGCTTTGTCCCTCCTTCCTCGTTACCAAAACATCTTAGTATACCGACACTAAGGTAAATGTCTCTAAATCCAGAAGTTAAGTTGTCAAAGTATATCGGAGTCAACCGATACTGATCAGGTTCTGCTGATGCTGAGCCCGCAGCCTTCACCATAAGGTCCAATTCCCCAAGCCTGCTGACCTTATATGTCCATCCCTTCTCGTCAAAATTCATATTTTCACAGGGTACCCTTCAGAAATTGCAGTATAGAATGAAAAAAACTCCAATAGATATCGGCCACTGTTGGCGATTTTCCTTTAAGATAGATAGACAATACTTTATTAATCCCGTAGGGAAATTGACAAATGATTCTCCAGAAATTTTACGGAGTGTATCACTTTCACTGAGACCGAGAAGTGTTAAGCTGTACATGAGTCTTTGTGGCTCGGTTGTTAACCAAAAGGGTGGTGGTTTGAGACCATCCAGGGATGCTATGAGCCTTTTAATGAACACACCCTCTTCACTTCATTTCTCCACGGCCAGTCTTGTACCGCAATCAAATACAGAGCCCGTAGGGGGCAGTAAACCCGCATATATAGCTCACTGTGTATATAATGAAGAAGCAGAGGTTAGTTTCTCATCTGCATGTTGCAGAGCCTTACGCAACTCGTACCAACAGTTGGGGTTTGATCCCTGAACGGGCTATTAGTTGAAAGACCATTGTAAATGACGTGTAACAGATTTATCCAGCTGGCTTTTATATTTCATACTAAATTGCTATCTTGAAACCAAAATAATTAGAAATATGGAACACAACTGTTGTTCCCCATGAAGGAAAGCTGTTTTACACTGACGTCACCCCTTTTTATTTAATCCAGATTTTAAAAACAACTCCGCCCTATCAAAGGAAAATGTTACACAAAAGTTGGAAAGCACACTCTGAATCCATCTGTATATTTGATTTCCGCAATCCGTTCAAGGCTGCCTATGTTAATCGTAAGTGTATAGATGAAACATTTAATATATTGTTCAGTTTAAATCAAAATGCTTTACTACTACAAGAGAGAAGTATAGTATGGAGGAAGCGACAAATGTGTGATTTCTTGGAAGAAAACTACTTTTCTTTGCGTTCGAAATCAATCGAAACAATTGACACACAAACCCTTTGTCTTTTTTAAAGAGATTATATCTTTAAGCAGACAAATGTATAAAATGTGTTTTTTTTACCTAGAGATTTTGGACAGGGGCGATGTATTACTAGTAGAGGCTGCTGACTAATTAACACTGTACTGTCTGGAGATCAGCTCCATTTGCAATAAAAAAAACGTGCGTAACAAAGCTGGAGAGCAGCTGAACTTGTGCTCAGTAGTCAGTATGGTGCTGAGGGTTCAATACTGGCATTGTTGTATTAGCACAAGCTGCACAGGCTCTGAATCAGACCATTTCAATTAGTCTGATCAGTGCAGGACAAGTTAATGTAGAATTATTGCTTTGTCTGTCTCTTGTTTGTATATAAATGAATGTCTCTGATAACTTAATGTTAGTTTTTAATTTAGTTTTAGTTTTACGATGTAGGTCATGCGTTGATATATGACATGTCTCATTCCTGATTCAGCTCATGCTCCATAGGAGAGAAGAGATTCCTCCTGTTTCTCGTACAACCATATCAGAACAAAAGCCCATGTCACCCAGCTCTGATTCAAGATCGAGTTGCATCTTCAACATTTTGTTTCTGATCATTATTTTCTTCAGTTATGATCAATATTGAACTTTTTCTAAATAAAACAAAAATAATCAAACATGCAGGCAGATTTTTTTAAAAGTATTAGGAGTTGACAGGGCGCTCCTTCGGAATAGTCGTCAGAAAATGTGAGAAAAGGAAAGTTATGTAAACTCTCACACACAGCATTAAAGATTGGAATCTGATCATAAAAAAAATAGCTGTCTCCCCGTCGGTAATCAAACCCCAGTTTCCCGCGTGACAGGCAGGGACACAAAGAATTTACTAACTAGGAGCGCTTGCTAGCTATTAGGAGGCATTTACTCTTAAGTATGTAACTGTTTTGGGTTTCGACTTTAATTTTCCCAATACCAGTTTTTTACAAAAGTAAAGGCACACGGCACATGTGTGCCACATCACGTCCGAGTTTAGTGACATCTACCTCAGAGATTGTAAGCTGGGTAGTTTCAGATCAGATCACTTTTTTTTATCAAAGGTTCAAGCAAACCCGAATACTTTTGCAAGAGACATTTCAGAATCCCAGTCAAATCCAGTACGATTGCTGGATACTTCGAATTCGACTGAACTATAGCACAGATCTACAGTCCACCATTAGAATACTGTGGGTGTGTTGTATAAGCCACACAGCCAAAATAGTTCTAAAACAGGAGATGCATCCTCGTTTAGGAATGTGGTATAAAGTGAAATGGTCTGGGAAGAGTCCTACGTTTGAACAGTTCAAAATAGACATAAAGGGGTATTTACGGACTCTTTCGAAATGTAAGAACAAGCTGTGCCGACCTTATCTTTATTTACCTTGTGTAATCGTTTTTCATAAAGTGTAATTGTATTATAGCATGTGCCCCTGATAATTTCTTGATACGTTATATGTGCTCTTGTTTGTATTGTATGGAGTTTTGTTGTTCAAATAAAACGTAAAAGACACAACTTTCCGGATGCGGCTGCTGTAAAAATAAAATGACATCAAGGGTGCTGTACGCAGAGGTCTGAAACCTGCTCCACAGAAGATCTTTATCCAGAGGTGTTAAAGAAGTCGAGATCTCGCCATGAGAGGGGAAGCATCTCAGAAAAAGCAGGTGCAGTCGGTTCCACGGTCATAACGCCACTAAGTCGGGCGACAAGAGCAAAACCCACCCGACCTCCTCTGAGCAAGTAATGAGACAAAGAGACAGCACCTAGCGGGTAGCGTGGACGAGCGGTCTAAGGCACTGGATTAAGGCTCCAGTCTCTTTGGGGGCGTGGGTTCGACTCCCACCACTGCCAGGTGCTTCTGTTGAGACCCCCTTTCAGCTGACTTCAGACAAAAGGGAGGGAACTGCTTTTTGGCAGTCTCTCGAGAAACTAAGCAAAGTGTTTAAAGATACTTTCTCAGCTTGACATCAAGGCACAAAACAAAAACCTTCTTGCGTCCTCTCAACCCAAAAGCGCTTTGCCACTTTTTGCGTTATGCAGGGAACGACGTCTGCCCAGATCACTTTTGTGTCAATGCAAATTGTAGTGTGCCCTCCGTTTTAATGTTGGCTGTGCTGGTGTGCCGCTTCTGTCTGTGAAACTTGAATGTTCTGCTTCTTCACACCGAATCGTTGGCGGGGGTTGAGCTTGTTAAATCTTTGCGCATAGCGCTCCTTTGGAAGCACTTTGTCCAAGTTCAAAAGCGATCGTGGGATTTACTTCATGCGTTCAAGAAGCATGCCTTGCACGACAGATTTAAATGGGGAATGGAGCCTGCTTCTTGCTGTTTTTCCTGTGGTTGCAGTTACAAAGTTGATCGTGCTTTCACATTCTGTTAACAGTATTCACTGGCTGAGCTTTATCAGTTGGTTCGTAAAGGAATCTCTGCTTCGGTTCCAGAAAAGTCATCTGTAGTGTGTTTTTTTCCGTGCCCATGGCAGTCTTTTAAAGCTGGTAGTAATGGCGGCGAAGTTAATTTTTTATCCTCTTTAAAAGAATAAGGACGGGCTGGGGTGAGCTCCATTTACCACTCTTTCAGCTAACCGCCGAACTCGCGAACTGATTACACTGCAGAGCCACAGGCGCCTCGCTTTTCTCCATTCTCTGGGTTAGGGTGAAAAAAAATCACTGCTGGTATTAGCTGGCCTGCTGGGAGTACCTCTTCTTCACTGATAAGCAAGATTTGTGTTTCATCTTTCGCAAGCTGTATAGATTTCTTTCAAAACAAGTTGTTCCAGAAAGGAAACGAACACTTGCATTCACCTGAATTAAAAGGCATGGGATTTGCCCGTAAGGATAAATTCTGTACAGTAAGACAGGAAGAAAGGCACCGCTGGGAATCGGACCCAGGATCTCCTGTTTACTAGACAGGCGCTTTAGCCAACTAAGCCACGGCGCCGGCAAAGTGCTGTCCTTTGACAGCCACTTGGACACATCTCAACTGCTCTGAGACATCTGTGTTCGGTGTGCACCGAGCCTGCTCGCCTTGCAAGTAGCCTCATTTACATGCGATAGCTCCACCACTAAGAGAAAGGATGAGAAATGGCTTTTATCTGGCACTTTTCATGTCAGAGGATCTCAATCTGCTTTCCGTGTACAAGAGGATGTCCAACTCATGTAGCTAAAGACGTAGACGACAGTGCTCCACTGAAATCTTGATCTCACAACCCTCGGCATGACTCCGCTGTGTTCTGCTTTAGACAAAGGGGGGAAAAGACTTCTTTCATCACACGTCTTGCACTGTTTACGGTGTTTGCAGTGCTCTTTCTTAAATGAAAACCAGGAATCGGCACCATATGAGGTGAGACTAGATAATATTGGAACAAGTAGCCTCGCCATTCCATGCGTGACGTGAGCAAAGTGTAATTCCTGTCTTTATAGTGTGCTTGTTAGAGACTTAGCTGGCACCCAGAGCGCTTTAAATCCGTGAGTCAGCAGCCCAAGACAAGAGAGCTTCCTTCGTCTATGTTTTTTGCGTGAAGGGGGGAAACCATGCGTGTGCTGCAAACGATCTTAGTATCGAAGTGCCGTCCCACATAACCGATCCGAACAATCTGCTTTACAGAGGAGCACTGCCGGAGCTTTTCGTTGGCAAACTGAAGACCAGGCCGACCTCTTCTGTGACTCTTGAACACTGAATCTCAAGGTTGTGAATTCAAGCTCCACGCTGGCGGGAAATTCCATAGGTAATGATCACATTTTCTTGCATGCTAATCAAAAGAAATATTAAGAAACTTTTCCCGATATCAGTTTTTTACAAAAGTAAAGGCACACGGCACATGTGTGCCACATCACGTCCGAGTTTAGTGACAACTACCTCAGAGATTGTAAGCTGGGTAGTTTCAGATCAGATCACTTTTTTTATCAAAGGTTTAAGCAAACCCGTGTAGTGGCAATGCTTGTTAATAAGACAGAATTAAGTGTTGCGGTGCTTTCCCAAATGAGGCCTCATCTCTCTGTTCATCTCTGTGGTGCAGCCACAGAGAAACTATTCATGCAGGCTGATTTAAAGATATTTTCTTTTGATAAGGGACAGCTCCCAAAGGGGGATGCACTTAGCTAAGCCTGGCTATCATGATCAATGGTCATCCATTGGCGCCTATCTGTCTAGGGAGTGCCAGATGGACATCTGGACTGCATTCCTAAGTGTCAGGAGTAAGTGACTCATATCTCACCTTGATCAACCAATCAGTGTCTGGTAGGGCCGAGTAACCCACGTGGGACTCTGATTCCCATGGAACTTTCAGCCAATGAACGAGCTGAAGTTCCTCCAGGTAACAACAGGCAACACAGAGGGCCTGAGAGAATTCTGTGAACTTTGGACCTTGGACTTGAACCTTGTCTTGGACTGCTGTAACACAGCAATTTCCCTTCGGGATCAATAAAGTCTTATCTATCTTCTGCTCTGTTTCGTACCGTACAGAATGATGAGTTAAAAGCTAAGTCAGCCATTTACAGAGCCATGCCCACACTAACACAGATGATTTTTTTTAATTCCCACAACAGATAACAGTATAGTCAAACAAAGCAACAGCAATATAATAAACCTGACAGGAGCTACTTTAACACCTCACGCTCTTTCACACTTCAATTCTCTCAACAGATGGGCAAAAAAGACTTTTATTGTCCCCTGAGGCAAATTTTTTATGGACAACCAGCACTCCTGTACATTTAAATAGCATGCAAAATAAGAAAGAGAGAAGAAAAGGAAATCATTGCACATTACACTATTACAAAAAATAAGAAAGACATTGCACATTATTCTATTGCACACGTACAGTAGAACACATAACAGCATGTAACGTTTATAACACATCACAGAACATATTGCACCCAAGTGGGTTGTAAGAGTCAAAATTGTTTATCCTTGACATTTTTGTGTTGACAGCTGTAATGCATAATGGAACAAAGGAATGTTTGTATCCGTTTCACTTACATTTGGGAGCCCTGAAATGTTTGCCAGAAGGAAGAAGTTGGTATTCAGGGTTGAGGATGTGGGAAGGATCTGATATCATTTTTCCTGCCTGTCTGATTAGGGATTTTTCAAAGATGGCCTGCAGGGAGGGCTGCTGTTTCACTCCCTTGACCTTGAAAGCTGTCTGGATGAGGCTGGTCATTTGCCATTTAAAATGAACTGATAGATGACCGAACCACACTGAAATACCATATCTGATAATGCTCTCGATTACAGCTCCAGAGACAGATAAAGTGGGTGACCGCAGCTACTGTCTGCAACACAGTGTGGTGTGAATGATACAGGGTGTAAAGACCTTTTTCAGATGAGCTGCGATCAAATGATCGGAACACATAGGAGACGAAACTGGAAATTAGACCATCTAACAACCCAGCAAACAGGGCTGAATGGATAAGAAAACCCATAATTAATTAAGAAATATAAGGTAACCATATGAGGAATTACAGGAGAAAATATATGAAATAATTTAAAAACAGGAGTATAACAGTGGAGCTGATGTATGATATACAAACAGACAAAAGGAAAAAAAATCATTGTAAATGGAAAGAAAAAACATTCTAAGCAAGAAATTATTCTGCAGACTTCATGCTGTCAACACTAAAGGCAATTCAAGTTAAACAGGGGGCTAATTTCAGCGGCCACATTTGTTGCTTCTGATCTTAAGGCTGAATTCCAGTTTGGGGCGCTGCTTTCAGTTCATTACAACTGACCCCAGCAGGAAGGGCAGCCCCTACATCACAATTCTCGTGAGCTCTCACCCGTGATGAGAGCAGCCTTGCGCTGATCTCCACAAACATGGCGACCATACAGGACTTGCACAACGTTCACGAATTTGTGAAGGTCTCGGAATTTCTCACATTTTGCAGTACCCTTAATAATTTCTTCTGAGACGGAGATTTAATAACTGGTTGGAGACACTGGGGCAGCAGTCCCCGTTTAACACTACAAAGTGTACATTGCCACAAACAAAATACGTGTTCCTAAAAAACGTTGCAAACGCAAAAGATTCCCAATAGCCTCTGAACACTATACTGAAAACTATAAAGTTTATTTTTACAGCGGTGAATCTATTTGGTAATAAACAAACAAGCCAATAGCATAATACCTTAACACCCTCGCCCAGTGGTGAGGAGGAAGCGCACCTAGGCGCTCATAGTACCGCGGAGCAGGCTGGGAGTTGTAGCCGGGGGGAGTCTGAGAGTCAGCATGATGATATGTATCTGCATACGTAAATATTGTGATAGTAGTTTTAGTGTCCTGTATAGCTCTATAAGTGTATAGCCCGAAGTTAACGAGTTACCACCCTAACCATGTGTAAGTGTTCTATCGGTCTCCTCATGTGTGTATAGCCTGTGTTTGGTTTTTGTGTGGTTTTGTTTGGAGAATAAAGCCGTCGCTTGGTTTACTATCATGTCTCCACTTGACCTTTGTCCCGAGGGAACCTGAAAAATGTTACATTGGTGTCAGAGCGGGCAGGATGGACAAACCATGGCAGACATTAACTGATTCTGTCAAGCGCCGGCTAACCCTAAAAGAGACCGAACCCACTGTCAGCGCACATACAGAGCCTGAGCAACTCCTGGGTGCGACAGGTGGCCACAGCCCTTACCAGGGCAACCCAGTAGTGGTCCCGCTGGTAGAATTGGGGCGACTGCCCACTACTCCCGCCAGTGGATGCCCAAGAGAGAAGATGCCCTCCCTGCCGGAGCCGGCCAGCTATTCCCACACCCGCCAGCGCAGGTGCGACCCGGTCGCTACGACGGGGAAGCGCCTTGGGAAACCTACGAGGCTCAGTTCCAGCTCGCGGCCCGGACAAATGGCTGGAGCCGGGCAGAGATGGCCGGCCACCTGGCGGCGGCGCTGGAAGGAGTGGCCTGCCAGGTTCTCCTGGATGTCCCAGAGGAGGACTGAGGTGAATACGCGGCGCTGGCAGCAGCTCTCCGGCTGGGCCCGGTCGCCGCTGATGTCATGTTCCTTGCCCGCCGAGGATACCCGGCTTTCCCCCGGGAGGCGCAGCGGGAGATGGCTCTCCAGGCCTTTCTCAAGGCCCTCTTACCCGAGGAGCCGTGCCGAAACAGGGAGACAGGTGCTTGCCTTCCGTCTGGGTACAGCGACGGTGCGCCTGCTACCTTGCACCCATCCAGGAGGACTGCATCCTGGGGCTGGACCTGCTGCAGCGAGTGGGGACCAGTTTGGACTTGGGATGGCAGGAGTTGGTGTGGCAGGGGGAGCGACTTCACCTGGTGGAGGGCAGGCCCGGCGAAGGCCGAGGGACACGGGCTTGCCGGAGACGGGAGAAAAAGAGGCAGTGGCGGTGGCAGTCGCAGGGGCGGAGCAGGGCCTGCGAGCAGGGGAGCGAGCGTGCCGGATCCTGCCCCTGAATCACCCGGGGGGCCTGACAAGGTGGCGGTGGTGGTGGCGGGGGCCGAGCATTGCGTGGAAGCGAGGCTCGCCATTGAGGACCTCTACCAGCGAAGCTGCGAGGGCCTCGATTGGGACCAGCGGCAGCGGCTCCAGGAACTACTCGCCCAAAACGAGGACCTCTTTGCGGCAAGGGATGAGGACTGCACCCGCACTGCCCTGATCCAACACAACATCAACACTGGCGACGCTCAGCCCATCTGCATCCCACCGGGACACATGGCTCACGCCAAGCGTACTGCCGCCGAAGAAAAAATCTGGGAGATTGTCACAGCGGGGGTGATTGAGCCCTCCGCGAGCCTGTGGTCGGCGCCAGCTATACTTCTCCGAAAAAAAGACGGCTCATGGAGGTTCTGCGTGAACTACCGCAAGGTCAATGAGGTCACCTGGAAAGATTCCTACCCCCTGCCGAGGATAGACGACGCCCTGGACTACATCACCGGGTCGACCTGGTTCAGCTCCCTGGACCTCCGCTGCGGCTACTGGCAGGTACCGCTCGCTCCCGATGCTCGACCGAAGACGGCCTTTTCCATCGGCCAGGGCCTCTGGCAGTTTACTGTCATGCCCTTTGGCCTGTGCAATGCCCCGGCAACTTTCGAGACGCTGATGGAGAAGGTGCTGGCATCGGTCCTGTGGAACCAGTGTGTGCTGTATCTGGACGACCTGCTGGTTCATGCCAGGTGTTTCGACCAGGCCTTGACGAACCTCCAGGCGGTGCTGGCCTGCATCAGCCGTGCTGGCCTGAGGCTCAACCCCCGCAAGTGCGAGCTCCTGCGGCAGGAGGTGACATGTTGTTGGACAGCGAGGGGTGGCTACAGACCCAGGTAAGGTCGCCGCAGTGAGGGGCTGGCCAACTCCCCGCACCGTCGCAGAGCTGCGCAGCTTCGTATTATCGGTTGGCTTCGTATTATCGGAGGTTCGTCCAGGACTTTGCCAGCATCGCTCCCCCACTGCACTGCCTCACCAACAAGGGCCACCGCTTTGACTTGGACTCGGGCTTTCGGCCGGTTAAGTGAAGCTCTGGTGGGGGCCCCCGTGCTGGCCTACCCCGACCCGCGGTTACCGTATGTCCTAGATACCGACGCGAGTGACTCGGGGGTTGGGCGCGGTGTTGGCGCAGGAGGGGCCAGATGGGGAGCATGTAGTTGCCTACTGCAGTTGGGCTTTGAATAAGGCTTAACGTAACTACTGGATGGAGTACCGAAAACTTGAAAAAGCTCTCGCAGTTAAATTCTTTTTAATGTTTTTAATGTTCTTTTTCTTTTTGTTTTGAAGTTGTTTCATTTGTTTGTTTGTTTTACAGTTTTCAGTGGGTTTGTAATGTTGTATAGGGGCTGAATTACTTTGTTCCATCCAAATTCCATTATGTGAATTTATGCTTTTTTAATATAAGCATTAACAATACAAGGCGTGCTCAAAAACTGTTACTTATTAGCTTAAGAAGCAGCAGTGTTTTGACAAAGTGTGGTATTCGAACAGTAAATGCTGAAGTGTTTAATACTTTCTTGAGAGCAGATCTCCCTCGATTTAGACAAACTCTTGCTCGGCCGATGATTTCAGATCAAAATCTGAATCAAGTGGAAAGAAAGCTGAATTACGTAAAGGTCATATAAGGCACTGGGTATCAGTGTTACACCATCAGGTCCTGCTAGGAGGATTGGGAGGATCAAATTGACACAGAGGGACCCAATGTGGGGGCTGAACCCACAGTTCTGAGATTAAGATATTCATGCTCTATCGACTGCGCCTATATAAATCTTGTGCTACAGCAGTAATGTTTCTGGGTGTGGATGAACATGACATAATAGGCTGACAGTAGGAACACGTGGCCCACAGGCAGTGATAGTATCACTATCACATTTGGCTGCAGTATATTGTGTTGAGAGCAGCAATAACTTTCCTGCAGAGATGGGAGTGCCTTTAATACAGCTCTTTCAATTGGACAGAGTAACAGGAACCGACCTAAAGTTTTGGCTGTGAATCCATCTCCACATGGGGAAAAGAGACAGTAAAATAGCGATGAAGAAACAGAAAGAATTGTGCTCGCTGCAAAGTAGGAAAGAGGTGGTCAGACACATAAAACAGCTTGGTGATAATTTGCAGCGACAGTTTTATGTTATTTAGTACACGGATTTCTCTTCATGTTCCTTAAGATGTGTAATTTGTATGATGGTTGTATGAGAACAGTTTCTTCTAAAGTCCTGTCAATTGACAGTGGAGAGCTAGCTGGTGCACATCTTCAAGAAGACTTTCTTTAAGGCGATTACAAGTTTCTTGAACAAATCTGTGTCAGATTTTTAAAATAATTTAGCTAATGAGCAACGAGAGTATAAATTAATTCTCCCACCCTCCATTCAAAGATAAAACTCCATGTGCGAGTCTAAGTTTCTTTGTAGCTACTGATGTTTGTCATTATTGGACATTCCTGGTGATATTGACTAAGGAGCTCAATTTTTACGTGTTGTAGTTTAACATGTGCAAAACATTCGTATCCCCTGCAAATATCGGCAAGGTCAGTGATATTCTCAACAATGTGTGCCATTGCAATTCATGCCATACTTTTTCCCAATGTATTCTGACATGCCAAGATCAGAGGGTCATATTTAAAAAACTGGTGCATTAAAATTTTTTGTACTTCAGGATTTTGATAGTCTGTTACATTGTCTTTCACACGTCGGTGTCAGAACTATGAGACATTTTCATAATCGGGGGGAAGGCCGTAGCAATAAGCAGAAAGTGCAATCACCCTTTCCCAGTGTAAGTCCGTGTTGTGATGAGTTTTTAAAATTGGTTTGCGATTTTCTGAAATATATTCCATACAAAAATATAATTTGGACAGCCGCTATTTATTTGGATATTCCCTTTCACTGAAGATGTCTACAGTATTCCAGCCGGATTAGTACTGATCGACGAGAGCCATCTACAGGCGAAAGGCGACATAACATAACAGCAGCAGCATTTAAGGTGGAACGAAAAACGCGAATAAGAAGCTGGCGAATAAGAAGCCAACTTCAGCCTCGTAGCAGACCCTGGGAGGCACGCTCAAAATAATCATCTTTCCCAGTACTTCAGAGTCATATTTAGAGCGCTTTACTGCAATTTTATGTGATCGATGGAAGATGTGAAGCCATAGAGCCTGTACTGCGCTTTCACATTGAAATTGAAGCCATTTCTTATGCTTTCTCTCAGTGTCGGGGCTGCAATTGCGTGTAAAGGAGGCGACTTGAAAATGAAACGTGTAATCACCTTACAGAGGGTCTTCACGACGGGGTGCGTCAGCTAGTTTTCCATTATTGTCAATTTACTGGACTTCTGAAGAAACCTATCGACATCGAAAATACAAACTGCACAGCTTAAGGCACATGAAGAGAAATCCGTGTGCTGATTGACTCAAAAATGTCGCTACAAATAATCCGCCGGGTTGATTTACTTGTCCGACCACCTCCCTCCGTCCCTCTTTGCTGTTAGCACAATTCTTCCACTTTCTTTTCTTGTATTTTCCTTGCTATTTTACTGTTGCTTTTCCCCATGAGGAGATGGATCCACAACCGAAACCGTTTTCACCCTGTGTTTCTGCAGCGTCAGTCTGTATGAGAAGCACAGCTCCAGTGGCGCAATCGGTCAGCGCACGGTACTTATACAACAGTGCACAGCGGAGTCATGCCGAGGTTGTGAGTTCGAGCCTCACCTGGAGCAGTATAGCCTGTCTTTAGCTACTGAAAGCAACTGTCGAGTTTAGATACTCTTAGGTATTTGATGGAGATAAATTAACATCAAACGAACAAGTAAAGGTAAAGGTTTATTTCGAGTCACAATCAAAGAAGGCTCCACAGCTGAAACATTGTTTCCTTCTCTTTTCAGCATGGAATAAACCTATACTTTTCCCTTTGCAGCATGCCCACGCATGCTGACGCAGCTCCCTACTTAAATTACTATCAGCTGTGTACTGTAATATGATTTGACTCCACGCTTGTGTTTCTCGGGAGACAGCAGAAATATTGAGGATTTGCGGCTACAGAAAATAATGTGAACTTTACAGGCAAAAGTAAGGTTACGTTAAAGAAACAAAAACTTATTGTCACCCTTTTCAACTTGATTATTTAAGACATTTATTCGGAATAGTATATCTTCTCGTGTCTGTGGCTGTTGTCCTACAATAACGGTGGTGAAATAGCAGGAATGTGCAGAAAGAATCGGAGATAGAACAGAAGACTCATCTAGTCGATAGTAAGGTTGTGTAGGACCTCACACACGTCGATGTCAGTGTTGAGTAGTGTGGTTTAAATCTTCTTCACGAACCAGAAAGGAGTAGAAACCTAAAGTCTTCTGATCTGTAATCAGACACGTTATCCATTGTGCCATTGGCGTTTGCATCGCGTTCCCATACAGCACCACATTCAGTTCAGAGCCGCTACTATTCATGTGTTTTGTACGTGTGTCTTATTACTACGTCTTTCATTATGTCTGGTTTAAAATAATGTATCTTTAAAACAGACAAAGGGTTTATGAGTCTCCCTGAAATTCACACACGAAGAATAAAAGATATCGCGTTTAAAAAGAATACAGAGATGCCGGCGATAGAAAACGGAGCGTCTTAAGTGCGCGCTATCACTGAACTAAACTCCCGATCGGTAAGTTTGTCGGCGGCTTTTTAATTGTGTTAGGAAGAGCAAACAGTCCACAGTGTACATTTTAAAGGTCTAAGCAAAACAATCAGACGTGAGGATTATTCAGAACAGGAGCCTCTACTTCTTTGTATACTGAGTTTTCGGGTGAATGTCAAAGTGAAAGACAAATTAGCAATTTTCACTTTTTGATTAAGGAACAAGAAAACACCATCCTTCAAACTGGATTCAGACCTGGGATATAAGAAATACTCGCTGCTTTTTCTACAGTCTTAAGAGCTAGCAACTGAGCTATCGAGAGGTCAGAAAATAAACGTTTTGTCACACGCGTAGCCCAAGTGTAGTGTAGTGTAGTGTTCCTCTTTATTTAAATCCCAGTTCGACATCAAAATACTCACTCCCATAGTCTCGTTTAGTAGAAGAAATGGACCAGGCTTCTACTGTATAAACGTCCAGAGTTCTTATAAAACATTTGAAGGGATATCAGTGCAGGAGGAAATTGACTCTTTTTCTAGTGGGATCAGGATCACATAAAACCTTTCGTTTGGATTGAGAAGAGGATCATGGTGACACTCAAAACATACTAACCTTTGCTTCTTTCGAGGACGAATGGATTATTGAGCTGCGAACATCGGTTCAAATCAAATCTCTCCAACTGCAGTTGCTTCTTTGAGAGTTTCTCCAAATCTTTCAACTGAACGTCAATATCGAGGGATATTGACGGTAAAATCTTACGGATTTTGGTTTTCTTTTGATCGAAATTGTATTAAAATTCGAGCCTCTTTCACAGTTGTATAATACTTTCCCCTGCATCCTCAGATAAAAATTCTAAATACCACAAAGTTACAATATATGGAATAGCATTAATTTTTAACTGTTTTTTTAAAATTTGCATTTATTTAGAGCTACATTTAGTGCCAGGTAAAGATAACATTGTTTATATTGATGGGATATAAATGTACGATGAATTTATAAGCTAAAAGGTGTACGCAGGTGCCTTTTGCGTACTTTAATCAAAGACAATAAATAACTTTCACTCAGACGTTGATCAGAAGCTCAATAAATGACGAAGCAGAGGCTCCTGTTCCGAATTCCCCTCACGTCTGATGGTCGTGTTCTGATCAAGATCAATCTAAATTGGTACAAGGGATTTGAACAAATCTGGTCTTTAAGTTCAGGGACTGCTCTGTCTGCTTTGTAGTTCAAAAATAGATACAAATGTCAAGTTTTTTATAGATAAAGTGTTGTCTGTTTTCAAAAGTTAGGTACTTAATTGACTTTATGATTTGGTTTTGATTTTGAATCATTATATTATTAAGTTTGTGCTTTCTCTGTTTTTATCGTATTGTGAAGTTATTTTTTAAACAAACGCTTACAAAGGCAAACAGGGCACACAGTACAAGCTACTGTGCACTTTTGGGAGTATACCAGGTTCGATATAAAATCGCAAAAATGTAAAAGGAGAAAATACCCCAGACTGCGTGTAAAGCCCTCCTTGAGGTATGCTTTCAAAATAGCTGCACCAGGCACTTGGACACAGATAAACACAGGGATTTAAAATTCAGGAATATGAATGGTCAATTGCTTACAGTTGGTTTTTTTACGTTTCGTATTTAGCGATTTGTGTATAAATCTTTTAAAAATTCATTAAAATGCTAACAATATGTAAAATAAAAACAACAGCACCGTTAAATGCCGGGGAGATGGGCAGTTTTTTTTTTTACAATCAGATTCCAATCTCTAATGCTGTGTGTGAGAGCTGTGTGTGAGAGCTTACTGTACATAACTTTCCTTTTCTCACATTTTCTGACAACTATTTTTTCTGACCAAAGGGGCACCCTGTCAAGATGTGAGTCGCTCTTGAATCAGAGCTGGGTGACACGGGCTTCTTTTCTGATATGGTTGTACGAGAAGCAGGAGGAATCGCTTCACTCGTATGAAGCATGAGCTGAATCAGGAGTGAGACATTTCGTGTGTTTGTGCATATGTCAACGCCTGACCTACATCGTAAAACTAAAACTAAATTAAAAACTAACATTAAGTTGTCAGAGACATTCATTTATATACAAACATTACTTGTTTCTTTGCAGATATGCATGCTGAAGTAGCTACCCACCTGAATATATTAAACGTTTCATCTATACAATCAACATAGTGTTCTCCTGAATAACTACTCGAAAGAAGCCGCAGCTCAGGTGTTAGAGAGATTTGAAATCAGATCGATGGATTTAGAGTCCAGACTGCTAACCGACAGCTGACACAGGTCTTTTACAGAACTGTTTTGATTTTTTCTACTTTGTCCCCGTGACGTCATTGTCCTGCTCGCAGCCGAGCCCGACACACGGTACCATCTGGTTTCTGTCGCTGGGCGCTCACCCTGCGGTCCATGTGGGTCCTCATGCCCCAGTATAATGACGGGGACACTAAACTGTAAACAGGTGCCGTCCGTCGGCTGAGAAGTAAAACTGAGGTCCTGACTCTCTCTGGCCTTTAAAAATCCCAGGTCATCTCTTGAAAGAGTAGGGGTGTAACCCCGGCATCCTGGCCCAATTTTCCATTGGCCCTTACCAGTCATGGCCTCCTAATAATCCCCATCTATGAACTGGCTTCATTACTCTGCTCTCCTCCCCACTGATTGTTGATGTGTGGTGAGCATTTTGGCACAGTATGGCTGCCGTTGCATCATCCAGGTGGGGCTGCACATTGGTGGCGGTAGTGGGATTCCCCATTACCTGTAAAGCGCTTTGAGTGGAGTGTCCAGAAAAGCGCTATATAAGTGTAAGCGATAATAATAATAATTATTATTATGTAAATTGCAACAAAAATAGAATATTTGATTCAAAATCGATTAATGTAAAAACTGATAAAGCTAATGCTTTTTTCAGGGCTATATCTACTTTTTTTAAAAAAGAGAAGTCTGTCGCGATTGTGAAATTTGGAGAAGATGCACCAGCGGGTGCCTTCACATCTCCAGCTTCAGTCTCGCCTCTAGCTGCGAGAAGGTTAAAAGCACACAAGTGATCTGTAGACGATGTTTGGGGAAGAGATAATTCTGTTTTCAGCACAGAGAGTGAGAATGAGCTCAGTCCGGCTCCAAGCAGAATCCATTCTGGTTTGGTTACTGTTAGACTGTGCGTCTGAGGCTCTTTGGATCGCAATGTGAAAAAAAACAATTCCTCACATCGAGAGGAAGGGAAGATATCATGTTTAAAAAATCAGAACCGAAGACTTGGATCCGGGGCCTCATACTTATCAAATTATTAAAATAATAGTTATTAAAATATCAGATTGTGTTTCTGCAACATTTCGTGCACAGTACGCCATTTTTATCTAAAAATAAAACAACAGCCACAACAAGGGCTTTACACGCAGTCTGGGGTATTTTCCCCTTTTATATTTTTGCCACTTTATATCGAATCTGTTATACTCCCAAAAGTGCACAGTAGATTGTACTTAATAAAAATGTACAATTCACCGCTGGTATAAACAGATGTGTGCCGTGTCTGCCTTTGTAAGCATTTGTTTAAAAAATAAGTTCACAATACGATAAAAACACAGAAAGCACAAAGTTAATAATACAACGATACAAAATCAATACCAAATCATAAAGCCAATTAAGTAGCTATCCTTTGAAAACAGAGAACACCTTTATATCTACAAAAAACTTGACATTTGCATTACAAAATGTGTTTTTGAATTACAAAGCAGACAGAGTACTCCCTTAATTCATAGATCAGATCTTGGCCAAAACAAGACAATCAGACGGGAGCTGAATTCGGAACAGGAGCCTGTGCTTCGTCGTTTATTGAGCTTTTGATCAACGACTGAATTACACAGATTCACTATTTTAACTCTTTGATTAAAATACACAAAAGGAACTTTCCTTTAAGCCAGAGTCGAACCAACAACCTAAGGATTCCCAAGTGTTTCCACTAGAGTTCCCCACTCTACCGACTGAGCTATCAAGAGCTGCTTTCTGGCACATACTGCCCAATGTAGTGAAATGTTCCGGATGAGTAAAATCCCAGATCGACATTGTTTCCAACTCGTTTCCTTAGTATTTTTTACCTTGAATTTAAGCCACAAACCAGGATTCTACTGTATAAACTTCTGGGGATATTAAAACATGTTTGATGGGGCATCAATCATTCCAGGCGGAAATGTACTCCTTTTTTTTTCTTGGGGGAAATGAGGAACAAAACTAAATGTCATTCTGTGTTTCTTAGAAGCATTATCACAGCTAATGCATGTAATGCCTTTAGTATGTGAAGGTGAGAGTTCAGTTATGCCAGGGAGTAAAGAGAACAGAAATTTAGAAAATTCATATTTAAATAGATTGCAAATCTTCAAAGTGTTCTGTCACTGCAAAATTATTACAGGGGTCTACCAGCTGCGATACGTGCTTGTTTTGGGACTATTTCCAATAAGTATCGCATTCGCAGTAATTGTGTGTCCTTACTGGTATCTTTTAAACTGTGAGGGACATTCGGTTATATAGTCATTATCCGATTTTAACGTGTCGTGCATTTTAATTTACTGAACATATAAATTGAAACGTTCTGAGTCAGAGCCCCTGCACTTCGTGCTAATTAGAACCACAACAATGCTCCAGTGTCCTGAGCACCACACTGAGCACACGTTCAGCTGGGCTCTGACTTTGTTCAGCACGACTTCTTGTTGCAGTTGAGCTCAGAGCTAGAGCTGATCTCCATATTCTACCGCACTAAGTACTTCGAAAGTTAGTCCACAGTACACACTTTTAAGTGGAGTCAGGTTTTTAAAAAATTAAACCAGCGCCCTGTCACAGAAAAGTACCCCGGTTTCCCGCGAAACAAGCGTAGGTACTCAGCACTGTACTAACGAGGAGCGCTTATTCACAGCTGAGCGTGAGCTCTGTTTACTGTCAGCAGACATTTCCTCATTTCCAATGACGTTTTCGCCTGCTCTCAGCTTTTTAAAGACGGTCATAAACGCTCATGAAGTAATTCATGTCAGTTTGAAGTCTGTTTCTGTTGTCTCGGCTCTTGACGAAGAAAAGCCGTACCTGGGAGACTCCCTCTCTGAAGAAGTTTGCCATCACCCTGCAAGGGAGAAGAGCCATCAATCACTGAGACAATTAACATTAAACACGTGAAATGCGAGATGTTTTGATTTTTTTCCCACTTAAGGCTTCTATCGTTTCTACTCGAACGAGAAAAGCTTTTCATCAGAAGTGGGATTTGAACAAACGTCTCCAAGAGAAACTGCTTACTGAACACAACGCCTTTGACAACGAGCCTTCCTGCCTGTGGTTATTGTATTAAATTATATGTTTTATTTATTTCATAGAGGAAACTTGTACGAGCAAATGTAAAGTTTAGAGCAACTTTAAATAAAAAAATAAAAACGATCAGAAACCGAAAGTGCTTATTTTGCGGATCAGTACTGTATATTCCGATACCGGTGGTTCTGCAGAAGAAATAAGCCGAACTCCAAACACTGTTGCCATTACGGCTACTCTGGCTGCAGCTGCTTTAAGATCTACTCAGCGGGCACAGAAAGTTGAAGGAGGTCAGACTGGTTTGCGCTGTCTAAATAACAGTGTGCGAATTTAAACCTATTTAAATAAGACTATTTACAATGTAATACATGCTCCAAAAGCGTTAATACTGCACTGGCTGCTATTTGAAACGCCTTCATAAATGACGCGTAATAGAGATTGATGCAGTTGGCTTTTATGCTTCACAATACATTGCAATCAGGAAAGTATACTGTATTGTAATCAGGAAAATAAATCAATTATTAATATCCAATACAACGTCTGTTCTTAAAAATGATAGCTGTTTTACACTGACGTCGCTCTTTATGAGATAATCCAGATTGTGAAGACGACTGCACCCTAGCAGATCAAAATATTACACGAAGGCTGTAAAGCACACTCTGAATTGATCCGAATATTTGATTTCCGCGATCCGTTTAGGCTACAACAGGCAACTTGGCGCTTCTCCAGCAAACCATTTCTCAGTTTTGTGAATTACTTGTGCTTCCAGCACACTAACATCTGCAGCTTGTCAGGATGGCCGAGTGGTCTAATGCGCCAGATTTAAGGGCTCGTGTTTTTCCATTACTTGTGTGTTTTGGTCTCTGAATAGAGGCGTGGGTTCAAATCCCACTCTGACAGCTACCGTCTTTTCCCTGCCTTGCGTTTTTCCTGTCTTCTTGTGCTCGCTGACAACGACAGGAAGAGGAAAACGGAGAAACCGGCTTGGGGGCACATGATGGGCAGGGAAATACTTCTTGAACACTTATGTGATTAGCAGAAAGTCAAATAGGCTTCGATGTCTGCCTTAAGAACTGTTTGGGCTGCCTGTAATCGAGGAAAGATTAACTGCAAAGTATGCATTCAAATGTGAAAGACCGAAATAGAAAACCAGAAGAAGACTTATTAAAAGAAACATTGTTTTCCTTGTGGTTTCTCCTGTATTTCACTGGCTGGAGACGCTGTGTCCGGGCTCAGCGGTTATATAAGAAAAGACACAGGCGCGGTTCAGGGTTCTGCGCTCCCCGTGCGGAATGCACGTCTCTTCTCTCCTTTAATACCTTCATACACTCCTCTCAAACCATAGCAAATTCCCGGAATATTTCGGTTTTACCTATTTCACAGGTAGTGGGTCTTTCTTTCCGAGATCACAGGTAGAAACAATAAACACGCTGAAAACAGGAAGGTATTCCTGATCGTAGGCGAAGATGTGCAAAAATAAATTTCCTAAAATCCAATACGGTCCAGTCCCGTTCAGGTACTATTCTGATGTAGATGAATATTTTTGGCACAGCTGTTACAACAAACAGGCAAATAAACTTTTTTTATTATTTCATTCGAGCTGTAGTTTTGAAAATGTTTTTTTTTCCATTCACTAAATAATACAAAACACAAACCCACCATAAACGTCTGACTATTGATATTCCTGAATTATAAGCTCGTACACACGTACCGCGAAATTCGTGCAAGAGTCACAGCTGGGAGGCAGTTCAACGAATATGATGCCTTTCAGGGGCAGAGATTATTCTTCCTCTACCGCAGTCTTTGCCTCGGACCACCCCTCTTGGCACATTAGCACTTTTAATTTTCGATTTTCTACATAGAACACCAAATATCTTGAGGAAGTCTGTCAAGCAAAGACTGCTGGATAATTGATGTGCAAACGTTGGTTCAAAATCAACATCCTCTGCTATTGCCGTTGATTCTTTGAGAGTTTCTTCAAGTTCTTCATCTGACCTTCAGTATCGAGGGATATTGAGCATAATACCGTACTATTTGTAGCTTTCTTTTGATCGCCCGTTTTATTAAAATGCCAGCCTCTTTTACAGTTATTTAGATGTTTGGCAAGGTGTAATAGCCCCCCTCGCATCCTCAGCTAAAATATTTTAAAAGTACAACAAAATTACATTATATTGAACAGCGTTTATGTTAACATTTATATTCAAATTAAAGTAAATATACGAAAATATTAAAATACAACTTCGGCGATCTGTCGTTTTTGCTTGTCAAGTTCTCAAACAATTTTGCTATGTATTTTAAATTACTTTAGCTGAAGATGCAACGGGAGCATTCCCGCCACCCACTGGAACCTATAATTCCATGGGTGAATACTAACTGCTTGGAAGTTGCCAATGTCCGTAATTATTGGAAATTCCCGGTAATGTTGTTCTACATGTTGTTTTACATGTTCTGTAAAACAAGACAGGAAAAAAAGTTACCGCTGCAATTCGGATCCAGGATCTCCTCTTTATGAAACAGGTGTTTTAACCAGCTTTACCACAGCGCCGGCAGAACACTATTCTTATACAGGTGGATACCCACCCTCAAACCTTTGTTCTCCCGCTACTTTACCTTTGCCTACTGCCCTGTCTCTCTCACACCTGAAGAAGGCTCCACGGCCGAAACGTTGTTGTCTCTTTCTTCTTTTTTTTTCAGCATGGAATAAACCTATTACCTATTCTTATACAGCCGCTTGGACACACCGCTCTGAGACATCTGAGGCCGATGTGCGCTGAGCCTGGTCGCCGACCAAAATCATGCCCAAGTGTAGATGGCTTTCGTGACGAGGTGGCCGAGTGGTTAAGGCGATGGATTGCTAATCCCTTGTGCTCTGCACGCGTGTCCCATCCTTGTCGGTTTATGTCTTCGACTTGTGATCCGTTTCTAAGTCGGACTTGCTTTCTTTAGCTACTGTAGTAGAGCAGTAATATTTCTAGCGTTGGCTGAACATGGCTTACAGCAGTAGCTGACAGATATAGTCTCTTAATAGGTTAAATTTATGCTTTGTACTGCTTTCACCTGATATTAATAGTAGTCCTGATGAACGATTTAGGGACATGGCGCATCTTGAAAATGTTCTTGTTAATTTCAGTTTGGAAAAAATGCACTCACCAGAAGCAGAAACTGGTCGTATCTGCAAAATGCGCAATGCAATAGCAATGTCTTGCTATGAGTCCTTACCTGTTACAGGAGGCGTTGTAGGACTTTTTAGCTCAGAAAAAGCTATCAATTCATCTTACATTTCTACTCCATCAATATTAGCAATGTTATCTTTACTAAGCTCTAAATATAGCTCTAATTAAATGCAAATTTTAAAATACATTTTAAAATAAATGCTATTCCATATATTGTAACTTTGTGGTATTTAGAATTTTTATCTGAGGATGCAAGGGAAAGTATTATACAAATGTGAAAGAGGCTTGTATTTTAATACAATTTTCGATCAAAAGAAAACCAAAATCCGTATGATATTACCGTCAATATCCCTTGATATCAACGTTCAGTTGAAAGATTTGAAGAAACTCTCAAACAAGCAACTGCAGTAGCAGAGAGTTTTGATTTGAACCGATGCTTGCAGCTCAATACTCCATTCGTCCTTGAAAGAAGCAAAGACAGGGATGTTTTGAGTGTCTCCATGATCCTCTTCTCAATCCAAAAGAAAGGTTTTATATGATCCTGATACCACTAGAAAAAGGGTCAATTTTTGCCTGCACTGATGTCCCTTCAAACGTTTTACGTTAAGAACTCTGGACGTTTATACAGTGGAAGCCTGGTCCATTTCTTCTTCTGAACGAGACTATGGGAGTGAGTATTTTGATGTCGAACTGGGATTTAAATAAAGAGGAACACTAAACTACATTGGGCTACACGTGTGACAAAGCGTTTACTTTTTGACCTCTCGATAGCTCAGTTACTAGATCTTAAGACTGTAAACAAAAACAGCGGGTATTTCTTATGTCCCTGGTTTGAATCCAGCTCGAAGGATGGTGTTTTCTTGTTCCTTAATCAAAAAGGGAAAATTGCGAATTTGTCTTTCACTTTGACGTTCACCCGAAAGCTCAGTATACAAAGAAGTAGAGGCTCCTGTTCTGAATAATCCTCACGTCTGACTGTTTTGCTTAGACCTTTAAAATGTACACTGTGGACTGTTTGCTCTTCCTAACACAATTAAAAAGCCGCCGACAAACTTACCGATCGGGAGTTTAGTTCAGTGATAGCGCGCACTTAAGACGCTCCGTTTTCTATCGCCGGCATCTCTGTATTCTTTTTAAACGCGATATCTTTTATTCTTCGTGTGTGAATTTCAGGGAGACTCATAAACTCTTTGTCTGTTTTAAAGATATATTATTTTAAACCAGACATAATGAAAGACGTAGTAACTAGACACGTACAAAACACATGAATAGTAGCGGCTCTGAACTGAATGTGGTGCTGTATGGGAACGCGATGCAAACGCCAATGGCACAATGGATAACGTGTCTGATTACGGATCAGAAGACTTTAGGTTTCTACTCCTTCCTGGTTCGTGAAGAAGCTTTTAAACCACGCTACTCAACACTGACATCGTAGTGTGTGCGGTCCTACACAACCTTACTATCGACTGGATGAGTCTTCTGTTCAATCTCCGATTCTTTCCGCACATTCCTGCTATTTCACCACCGTTATTGTAGGATAACAGCCACAGACACGAGAAGATATACTATTCCGAACAAATGTCTTAAAAAATCACGTTAAAAAGGGTGACAATAAGTTTTTGTTTCTTTAACGTAACCTTACTTTTGCCTGTAAAGTTCACATTATTTTCTGTAGCCGCAAATCCCCAATATTTCTGCTGTCTCCCGAGAAACACAAGCGTGGAGTCAAATCATATTAAATAACACAACACATCTATTAATTTAACACCCAGATGTGACAGAACACATGTAAGACTTACACACAGCTTTTAATATGCTATAGTGAATTTGCAAGTGTCCTGGGGAGGGAAGAGAACTGATATTAAGGAAATACATATTTAAAGGGGATGTAAGTCTTAAATGTGTTTTGTCACATCTGGGTGTTAACTGAATAATTTTTTAGCATTATTTATTGTGTTTTGACTCTATACTTGTGTTTCTCAGGAGACAGCAGAAATATTGATGTTTACATTTATTTTCACATTCCCGGTGATATTGACTTAGGTACTCAACTATTTACTCGTAGTTTGACTCGTGTCAAAAGTTGAAAATCTCTGCAAACATCAAGATGGCTAAGGACGTGGAAAGAAACTCAATCACATTTAGAGAAGGTAATGTTTAGATCGGATTAATTCGAAGTGTGTCTCTGCGTGCGTTTGATCTACCAACGTTGTGTTTAACTGAAGGACACCCTGAGTGTGGCATAGAAACTAACACATGTCGTATTTTTTCTACATTCACAGATTTTTGGCTAAAGTAAAAACAAATCGTTGTCATTTTCTTGCCAGCTGGCAGTAATTCTTTTGCATTGATAAGAAAGATGAGCACTTTATCTTCCGCAATGTGTGGATTTCTTGAAAAATAAGCTGTGCCAAAAATGAAATGAACACTTTTAAACATAATGCAGAAGCATGTTGTCTATACCAATAAACGGTGCGAGAAGACAGGAAGAAAAGCACAGCTGGGATTTGAACCCAGGATTTCCTGTTTATTAGACAGGAGCTTTAATCAACTAAGCCACAACGACGGCGAAGCAATATCCTTTTACAGCCAATTGCACACACCGCTCTGTCACATCTTCGTTCGGTGTGCGGTGAGCCTGCTCGCTGAGCATGTTGAGAAAGGATGTGCAATGGCTTTTATCCGGCAATTTCATTACCAAGGAGCTCAATATGCTTTTGATGATCTACAGGGTGTCCAGTGCAACACAGGCGATGGACTGCTAGGATTTGGAGCCAGGATTTCCCGTTAACTAGACAGGTACTTTAACCAACTAAGCCACGGCGCCGGCAGAATTCTCCTCTTTTACTGCCACTTGGACACACCGCTCTGAGACACCTGCGTTCAGTAAGCGCTGAGTCGGCTGGCTGAGCACGTTCCCTCCTTTACATTCAATAGGAGCCCCGACACGAAGAGAAATGGCTTTTATTGTGCACTTTTCATGTCCAATGCGCTTGACATCTCCCAAGGGCGACAGAGTTCATTTACGACACTTTTCCTTTCTTTCTTTCTTCTTTCTGTACTCTTTGATGAAACAAAACGAGAAATCATGTAAGGGAAAATGTCTTTTTTCATGGAGAAAACATGCACCAGGAAATGTTGTGTTTAGAAGAAGTGAGTTAACATGAAAAGTGACCTAATTTACCGGAGCAAATGCTCACCTAGCAAGATCTGCTTTACTACAAGAGAGAAGTAGAGTGAAAGACGTGATCATTTCACGCCGTTGTGGAACAAAACTCTTTTTTCTTGGAATTCTAAATCAATTAGAAATTCAGAGCGACACATAAAGGCTTTGTCTGCTTAAAAGTGATGATTTTTAAAAACTGATAAAAATGTAAAAAACACGTTTCTCACGTAGAAATTTAAGATGGGGGTGGGGTATTACTAGTAGCGGCGCTGAACTCACCATGGTGCAATTCAGTTACGTGGCGGGCTAGTGGTTTAATGGATAACGTGTCTGATTTCGGTTTATAAGATTGTCGATTTGACTTCTACCGGGGTTGTGTGATTTAAATCAGGCTCCTCAGAAATAGATGTCCGTTATGTAAATGAACCGCACCTGAAAGCAAACGTTGGGTCTGGGTTCCTTTCTTTCCTGCATGAAATAGCAATCGTTACAAAAAAAACACCAACGAATGTCCAATAGTCCAATAGTTAGTTATTTAAGTAAACATGAATATACTGTAAGGTCTTGGTACACGGGAGTGGATTTCAACCACAATTAAAAAAGGGCAAATTATAATTACAGGCTTCAAACACTTTTTCATACAAAAGTGACCAAACACTCCCTAACTTTCAGGTTTGCTTGAACCTGTAACAAAAAAGCGGTCTGAAACTTCCATTCTCTGATGTCACTTTCTCTGAAGTCAGACGTGATGTTTCGCGGACGTGCAGTGTGCCTTTTCTCTTGTCGTGTTCAAGATGAAACGCTGCATAAGCTCCTGACTGCGTGTTCTGTACTGTTCTGTTATTTCGTTCAGATTACCTATGTGGTGTACAGATAAAACTGAACAGCGTGGTGTAATTCCCGGGTTTGGCACCAGCAACACCTGCAAACCCATCAGCTGACCTCGACGTGATTTGAACACGCAACCTTCTGATCTGGAGTCAGACGCGCTACCGTTGCGCCACGAGATCACTCGCTACACGTGCTTTTAATTCCCCCAAAGAGAAAAATCAGCGTCCCTGAAAATTTTTTTTTTCATTCTCTCCTGTGAGGAACACCGCAACGAGGGTCTCTTCTTCCCAGACCACAGATTATTCTTCCTGCTCGGCTCTCACACAGGGAGCAGACACACCGTCTCCACTAATGTGCTTACTACATCTATAGATCTGACCCCCTACAGCCCCGATATTGCTGGACAGGATATTTACCACCAGCCTCGTGAACTTCTCATCTTGACCTCTCCCAGGAGGAGCACAATTAACACAGAATCCCCTCTCCATTTAGCATTTATCAAATTGCGTGGATGCAGACATCACTCAGAATCACCTGTATGATTCTCCCAAATTCAGACTGGCTGTGCTTTCAAAAATGTATAGGTGACTAGCTTCCTAACAGTTTTAACAACATTTGAAAAAGGCTGTTGATGCATTGGGCTTGAACTGACCCCGGGTCAACTGCTTGGAAGACAGCTATGCCCGACACTACACCATCAACGCGCACACCACAGAGCCCCTCAGAACATCATACGATAATGCCACTGATATCGGAAGCTTTCTCCAGCATTTGTGCTGATTCCACATATTGCGAAGGAATCATGATATTGTTCAATACTGTCGCTAGACGTTCGAATGGGTTTCAGGGCCAGGTGGACTGTTTCCTAGAGAGTCACGAACCGCAGTGGTATTGTATTGCAGTGAGACAACACAATGCCTGCTAGACTATTCATGCTAAATGCCACAGATTGTGTTTGTCCAGTCGTGTCAGTCATCCTGAAGCTACGGAAAGTCAGACGGAAATGTGCTGTAATACTTTCAGGAAGTTAGGATTTGTTTGTGCAAAATCCGAGAACATTGCTCTGTTATCTTATATCTTTGCTCTGTCATCGTCATCAAGGCTCTGTCATCTACTGCTGAAAATGAGCAGTGATTTCTCAGAATGCCCTATGTATCCAAAGGATGTGAACTATGTAATAGTTAAACCTATGTAAACCTAAAGCTATAAGGGGAAGACAAACGTGAAGCGTTACAGCAATGGCATATCATGAGATGATTAATCGCAATTTCCGTAGGAGCCCCATGGTTGCCTGGCAACCGTCAGCTTTGCACAGTGGCAGTATCGTCGCCTATGAGGTTTAGCAGAGGTGCAGTTATTGCGCCTCCGACTTGAAATACACGCGATTTGAAATACAATCAGTGGGAGCAATTTTTGACAGTCTCGTGAGAGGCTGAGCAAGGTGTTTAAAGACAAATTTTGTCATCGTATCATCAAGCACAAAGAAGCGTGTTTTTGTCTTCTCAACAGAAATGTTCTTTAGCTCTTTCAGCGTTATGCAGGGAACAACGTCCGTCGAGATCACCTTTGAGTCAGTGCTAATGTTTGTGAGCCGTCAATTAAATTTTATATTGGTTGTACTGGCGTGCTGCTTGTCTGTGAAACATTAATCTTCTGCTTCTTCATGCCGAGTCATCTGCAAGGGTCGAGTTTATTCAATGTTTGCGCACAGCGCTCCATCAGGAATATTTTGTCCTAGTTCAATAAGGACTTACTGCACGCATTCACAAACCTCACAAACCGATAAAACCGGTTCGCTGGTTAAAATATTTTATTAAATGTGAAAAAAGGTCTGATTGTGAAAAGCTCAAAATGTTAGTGAAAAAATCAGTAACATTAGGAAAAATGAACTGTGGGAGACCCATGACTCCCCATGTCATGCTGTATTTCTCGCTCATTCTACTGGGAGTGGTGCCGTCACTTCTGGATAAAGACTCTCAGTGGTCATTCCAGACAGGTCAGGTATGACTGTGCTTTGCCACAAGAACCTCGGTGATTGTAAGCTGGGTAGTTTCAGATCAGTATTTTATTAAAGGTTCAAGCAAACCCGAATACCTTTGCAAGAGACATTTCAGAATCCTAGTCAAATCCAGTACGATTGCTGGATCCCTCGAATTCGGCTGAACTATACCACAGATCTGCAGTCCACCATTAGAATACTGTAGGTGTGTTGTATAAGCCATACCGCCCAAAATAGTTCTAAAACAGGAGATGCATCCTCGTTTAGGAATGTGGTGTAGCGGCGAGGCTTAATAATAAGGCAGAATTAAGTGTTTCTGAGCTTCCCAAATGAGGCCCCATTTCTCTGTTCATCTCTGTGGTGCAGCCACAGAGAGACCATTAGGGTGATTTAAGGTTTCCTAGGACAGCTCCCAAAGGGGGGTGCACTTAGCTAAGCCTGGCTATCATGATCAATGGTCATCCATTGGCGCCTATCTGTCTAGGGAGTGCCAGTTGGACATCTGGACTGCATTACTAAGTGTCAGGACTAAGTGACTCATATCTCACCTTGATCAACCAATCAGGGACTGGTAGGGCTGAGTAACCCACGTGGGACTCTGATGCCCATGGAACTTTCAGCCAATCAACAAGCTGAAGTTCCTCCAGGTAAAAACAGGCAACACAGGCCTGGAGATTGAGATTCAACAAGATTCAGATTCAACAAGATTGAGATTCAGATTCAGTAAGATTCTGGAGAGGATTCTGTGGACTGTTCTAAAGGGAATTCAAAGGAGAATTCCAGGGCAGGACGGCCCAGGAGCAGAAGGCTCCCAAGGGCAGGACATTCTCGCAGCGCGCCTCCTGACCATTCCGAGACTCAGCCCGGACAACCACGGAACGGCCAGTGTGTCCGAGTGCCAGAACTTTCCTTTGTTCTAAGAGTCTAGAGTGGAGGTTGCCAGAGAGTAACCAGCAGCAGGCCTCGTGGACAGGTCAGAACTGTGGACAGCTGAATCACTATTCAGAACTAGCTCTTCATCAGGAACGAACCGGTCCTCTTCCTGACTTGCTGGGATCCACAGTCATCTTTTCTCCTGTGCACAAACTTTGCTAGTTAAAGCCAACACTAACTAGCCGGTCAGTGAGCATCAGCAGCGCACCGTCGCAAGCCGCACAGCACAGCCTGGCACGGAGCCAGAGAGCGCGGATTGGACAGCAACAAGCCTGCAGCTGATTGTTTGTGCCTGCAGGAGATCTGAATCCCCAGAAATTGGATGAGTATTCAACTTCAATGCATTACAGCTCGAGAATTCAATTGTTATCCCAACCAGTTGATATCAATTTAATTCCTAAGAGTTATGTACTTGTTTTGAGTATCTAATGTAGAAGTTGTAACCAAGTTCACTTTACGAAACGGTCTTAATGAATGATATACTGAACGTATGTCCTCTTGATGTGTAACACTTCGTAACTGAATGAATATATATCTTTTGTATTCTGATAACCCTCTCGATAAGATCTGTTAGGTTTAAGGCATATTCTATGTATTAATAAATGTATCCTCGTGTATTAGTACCTGCGTGTGTGCGTTGTTTGAGTTATGTCGCATGGTTGGATTCTAAAGCCATCAAAAGAATCAACTTTGTGATTTACTGCTACAATTAATAATTGTCTCAGTAAATGCCCAAACCCTACAGAACTGGTGCCTTCAGAGAGCCACTATGATTACATATTTGGCGTCCCTGAACGGCTATGAAACACTACATTTATGGCGTCCCTGGGTGGACGTGGCAAGACTGAAATGAATCAACCAAGCGGAATAATTCATATAAAACGCCGCGGGTTTCATACACGACAATACAGTGTGCTGAAAGCCGAAAGAAAAAAAGTTCCCCTTGCTCTTTAAGCAGTGCTTGATTGTTTTGTGATCTTTTGCAATCTACCGGGTTGATTGCATACTTGATCTTGTGGTTTTCTGTGGTAAAACTGTGATTTCGTACTTAAAAGTAATACTCTTTAAGTTTAACGATGGTTGCTAAAAGGTCTGAATTCGAGTCGCTATTAAGCACTCTCTCTAGCAGCGACAAGTCTGACCACGATCTCTTCCATATCTCCGTCAGCGGAGAAGCTAGAAGGATAAATCTCCATTCTCTGAGAGAGCTAGCGAAGGACATAGAGAGATTTGACCCCGCAGTGTCAGAGAATAATATCGAGAGTTATATTCAGGACCTCAGGTATACCCTGCAGTACCTGCCAAACGCCACAGAACAGGAGAAAGTGTTTCTGGTCAGGAAAACTACCAGCAGAGCTGTACATGAGTGGATGGCTAGGCAGATGAAAGAAGTCTGTAATGATTTTGAGCAGCTATGTCATGCACTTATCGAAGAATACAGTGCGTTTATTGACCCGACTGCTGCGATAGCCGCCGCTCTTAACATTAAGCACGAGAGAGCAGAGTCCCCTCGCGAATATTACGAGAGACTTAGACGAACTTATTTTGCAGGGCGAAATTATGAGGGTTGCGAAGAGAACACACATTTCAAGGGTTTATTCATTGCGAATCTCCACCCGTCAGTCAGAAAGATGATCTTAATGCATACAGATGCACAGACCATGAAAATGACTGATATTAAGAGATTCGCGCAGAAAGCCTGGGAGTATGATGTCCAAAGTCGCTCTGAGCAAAAAGCTGCTAAAGCGACTGTGTTCGCCGTCAGAGCCAGCAGGGTTAATTCCCCCCTGCTCGAAGGAGCACAGGCTCCTGAGCTGGCTAAGCCCCGTTCCAAAGCACTCACACAGGACCGCACCCAGCGTCCTAAGTGCCATGAGAACACCGGGGGAGGGAAAGGGCTAGAAAAGGCTGAACAAAAGGATTCAGTAGCCGCCCGCCTGGCCAGGCTTGAACAAGCTTTATTAGGACAGGGACAACCGCTCCCCAAGGCTGCCGGAAGCGTGAATGAGCTGATACTCTCCACTGGAGGAGGCGGAGACCCGCCCCCTCTCCCTCCCTCAGTCTATCTGATTGAGCGGAAGGGTTCCTGCCTGGATGAGGTCGGCCACTCCCAAGCGAGTGCTGACTCCACCCCTGAAGTCACAGAGCAAGCAGTAAAACACAGAGGAAAAGCAAGAAGCTTTTACCTCAAGGCTGCCATGGGAGATGTCTTACACAGTGAGACACTGATTGACACTGAGGTTGAAAGGTGTTTGATGTCACACGGCAAGCTCAAACGGGTTGAAAAAGAAAAGGGCATGCGACTCAGAGAGGAACCTTTGGTGGATCACCAGAAAGGCAAAGTGTGGAAACAGGTCAAGGCTCCTAAGCCTTCTGTACAGAAGGAAAGGGGGGCCAAGAGGCAGACTGTGCTCACACAGTGCCCACCGAACACAGAAGCCTATGTGGAGATTCCCTCTGTTCCCTCTGGACAAGAAATAAAAATATTTTCTTGTTCCCCGGATATACAGGGAAGTCGTGTCCCGGCTGAGGTCACAACAGCCTCCCTGCCACAGGAGCGGTGCTCCAAGCAGCCGCCTGATCCACCAGGTAAAGCACACCCCTTTTACATCCCTAAAGAGGAGCAGATCTCCCCACCTGGCGATGAAAAGGAGCTTTCCCTGTGCACCCTGGCACCCAAGAGGGGTCAGGACCACCACCCTGCAGTGGTGGAAGGGATCCAGATGGCAGGAGAGCAGGTTGGTGATGTAGCCCTCGCCCTTAGCCCTGAGAGGTCCTCTATTAGTGAGGATCTGCTTGAGCAGCTGTCACAGGGCCACCGCCAGGTGCCCCTGGTGCAACATTCACAGGTTAGACAGGAGGTCCAGCTGGACGCTGAGACTACTGCGCTGTGGACACACCTGATCCCAGATGCCGATTCCCTCTGCTGTGACCCAGGGAACCTGCAGTCAGGTAACATTATTTCTCACAACTACCAGGTAGTGAGTGAGACTGACCTGATTGTTCCTGCCTCAACGGCAGGGTTGCCAACACACCCAGTCCCCCAGAAGGGACAGGGAATGAAAGCCGAGCCGGTTTTCTTACAGCCACCAGCTCAGTCTGTCAGTCTGAGTCTGACCAACAGTGGTTCAGCCAGACTGGAGCTGGATGGTCAAGTCACCCGCCTGCCAGTGCAGGACATCGCAAAGAGGGGTGTCAGAATCCCCGCCTGCACTGACATGGGCCTGGTGGGTGATAGCGAGTTCGAAGACAGTGAACTAGCTATCCCAGTGCTGGGGCAGCTCCCTGAACCCCTAGCGAGGGAAGGGGGGAGCGAGCAGGTGTCCTACACCCACGCCCAGCGAACGATTGTAAACATGCCGATAGAGGGATTCCTCAATCAGGAAGTGTGCAGGGTGGACCTGAACAGTGAGAATGGGATAACAATCCCAGATCACTCAGGTGCTCCAGATGACCACTCAGCCGAGGGTCAGGCATGGTCCACCGCTGCACCGCCCCCTGCAGGGTTCCTAGAGCACAGGCATGAACAAATCGAAAAAGCAGATGCCCTGGAAAAGGAGGAGCAGCATCAGCAGCTGCGTCAGATCTCCTCAGATTTCCAGGATGTTGGTGCCCAAGATGCCACATGGCATACTGAGAAAGACACCATGTACACGCTGCGCCAGCTTAGAAAGGCGACAGTCACTCAGAAGGAGATGACTGGGATCAGCCACCCGAAAAGACTTTTGGGAGGACTGATCGCTGCCGCCACTGTTGCACGTTTGCTTTTTCTGGTAGGTTTGTGTGCTACTGGCACTCTCACCCTGACTGCCCCAAGAAGGCAGGTGTCAGAGATACCAGAGGGTAGTGACAGACTGTATCGACAGCAGCAAAAGTTGGAAAGCTTAGGGAAAACCCTACAGGCAATTTCCTATGCAACAGGGTTAAACCTTATTCCCCAACCAGTGGACATGATTGTTGGTGTTATACAGTGGGTTTATGCTTGTGTGCAACAGGCCAGAATGTTGACACAAGACCTGTTAAGGGAGCTTAGTGCCACTGTAGCCAGTCTAACCACGGCACAATTCCCAACCCACTTGATTCCACTCTTCTCAGTAGAGGAGTGTGTGACATTAACCCCATCGTTCATAGCTCACCCAGAAGGCAAACCAAGATTGAATTCGGTTCCAAATCTTGAGATGGGTATGGCTACCAAAGCTATCCATTGGCTGTGTCTAAACGATTCACCAATGAAGGGTGTAAAGCTACTAACGAGCAGAGGAAGGTTAATGAACCCCATGAAGAGCAGGTGGGAAGTAAATGGCTGGTCAGCACACCACGTTTAACTGACACTGTGACTTGTGACAGGCATGATGCAGCTACCTAATAAAACAGTTCCTTTAAGTTCCTGAGGAGGCCATAGTACAGCATGGTAACTTAACACTGTACGGTCTAGAACCAGACAACATAAGACCAAACTTGAGGTCATGGATGCCTTCAGGTGCCACACTAAGGAATTGGATAGAAATCCAAGAAACAGTAAGCCCTGAAGAGGTACAGGTAGTTAGTTTGCTTTAATGGAACAAACCTCCAAACCACCCTAGCAGATACCCAACACAGGTGTTGTGGTTTATCGGGGGGCTGGGAACAGGAACTGGTGTTATTGTAACACTGCTGCCAGGTAGCTGGATCATGACTGACAGTGTACTCTGAATGATGTACTCTCACATCAAGATGTACTCCGGGTAGCATGAATGAGTCAAAGGTAGCATGTCAAAAGAAAGGAAGTGACTTCTCCCCAAATATCTACCACAGAGGTATCAGATATTGACAGTGAACTTCCTGATGTGTAATTCCTAGACTTAGATAATGTCTCCTACCGTGTTTATACATGCTCCAGATGTTATTCATCCTGTTTGTATCCAATGCTGGTTCTGGTATGAATTCTCGAGGAGTAATGTGGACATTTAAGATTAATGTTCTAATGGCAAGGGACATCACTTAACTCTGTTTTTGTTTTGAAGGCAACAACGCCTCAGGACCTCGTGACCTTCAAAAAGGGGGGATATGTAGCGGCGAGGCTTAATAATAAGGCAGAATTAAGTGTTTCTGAGCTTCCCAAATGAGGCCCCATTTCTCTGTTCATCTCTGTGGTGCAGCCACAGAGAGACCATTAGGGTGATTTAAGGTTTCCTAGGACAGCTCCCAAAGGGGGGTGCACTTAGCTAAGCCTGGCTATCATGATCAATGGTCATCCATTGGCGCCTATCTGTCTAGGGAGTGCCAGTTGGACATCTGGACTGCATTACTAAGTGTCAGGACTAAGTGACTCATATCTCACCTTGATCAACCAATCAGGGACTGGTAGGGCTGAGTAACCCACGTGGGACTCTGATGCCCATGGAACTTTCAGCCAATCAACAAGCTGAAGTTCCTCCAGGTAAAAACAGGCAACACAGGCCTGGAGATTGAGATTCAACAAGATTCAGATTCAACAAGATTGAGATTCAGATTCAGTAAGATTCTGGAGAGGATTCTGTGGACTGTTCTAAAGGGAATTCAAAGGAGAATTCCAGGGCAGGACGGCCCAGGAGCAGAAGGCTCCCAAGGGCAGGACATTCTCGCAGCGCGCCTCCTGACCATTCCGAGACTCAGCCCGGACAACCACGGAACGGCCAGTGTGTCCGAGTGCCAGAACTTTCCTTTGTTCTAAGAGTCTAGAGTGGAGGTTGCCAGAGAGTAACCAGCAGCAGGCCTCGTGGACAGGTCAGAACTGTGGACAGCTGAATCACTATTCAGAACTAGCTCTTCATCAGGAACGAACCGGTCCTCTTCCTGACTTGCTGGGATCCACAGTCATCTTTTCTCCTGTGCACAAACTTTGCTAGTTAAAGCCAACACTAACTAGCCGGTCAGTGAGCATCAGCAGCGCACCGTCGCAAGCCGCACAGCACAGCCTGGCACGGAGCCAGAGAGCGCGGATTGGACAGCAACAAGCCTGCAGCTGATTGTTTGTGCCTGCAGGAGATCTGAATCCCCAGAAATTGGATGAGTATTCAACTTCAATGCATTACAGCTCGAGAATTCAATTGTTATCCCAACCAGTTGATATCAATTTAATTCCTAAGAGTTATGTACTTGTTTTGAGTATCTAATGTAGAAGTTGTAACCAAGTTCACTTTACGAAACGGTCTTAATGAATGATATACTGAACGTATGTCCTCTTGATGTGTAACACTTCGTAACTGAATGAATATATATCTTTTGTATTCTGATAACCCTCTCGATAAGATCTGTTAGGTTTAAGGCATATTCTATGTATTAATAAATGTATCCTCGTGTATTAGTACCTGCGTGTGTGCGTTGTTTGAGTTATGTCGCATGGTTGGATTCTAAAGCCATCAAAAGAATCAACTTTGTGATTTACTGCTACAATTAATAATTGTCTCAGTAAATGCCCAAACCCTACAGAACTGGTGCCTTCAGAGAGCCACTATGATTACATATTTGGCGTCCCTGAACGGCTATGAAACACTACAGTGGTATAAAGTGAAATGGTCTGGGAAGAGTCCTACGTTTGAACAGTTCAAAATAGACGTAAAGGGGTATTTACGGACTCTTTCGAAATGTAAGAACAAGCTGTGCGGACCTAATCTTTATTTACCTTGTGTAATCGTTTTTCATGAAGTGTAATTGTATTTTAGCATGTGCCCCTGCTGATGTTATTGATAGATTATATGTGCTCTTGTTTGTATTGTATGTATTTTTGTTGTTCAAATAAAAAGTAAAAAACACATCTTTCCGGATGTGGCTGCTGTAAAAATCAAATGACATCGAGGGTGCTGTAGGCAGAGGTCTGAAGCCTGCTCCACAGAAGATCTTTATCCAGAGGTGTTAAAGAAGTCGAGATCTCGCCATGAGAGGGGAAGCATCTCAGAAAAAAGCAGGTGTAGTCATTTCCACGGTCATAACGCCACTAAGTCGGGTGACAAGAGAAAAAGCCACCCGGCTTTCTCCGAGCAAGTAATGAGGCAAAGAGGCCTAGTACGGCAGGTAGCATGGCTGAGTGGTCTAAGGCACTGGGTCAAGGTGTAAGTCTGTTTGGAGGCGTGGGTTCAAATCCCACTGCTGCTAGCTGCTTTTGTTGGGACTCCTCTTCATCTGACTTCAAATGAAAGAGAAGGAATTGCTTTTTGACAATCTTAGGGCAATGGATGTTAAGTTTCTGCAGCTGAAAACACAGGCAAAACTGCTCCATGTGAGGCTTGAACTCACAAGCTCGGCATTACTCCGCCGTGTACTGCTGTATAAGTACCGCGCTTACTGGAAGGTTGCAGAAACTTTGAGAGAACTGTGCTGGAAACGTAAATTACAGATTTCATTATCTGCACATTTAATAACTAGGAGAGATAACTCTTTCGGGTTCTAAAGCTCATAAGTGCACTTTAAGAAGTCTTTGCTTTTGTGAGATGGATCTCCGAGGTGCACCTATTTTCTTATTACTAATGATACCTCTACATTGTGAATTATTTGAAGGAACGTGGCGTTAGTTGAAATAAGCACTGAATGGGTTAAAACCTGCACTCTTTGAATTGCTAAAGCAATACCTTGAGGAGAATAATTCAACATACTTGCGTAGGTCTCTCGGCCACGGACAAGAACGATCAGCTACCACCACTATTATTGTTATTATTATTATTCAACCAGTTGGGGAACAATACAGTCGAACAATCCCACTGTTCTTATTGCAAGAAAAATAACATGAGACCACTGTAAGAGGAAGAGTGTTGTAATTGTTTGAATAATTGATGTCTATTTTTCACTCTTATGGGCAACCCTGTGAGTAGTATAAAGCGACACCTTTCGTCAAACTTTTGACAGGTACCACGCCCCTTTTTCCAGCCAATGGGAGTCAGCGGTGGTTGGCTGTCCCGCCCCCTCAGGAGCCAATGGTGTGTCGTTAAGGATCGGAACTCCCGCCTTCCCCCCCCCGGCCGGTCGGTCGGTCGGTCCGGAGCCTCAGGGTCCCAAAGCCCCAAGGCGGCGCATCCCTCGCTTTAGGTGTGTGAAAGTGTGTATTGGAAGGGGACCATGTCTGCAGCGGGGTTGAGTGCGCTCTATTATAACCCTAGGAAATCGGGTAGTTATGGCGGCGCGGGGAGTCTGGTGCGGGCCGCGAGATCCTGGGGTGTGAGCGGCGCCAGCTGGGCCGGGTGGCCGAGTGGTTGTCTGGCCAGGCTGCTTATACGCTGCACAAGCCGTGTCTCAAAAGCAGCAGGGTTTTAAGCACACACACACACTGACTGCGTAAAGTCTCACGGAAAGAACTCGCAGGACAAACACCATGTGAAATGTGAACCGCTTTATTTCAACAGTGGGTTTTCAAACACAGAAAACAGTGCAGCATCACTTTTTACACAAGTTACAGACTCCAGTTTGCAAGTATGTGAAATGTGAACCGCTTTATTTCAACAGTGGGTTTTCAAACACAGAAACAGTGCAGCATCACTTTTTACAGAAGTTACAGACTCCAGTTTGCAAGTATGTGAAATGTGAACCGCTTTATTTCAACAGTGGGTGTTTCAAACACTGAAACAACGCAGCACACACGCGTTACCGGCTCCTGTTTGCATTCAACAATTAAATGTTGGTGCGGAAAATTAGTTCGGTACACGTAACCATCACCCCAACATTGCTGAGAAACTTTGAGGCATCTGTAAAAGCATTCATAACCCCCTTCCGCTCCCCATGTCTAAAGCCATGCGAACCACACTGGGCGATCCGATCTAGCAGTGCAAAAAAATTTGCCTGCGTAATCAGCGGGATGGTGTTACCACAGGTTCTGTGCAAAACAGGCTGTATTTTGGAATACACACTGTAGAACCCCCCAGGCTTCCGTTTCTGATCTGAAAACATCAGATCTGCAATAATTTCACTCAAGTTCTTGACATACACATCTATCTCTTTAACAAATTTAAGGACATTAGCATTCGACTCTTTGTTTTGCATATCAAGCTTTGTAGAGAAGTATGTAAAGCACTCTTAGGAAGAATTCAGACGTATACATTTGAAATTCTTCATTCTTCGGACGATGGCACACCCGGGTCTGTAAAACAGAGTGAAAGCTGTATTCACATTTTACATAGATCTTTTTTTTTGCGTCTGTAAAAATAAGAATGGTGTTTCTTTTGCAACGCATCAAAAGTCACGTCTACTAATTTTTCATCCAGCTGTTCAAGTATGGTGTATACATGCTCGTATGGGGAGCGATCCTCAATTATGTTTTTCAGCAACTGTTTTATGCCCCGCTCAGTGTCATTTGTAATGTTGTACGAACCCAGACACCTGGCGGTGTACAGAACAGCCGATAATATTCGGGCTAAACTGAGAGACTTATAAATTTGTAAAGCGGCAAACGTCACATCTTCAAACCCATCTGTGTAGCCGACAGACAGGCATGTGTGACCCCGCTGCCCGGGATGGTCAATCAAACAGGCCGGGTAGTCATCAACCAGGATCCCCTTTAAACAGTGTTTGAAGATGCAATAAACTACTGCTTTCACAATCTGGGCCATAACATTGGGCTCATTAGGGACATCGTTAACTAAACCTGGTTGGGCATCATCTTTATTAATATTTGGCCGAACACTCAAGCATAGACATGAAACATTCAGTTGTGCCGGTAGTCTGAAGATTGACCCGTCCACATCCTCTTCATTCTATTAAAGGAAAAAGAAAATGAAGGCTTAACAAAATAGACATGCTTTGTACCTAAAATATCGAGCATTTAACGCACTTTTGAGCTAAGGTTTTTCGTTAATATTAACATTTGTAGCGAGGTATCATCGCTAACACCCGGCAGTTCTTCAATATCTGGTACCCCATCTGAACTCACACGCCCGCCGCTGTCACACGTCGCAGAGGGCGGGGTCGGGTTTTGCTAAAAAGAAGACCAAGTATTAAAATGACATACGCTAAGCGCCGATACAAGAATTCCACGATCAGAAAAAATATTTTAGCCGCCTACCTCTTCACTTTGCAGAGCAGCGGACCCCGATGTTTCTCCACACAAAGAAGCCATCTTCGCAGCTCCCAACAAGGGGCGGTGTCTGACAGCTCCAGGGATGCGCTGCGACCCTGTCAGGCTGGAGTGTTTAAGAATATGCGCCAATAGTGTAACCACGCCTACATAACACAAGACATTTTTCAATTGGCTGTGTTGCTTTAGAACGACCCCCCCCCGCCATTGTTTTATCGAGAGCGAAAAGTATTCACTTATCAGTTTATAAGTTTTAAACTTTAAAAGTATTAACACACAACGCAAACACACATGATGTATTTGCCCAGAAAATAAATTTTAAACACATGATTACATTATTTTAAAGTTTTTAAAATAATGTAATAAGACACAGCTTATTTTTGATAACACATTCGCAACAGCTTTTTTCGAAAGTTTGAAATAAATTTCCACACACCGCAAGCGTAAAAGTCTTTAAGGTATTAACAGGCAACAAATGATGGGGTGTTGTTCTTTATACTTTAACGGGTTGATCTTAAAGTTTTAAAATCACGTATTAGAGATATTTTGGAGACGTGAGCTGGTGGAGGGGTCACGGTACTTAAAAGCTCTGGAATGCAGAGTGGAGTGGGGGGTCTAAAATTGACCTCAGCGTGAATGTTTACAAACATTTTATATTCATGTTAAGTTTTCTAATTTACAAGCACCACATGTATTTCACGCAAAAATGTTCTTAACATCGCATCGCGAAAAAATAAAACCTCAAAACGTCAAGCTTGGTTTGTGAACACGTCCCTATAAAGAACAGATACATTTTCTTATAGCGTTAATAAAAAACATTTTGCTTGATAATATTCTTAGCGGTCTGTTGGTGAATCAAACAAAGACACCGCGGCACATTTTCGCCACGTTTTAACAGCTATGAAATTTAGACACCGTTTTATGCCTTAAAATAATATAGATTTTAACATTGTAACGGTCTAAAACGTTTTCTAAAATGTTTCTTAAAATAATTTCTACAGACCAGTACGTGCACCCCCAACGATACCTAAGATTAATGGTTTTATGGGGGGCCATGTGTGTTTCTTAGAAGAGAATGTTTATCGGTTTGAGTATAAGTACCAGCGGTTTAACAGGCGAAGTTTTGGCTGGATTCCAATTCTTACAGTCTCACGTCATCGCCTAACTCGTCAGAATGGATCACGCCGATCAATTACAACAGTCTGAAGATAGTCTATTTACAGACTTAACACTGTTCGACTTGATAGACGAAGACGAGGACTCCACGAATATCAGCGGTATGTATATCTGGCTTATTGTGAGACAATTACAACGTCACGGTGCATGTCTCATGTTAGCTATAGTTACAAAACGTTGTATAATATTTGTATACTCGGCAATATTGATTTATTATAATGGAATTACCAGGGAGTTGTTCCGTAATGTGGTCGTGACTGTGTGTATCCATTCATTTCCATTAGCCCCGAAAACCACAGCTGTAAAAAGACCAGTTACGGCGCAGCACAACACTGGTGAGTAATTACGACAATGTTTTGAATAACGCTTTACAACCATGTGAGTCTTAAAGACACAGGGGTATATACTCCACACCAAAACTCGTATGTGTCTATTCCGCAGACGCGGGCGAAGGGACAAGTCGCTACACATTTAAAAAACCTCGTTTGGGGTTTACGATACCACCGCAAAACCTTGTGGAGACACATGCAGATGTTCACGTCATACCAGAGGGTGCGGGGCATATTATCAGATCGCCTGAGAGAAGAGGTCGGTATTATATAAAACATTATTTTAGCATGGCCATTTAAACGTGTCTATAATAAAAATCCCCACCGTTTTTCTATTTTTTGGTAATTTGCGGTGTTGAGTTCTTTCACTAATGGTATTTTCCCACTCCGTGCAGACCCCGAACCTTCAAAAAATAAACTGCGACGAGCCAACACGTTAACTGGGTCAACGAGCTCAAAACGTCTGAAATCAACAAGCAAAGGTTAATATAATTTAAGCGTGGTCAAGATGTGTTATGATCCACTTACGGTAAACGTTACTTCTTTTGTTAGGATGTTAATTCGCTGAAAGATCCTCCTTTGCGTAGTTTTCTGTTTGGGAGTGTTAAAAAACCTTATTTTAAAACTGCTTAGCTTTTAAAGTTAAAAGCGACTGGTCTGTGCGAGGGTCTATAGGCCGTTAACCACGCCGCTTGACCCAGTAGCGCCACCACAGCCGTAAAAGGAAACCGGTGTAACAACATGTCCGGGTAACTTGTTCCATTCACCCGCAGCCCTTTGTGTAAGGATGCGCCACATGTGTGGCGTTTTTATCATAGTTATCATAGTTTTCTGATTTTGACCATTTAGATTGCATTGATTGGTGTGTTGAAAAGTATTTTATTTTTATCACAGTGTAGTTTTCTGATTTTGAGATGTGGAGCATTGGCGTGGTATTAAAAAGTCTTTTATTTATTCACACAGCAGCTGTATCGACGAGTGGCGAAACAAATGTGGCGGAAACGTCGGACCCTAAGGTGGTGACTGCATCGAAGACGGCTGTTAAGACACTGACCAAAACCAAACGTGTCAAGCCATTGGAGCAATAATAATGTGCCTAAAGACTTGGTGCTTGGTGATGTGGGATACTCAGTGCGGTATATTGCAGAGTTAGAATCAAAGGTGGGCACTAATGAGGTGGATAAAAAGCGGTATTTAGAGAATCTAAATACACCGTACATTCAGTGTTTCCATAAACGATCCAGGTTTACGCCGCTAGCCTCTTAGACGTTTTTTCTAAAGAGGATGTCGATCTAACCTCTGGATTTCGTTACCTGATAATGCTATTTCAGGGAGCATTGGTGAAGAGCCACCGGGATAAATGACTAAACATGCGGTCTAAAAAGTGTTTAAAAGACCGACTGCTTGCCAACATCAAGCGTTTGTACATAAATAAAAGAATTAAACTGGCAAAACCATGTTTGTTGCGTCTTCAAAGATTCAGAAAGAGGCATCAGATTTCCCAAGGGCCGCCCGAACCACACAATGAAAATGCAGTGGTAGAAAATAACTTAATGCCCGAGGGTGCTGTAGCAGAACAGGATGGCGGTAACTTTGAAAACCGAGAACCGGTTGTACTGAACGATCTGAATCAGGTTGGTGGCGGTGCAGGGGCGAATAGAGGCCCCTTAGTTTTCCTGGAGCGTATACGTAGTTATAACAGGTCTTATAATAATTTTAGAGCAACAGAGCACCGTGAAGAATTTTGTTATGTTAATCTCGACAGAATAGCCCCGCTGTGCATGGTGCAGTCCAGAGAATATTGGATGAACTTTCTCCAAACATCGGGGCGAATGATTTTGTACAGTTGCGTTTGACTGCGGGTGGTTTTAACAAACCCTTGTTCTCACGCAGGAGGCACCCCGGAGAATTAAATGCTGCCGATTTTTTAAGCCACATCTCAGACTTCTTACAGAGCCACACAGAGGTTCTCACCGATGACAGCCTCCGATTAGTGATGACGATAGTTAGGAATATGCAGGGGGGTGCCCGCCGAAGATTTAAATCCATTCTGTACAGCCGGGTAATTGCTCAGAAAAAAGCGCACCTTATCGACTTACATTACACGGGCGGTAATCTGTTTTTCGCCAGGAGTGTGTACGGTTTGTTGAATGAAGGTTGTACCAATGGGGAAATGTTACAGGGCGCTAAACGAATGCACAAAGAGTTGGGTTTTCCAGAGAATCGGAAAATTAGTTTGTCAGACATTACAGCTTTTGAAAAACATTTAAAGGTGGTCATTAAAATTTTGTACATCGTCCAGGGTGATTGGAAATATTTTACAGCGGGGCCCACACCACCAAATTCTAAAATACTTTTTTGTTCTACTGCATGAAGAGCATTTTTACGGGGTTTTAAATATTAAAGCTTTTGTTGGGGCGGCGTATTTTTGCACTAATGCGGCGTATAGCCTCAAGAACGCACACGCCTGTGCTAAAGCTTGTAAAACATGTTTAGATCCCCAGTGTTGCGAAATTGATGCAGAATTTCTGAATTGCCCGGCCTGTAAGGTCTTTTGTCGTAGCTCTCAGTGTTTGGCGAGACACTTTCAGAATGCGGCAACAGGTGTTAGTAAATGTGAGAAATGTGGGGTTTATAACCTCGCATGTCACAAATGTAAAGAGAAACTGTGCTCGCGTTGTAACAACGTGATTGACACCCCTGACACACATTTGTGCTACATACCGCCTTTGGACAACCCCAAAATTTCAAACAAGTACATTTTTTTCGACTTTGAATGCATGCAAGAAATGGGGACACACATATCAAATTACGTCCACGCCCTTCATATTAACAATAAACGAAGCTGGGAATTTTATGGTGAAACTTGTCTGAAGGATTTTGTGTGTAAATTTATCGATAGACGTTTCAAAAACCATACGTTCATATCGCACAATGGCAAGGGATATGACAATTACCTAGTAATCAGACAGTTGTTAGCTGAAAAGATGGACGTTGAACTAATTAATCAGGGTGGTAAGATAATGTGTATGACCATAAAAGCTCTGAACATCAGATTTATCGATTCTCTAAACTTTCTACCTATGAAATTAAGTAAACTGCCGGCAGCCATGGGGTTCCTCAGGGGTAAGGGTCATTTTCCACACTTGATGAACACTTCAGAAAACCAAAATTATGTGGGCCCGATGCCACCGCCAGAACTTTACGGCGTTAACTACATGCTGCCAAGCAAGAAAGCCGAGTTTTTGGTTTGGTATGAAGAATGCAAGGGAAGTGTGTTTAACTTACAGAGAGAGTTGAAACGTTACTGCCAGTTGGATGTGGCAATTCTAAGAGAAGGTTGTGTCAGGTTTCGGGACAAGGTCATGAATATGACCAGACAGACACGCTTGACTTAGACAGGGGCCGCCTGCGTTGTGTGAATCGACCCCTTTCAGTTTGTGACCATCGCTAGTGTCTGCATGGCCATGTTCAAACTCATGTTTTTACAGGAAGAGACGATTGCGATGCTACCCCATGACAATTACCACCGCCAGCAAAAACGATTTTCTACACCCAGTATTCAGTGGCTTATGTAGATCGAACACACAGAGCCCGTTAAAATACAACACGCGTTAACCATGGCCGGTGAGTTCAAGGTTGGTCCATATTTTCTGGATGGTTATGCTGTAATTGACGGAGTGCAGACAGCCTTTGAGTTCAACGGTTGCTTTTTTCACGGTTGTAGCGTTTGTAATTGTGAAAACTATTTTAATCCGCTGACAAACACTACTTTTGGTTGGTTGTACAGAAAGACGATGGTGAAAATTAATTTTCTCAAAATGAGAGGTTTTAACGTGCGTTTTGTGGGACACGAGTTCAGAGACATGCTTGTTGAAAATGGAGACTTGGGTAAATTTCTAACAGCAGCGCAGTTACCAGAGCCTCTGCAACCGCGCGATTCGCTTTTTGGGGGGAGAACAAATGCTATTTGTGTGCATTACACAGCGCAGCCCGGTGAAAAAAATCATTACTATGATTTCACCAGTCTGTATCCGTTTGTGAACAAAACTAAAAAATACCCACTGGGGCACCCCCGAATAATTTATAACAACTTTGGAGATTTAAAACAGTATTTCGGTTTAGGGAAGGTGAAAGTTTACCCACCCAGACGTTTGTACTTTCCAGTTCTTCCAACCAAAATTGACTGTTTTTCACACTGTGTCGTACGTGTGCTGAAACAAAACAGACCACTCCCTGCGAGCACAGTGATGAAGATCGCACCTTGACTGGTGTCTGGTGCACCCCTGAATTACAGATGGCCTTAGATCTGGGGTATAGAGTGTGTAAAATTTACTAAATTTGGCATTTCGAAAAGGCCTCACACGATCTTTTTTCCGACTACATCAAACTGCATCTGAAAGGGAAACAGGAAGCTTCGGGGTTTCCAGAGTGGTGTACAGATGTCACGAAACAACAAAGATATATCAGCGAATATTATGAAAAAGAGGGTGTCCGGCTGGACCCCGTCAACATTAAAAAGAATCCGGCCAAAAGACAGCTTTCAAAAATTGCCTTGAACAGTTTGTGGGGCAAGTATGGGCAAAGAGACAATTTACCACAGACCACCATTGTGAGAAACCCCGATGAATTGTTCAGGTACTTAGTTACAGCATATCATGAGGTGTCAGCCTGCAAGTTTATCGATGAAGACAGCCTGTGTTACGTGGAAACACACTAAACACCAGTATACGGGCCATTCAAACACTAACATTTTCATCGCTAGCTTTACATCAGCCTATGCTCGCTTGGAGTTATACAACCTGCTAAATGCTTTGCAAGGCCGCTGTCTGTACCACGACACAGATTCCGTTATCTTTGTGAGCCGGGAGGGTGAGTGGAATCTGGGGCAGGGTGACTATTTGGGTGAGCTGACCAGCGAAATCGATGCTGGACAACACATCACCGAGTTTGTGTCAACAGGACCCAAGTCGTACAGGTACAAGCTGTCTGGTGGGAAAGCCTGTTTAAATGTGAAAGGCATTACACTCAATGTAAACAATTGTGAAAAAGTTAACTTTGAGAGTCTGCTGGACTTGGTTTTTGACTATGGCGTTAACCTTTATGCAGAGTGCCGGGAATTTAAACACATTTCTATTCAACAGCAGATGATCGTACGTGTTAAAAAGGATTGGCGCAGTGAGACCCGGACCTTAAAGAAAACACAGAAGGTGGTGTACGATAAGCGGGTGCTGCAAGAAAATTTGACATCGTTGCCCTACGGATATTAACACGATGGATGTCGGGTTAAAACACACTTTTTCATGCATTTTGTCCAGACCCTCGAATTGCGGTAAAAGTTATTTTATAAAATAACTCTTGGAGAACGGTGATACCATTATGACTCGTAAACCCGAAAACATAGTCTGGTGTAACAGCTGCTGGCAACCTCTATACGCTGAGTTGCTTGTGAAATTTCCATACATTCAGTTTATAGAAGGGCTACCGACGTTGTTTTCCGACGACCAGCTACTGCCACCGGATAGAGTAAATTTGATTATAGTTGATGATTTGATGGAGTCTGCGTGTGAAAATAATGAGATAGAAAAAGCTTTTACCAAATACGTACACCACCGAAACCTCAGCATCATGTATATCGTCCAAAATGTATTTTGTCAAGGCCGGAAAAGTAGAACCATAGCGTTAAATAAAAAGTACATGGTGCTGTTTAAAAACCCTAGAGATAAACTACAGATTACAACCCTGTCCCGGCAGATGTACCCCGGTAAAGCCAAATTTTTTTGGAAGCGTTCGATGACGCTACTAAAAAACCTTTCGGTTACTTGTTGGTGGATTTAAATGCCGACACCCCAGATGACTATCGCTTGTGAACAGGTCTTTTCTCCCCAGATGAACCCGCGGCTTATGTATTTAAAGAATCTAAAAGTCGGTGATCTCGCAACCATAGACTCAGTAGAAAAAACACGTTCGGGCCGTCGTCATGTCTTCAGGCGTTCGGAGAAACCTGACACTTACATTTTCTGGTAAAAGCCAGCCCCAGTCACCGGAAAGCTATTCTCTGTGGGGCTTCAGATGATTTTGTACAGGCAATAGCTAAGCCTGCTAAGCAGTTTGGGACCCTGAAGAGAACGCATAAGCTTTTAAAGACTTTTAGTCAAAAGGGTCTTTCTCTTAAAAGAAAGAGACTCTTGGTGAACCAGTCCGGCAGTTTTATCGGGACACTGTTGAGTATTGCAGTACCATTGATTACGGAGCTTCTACAACACCGATAATGGACTACACTGGAAAAAAAATGTACCTTGTACCTCAGAAACAGCTCGATCGACTCCGAGACTGGTCCGGCAACGAAAGCGATGTGAGAAAAATAACAACCTGCAGGTTGGATGACGAAATGAGAGACATTTTTCAGAACTCGCATCTGCCTGAATATGAAAAAGTGAAATTGTATAGTCAGGTGTTCCAACGGTATTTGACATTAGTACGCCAGGAGGTTTCTGAAGAGGGGACTTTAACTGTTGTACTACCCGAAAATGCACCCGCCGATCTATTACACGTGTTACCACAACAGCCGTCATCGACCGACACTGACTTTGAGTATATTTTAGGCAGCGCGTCTCAGTAGTTCCAGAGAAATGCCGAGATATTGTTAAAGACTATGGCACGCAATAAACCATTAATAGCCTGGAATTAAAAAGGAAAATTTGTGTACAAGGGGGCACCCGTTGAGGGCTCTCACATGATTGATCTTGTCAGAGCTCTCACACAACAGCAATCAGTTGCGGCCGGTAAGAAGCTAAAAGGTTGGGATGTGATCACAGGGGTTGGGATATGTTCACAATCAATGTACCAGGCACCTTGCTAGCCAACGCTGGTAACCGAGAGCTACTTGAAAAACTCAAGTCTGCCCCACTGTGGTGTGCAGCGTCTGTCAAAACTTTAAAACCCCATGTCCCGCCCCCTTTTCAACCAATGGTGTGTTGTTATAGGGCGGATGTCCCGCCTTCCCCCACCGAGCAGTAGTGTGATAGAGAGGTTTAACAGAACTATTAAAACAAAAATGTGGAGGTACCTGACACACAAAAACACTTCGATATATTGCCGATCTGTCTGATCTTATTTACTTTCATAATCATAGTTACCACACGACTATTAAACGAACCCCGGCTTCTGTTACGACTGACAACTCCCTTGAGATGTGGAGAACTGTGTATGGCAAACACTTTAAGCGAAAACCGTCAAAGTTTTCATTTAATGTGGGTGATCATGTGCGGGTGTCCAAAATGAAGGGAGTGTTTGAGAAGGGGTATGAACAGACCTTCACAGATGAAATTTTCATTGTCAAAGAGCGGACCCCGGCTCTGAAACCCTATTACAAACTGCAGGACTACGCAGGCGATGACATTAAGGGCTCCTTCTACGCGGGAGAGCTACAGAAGATAAACACCACTGCTGAGAGCGTCTATCGCATCCAAAAGATTTAAGCAGCCAGGGGGCGTGGTAAAAACAAACAGCTTTTGGTAAAGTGGCGCAGCTGGAGCGATAAATTCAATAGTTGGGTAAAGGCTTCCGAGGTCAGAGACATATAGAGGTACTGAAAAATGAACCCCAATGGCTTCAATGTTATGCTGGCCAGTAATTCTTCCTCAAAAATGTTTCCAAAGAACACCAGCACGTACTTCACAGAGTATCTAGCAAAGGCGATTGACCTGGACGGGAACTGGGAAGTGGGTCTGGTCGAACTGCACTATCCGCATACGCTAAACACGTTTGATCAAGATGAAGATTTTCTGTTCGTCAGCAATGAGACTATATGGACACGTACCTTACCTGGAGGGTACTACTGCAACATCGATCAGCTCATGCATGAAATGAAACGTGCTGCGGAAAAATCCAAGTTTTAATAGTTCTGTTAAACCTCTCTATGACACTAACCTTCACATCACTGGCCGTAACGAAATGTTCAATATTCTCACATTTGAGAAAATTTTGGAAGGTCCCGTTAAGAAATTCTTTTCCCTCGTCCATTTGTAGCTTTTTAGGAGTACGACCCTCTTGAAGTATATTTCGGAAAGCGCTTGTCACGCCCCCTCCAGACTTTCCAGTGGCATGGCCCAGGCATATTTAGACAACATGTCCATACGTGATAAGATGTAACAGGAACCATCGTTGAACTCACTGTAGTCTCTCATGTCCACCAAGTCGGCCTGCCACTGCCAGTCCATTTCGGGTACCAGCGTCCTGTTTCTCTTAAAGCTCAGGCGCGCCGGCTTGTGCAGCGTATAAGCCAGCTGGCCGGACAACCAGTCTGACACCCGGCCGCGACTGGCGCTCACACCCCGGGAACTCGTAGCTCTCGCCAGACTTCCCACGTCGCCGTAACTCCCCGATTCCCTAGGGTTATAATAGAGCGCGCTCAACCCCGCGGCAGACATGATCGCCTTCCAACCCTCGTCGCTAATACGCGCTTTCATACACTTATTTATAAATCATTAGCTCCGGTGGAGGGCGGGACATCCGACCATAGCAACACACCATTGGTTGAAAAGGGGGCATGGTACCTGTCAAAAAGTTTGACGAAAGGTGTCGCTTTATACTACTTACAGGTCTTACTTAATATTATTTTGATTAAAAATAGTATTTTAATAAGCAATAAATGGCACCTAAAATAGTTTGAAGGTGAAGATCACGTAAAATCAACTACAAATGTGGGAACTTAAAATTTGTAAGATTATAAATTGCATGTAGCACATTAGCAACACTACAGTAATGCTAATATAACAATAGTGTAAGAAAATCCTGATCCAATTCCTTTCAAATGTTAATACAAAATGTGAATTAATTCAGAGTTTCAGAAGTGGGTATTGGGTCTCCTGATAGAGATCAGAGATGAACTGAGGCGTGTGGGAAGGTGTACAGAACTGTTGGACTCCCAGTTCCACATCAAGAGGCTGAGCACAATGGATGAGTTCTGTACACACAAGCGAGTCTTTGCTGCTGGTATGATATTACTGTATATTCTCTCTGTGGTGTAGAAAATATTCACTAGTATTCTAGGTTACAGATGGGTCAAAATTTGACAGCCTACATCTGATTAATAGGATCCATATCTGGCATACTTTCTTATTTTTAGTTTATAATGTATAATATTACTTATCTTTTAATGCCAAAATAAAGTGTTTTACATAATGTTCTATGTTCTAAAACGTTACTACAATTTAACTTTGAAATATGGTCACTTTGTATTCTAAGACTGAGCAAATACTGTAGAAAAGTGCAGTTAATACGTGAAAATGTGTTCGTTCCATTGAGTGGTCATGGGTAATGTGTATGTCTGATTAGTTGATTAATGAAGATCCAGTAGTAAAAAAGCTTCTAATATTATTTCAAATATAATATTATTTCCAAATAAACCAACTTTGGAGAGTAGGTGGCAGTGATGTCAGAGGGAATGTGTTCACAGTGTTGTCAAGGTATTGCTTATTGATTTTTAAGATGTTTTTACATTACATTTGTACTTTGATCAAGTTAAAATATCCACAAAATTTAGTTTATAGATATTTATAGAAGAGATAATCATTTATTTGAGTACTAATATAAAATTTTCTCCTAGCTGCAATGCTGAAGTCCCACCCAACAACAACAGAAAAAGAAATAAAGGAGCACACAATGCTTTGTTTGAAGATTGTGTACGCAAGGCAGGGGGCCTGGAAGTCTGGACACTGGAAATGATAAGTTGCTGGTTTTAACTGTTAGGACAATTCTAGAGGTCTTTGCAAATGGTGAACAGCAAAAGTTGGTCTTAAGTTCACATTGTAATAATATTTTCTTGGAAATATAGAACTTATAAGCTTCAAAATTTACATTTGAATTGAAATGTGTTTTTGAGTTAAATATTAGCATGTTCAGGTAATTAGTTTGTGTTTGTCTTTACTATATATATTGCCATGTTACAAGAATTTGTAGCTAAAGTTTACTAGTTGTGTCTTTTTATAATTAGCCTTTGTTGATTACAATATTGTATATAATGTATAATTTGAACTACATATTTTTCAGGTGTGAATGATTGTATATTTTCAGAATAAATTTCTAAAACAAATCATTGGCTTGATTTACTAGTTTCTATGCCTATAAAATCTCTCTTTGATGTATAATAGACCTTTAAACATATGTACAATAGTCCTCTAAGGTTATCCGTATAATAGAACTCCAACCATTTATGTATAATGAACATATAATCTTAGATGTATAATTGACATATAACGATAAATTAGAATTTCTTTCTAGAGGAATTACGGACCACATTTATATGTCTAAGGTATGTGTTTAATAGAAGTATATTCTACATCTTTTGCCCATTGGGCCAATTGCTGTTCTCGAGCTCCTAGCCCCACTTGTTCCCAGTGGAACCAGCCTGGAGCAGCAGAACAGAGGTTTTGTTTCATTATATTGTCTGCTGTTGTAAAACAAGTCATCCCTTAGGGATAAAAACTCTCCCTCGAGTAATGCGTGTCTCCCGTATTTGCCCTATACTCCCAGGGCTCATCTCTCAGCTGAGTGATCAAAAGCTGAGCTCCAAGATACTGAATTTCATGTTGGGGTACAATAGACCCTGCTGTGAGATTGGGCAGGGGAGAGCCGGTTGTGCTCCTGAACTAGTCCCTCCTCTCTTAGTTATTCCTGTATTTACATCACAGTCTATAAACTCCAGCAGTGCCCTATTGCTTTTCTTCCAGTTCCCATATTTTGTTATAAAAACAGCTCTGGTGAGTTAGGTATCTAACTCAAATCTCACAAACCTATCCAAAACGAATTCTGGTACAATTCCTTTTTTACTTGAAGGTCTTTAGCTTAGTTGGCAAGACCTGGGTTCGAGCCTATACAGTGAGGCACGAACTAGGGCAGGAGCGACAAGGACACAAACCCTAGAACCCGAATCCGTTACAATAACAAAAGGACAGAATTATATGGGGATAATTTCGAAATCGCAAATATGAGATACCATAGCACGGTTTTTTCTCACTCCCTGGCGGAAATGGGCTTCATTATTATGTGTATTCTTGATACATCACAAGGAGGTACTGTTCTCTTTATCGCACGTAGCCCCGAACACCGCGTATGGAGTTTGCGTGAGTGAGGTCAGTAACGAGCTCGATCAGACCCAATCTACGGCTTTCATCCAAAACAGCCCTTTATTTGGCTTTAAACTCCACCTGTTACCCCTCACACTCAATGTTTCAGAATAAGGTTTTAATTTAAGCTTTGCCCAGCAGAGTATTTGAGCAGAGAAAATGAATAGAAGCGCTATTCGCGCCAGTCTAGCACAGTAACCACTAACTCCAATAATAAAATAATAATAATAATAATAATAGCAGCGAAAAAATCCCGGCTTCTGCTTAAAAAAAACAACTATTGAAATTGTACATCTCCAACACTGGCTGGAGACTCTGTGTACCCGGGCTCAGCGGTTATATAGGACAGGACTCGGTGAGCTGCAGGTGAAACTCATTGCTCTGCGCTCCCCGTGCGGAATGCGCGTCTCCTCCCTCCAGACTCGTCACACCGCCTTCATACTCTACAGCGGGGAAAAAAAAAACTCCCCTTTACTGTCTTCATACATCCCTCTTAAATCCCAGAAACACAGAAACTCCGGGGCGTTTCTGTGAGTCAGTACTGGGTTTTTCTGTTCGAGGTTACAAGCAGAAACAATAAAAGCGCTGAAAGCAGGAAGTTATTTCTGCTCTTAGGCATAAACGTGTAAAAATACATTTTCTGATTCCTAAAACCTAATAAAATCCATGTAAGTTTCCCTTTTGTTCCCAATGCACATAACTGAATATAAACCAGTCAAGTTCAGGTACTTTTCTGATGTATATGAATACACTAGTTCTGGCGCAGTTCTTACAACAAAGATACTTACATTACGAACTTTTTTTTCATACGAGCTCTTGCCGTTTTTAAATTGAATATTTTGTTTCAATTCGCTAAATCACACGAAACACCAGCAACACTCATCGTAAGCATCTGACCAATCACATTCCTGAATTTTAAAAGTATTTAGTATTTATTTTATTTTTTTTTTTAAATTTTATACACCTGTTTTTCATATTCTTGCCATTTTGGGCATATTGTAAGTGGATTGTAACTTCAAATTGATCATTCCTGAGCTTTATAACTGTGTATCATTTCTTTTAACCTTATTTTATTATTTTTTAATTATTTTTGCATTTTACAGAACTTTTTAAATATATTGTGAGTATTTTAGCATAATTTTAAAATAGGACTATCAATGCTCCTGACTTTTAAACCTGTATTTCTTCTGACATTAATCTCTCCACCTGCAGATGAGGAGGGTGGTATTTGATTTTAAATTGGTTGATTTGGGGGGGAAATGTACATTAATTTCCTTGTGTGTATCACCAGTGGGAAACTTGGCATTTTTGGATGAATTGCAATCTATACTGCAAGGCCTTCAGACTGATATAGTAATGACTGGAGATTTAAATAACACATTTGATACATCACACAGGAACAGCATGTAGCAGCGAGGCTTATTAATAAGGCAGAATTAAGTGTTTCTGAGCTTCCCAAATGAGGCCCCATTTCTCTGTTCATCTCTGTGGTGCAGCCACAGAGAGACCATTAGGGTGATTTAAGGTTTCCTAGGACAGCTCCCAAAGGGGGGTGCACTTAGCTAAGCCTGGCTATCATGATCAATGGTCATCCATTGGCGCCTATCTGTCTAGGGAGTGCCAGTTGGACATCTGGACTGCATTCCTAAGTGTCAGGAGTAAGTGACTCATATCTCACCTTGATCAACCAATCAGGGACTGGTAGGGCCGAGTAACCCACGTGGGACTCTGATGCCCATGGAACTTTCAGCCAATCGACGAGCTGAAGTTCCTCCAGGTAAAAACAGGCAACACAGAGAGCCTGTAAGATTCAGATTGAGATTCAGATTCAGTAAGATTCTGGAGAGGATTCTGTGGACTGTTCTAAAGGGAATTCAAAGGAGAATTCCAGGGCAGGACGGCCCAGGAGCAGAAGGCTCCCAAGGGCAGGACATTCTCGCAGCGCGCCTCCTGACCATCCTGAGACTCAGCCCGGACAACCACGGAACGGCCAGTGTGTCCGAGTGCCAGAACTTTCCTTTGTTCTAAGAGTCTAGAGTGGAGGTTGCCAGAGAGTAACCAGCAGCAGGCCTCGTGAACAGATCGGAACTGTGGACAGCTGAATCACTATTCAGAACTAGTCTTCATCAGGAACGAACCGGTCCTCTTCCTGACTTGCTGGGACCCACAGTCATCTTTTCTCCTGTGCACAAACTTTGCTAGTTAAAGCCAACACTAACTAGCCGGTCAGTGAGCATCAGCAGCGCACCGTCGCAAGCCGCACAGCACAGCCTGGCACGGAGCCAGAGAGCGCGGATTGGACAGCAACAGCCTGCAACTGTTTCTTTGTGCCCGCAGGAGATCTGAATCCCCAGAAATTGGATGAGTATTCAACTTCAATGCATTACAGCTCGAGAATTCAATTGTTATCCCAACCAGTTGATATCAATTTAATTCCTAAGAGTTATGTACTTGTTTTGAGTATCTAATGTACTGTAGAAGTTGTAACCAAGTTCACTTTACGAAACGGTCTTAATGAATGATATACTGAACGTATGTCCTCTTGATATATGTAACACTTCGTAACTGAATGAATATATATCTTTTGTATTCTGATAACCCTCTCGATAAGATCTGTTAGGTTTACATGCATATTCTATGTATTAATAAATGTATCCTCGTGTATTAGTACCTGTGTGTGTGCGTTGTTTGAGTTATGTCGCATGGTTGGATTCTAAAGCCATCAAAAGAATCAACTTTGTGATTTACTGCTACAATTAATAATTGTCTCAGTAAATGCCCAAACCCTACAGAACTGGTGCCTTCAGAGAGCCACTATGATTACATATTTGGCGTCCCTGAACGGCTATGAAACACTACATTTATTTGGCGTCCCTGGGTGGGCGTGGCAAGACTGAAATGAATCAACCAAGCGGAATAATTCATATAAAACGCCGCGGGTTTCATACACGATAATACAGTGTGCTGAAAGCCGAAAGAAAAAGTTCCCCTTGCTCTTTAAGCAGTGCTTGATTGTTTTGTGATCTTTTGCAATCTACCAGGTTGATTGCATACTTGATCTTGTGGTTTTCTGTGGTAAAACTGTGATTTCGTACTTAAAAGTAATACTCTTTAAGTTTAACGATGGTTGCTAAAAGGTCTGAATTCGAGTCGCTATTAAGCACTCTCTCTAGCAGCGACAAGTCTGACCACGATCTCTTCCATATCTCCGTCAGCGGAGAAGCTAGAAGAATAAATCTCCATTCTCTGAGAGAGCTAGCGAAGGACATAGAGAGATTTGACCCCGCAGTGTCAGAGAATAATATCGAGAGTTATATTCAAGACCTCAGCTATAACCTGCAGTACCTGCCAAACGCCACAGAACAGGAGAAAGTGTTTCTGGTCAGGAAAACTACCAGCAGAGCTGTACATGAGTGGATGGCTAGGCAGATGAAAGAAGTCTGTAATGACTTTGAACAGCTTTGTCATGCACTTATCGAAGAATACAGTGCGTTTATTGACCCGACTGCCGCGATAGCCGCCGCCCTTAACATTAAGCACGAGAGAGCAGAGTCCCCTCGCGAATATTACGAGAGACTTAGACGAACTTATTTTGCAGGGCGAAATGATGAGGGTTGCGAAGAGAACATACATTTCAAGGGTTTATTCATTGCGAATCTCCACCCATCAGTCAGAAAGATGATCTTAATGCATACAGATGCACAGACCATGAAAATGACTGATATTAAGAGATTCGTGCAGAAAGCCTGGGAGTATGATGTCCAAAGTCGCTCTGAGCAAAAAGCTGCTAAAGCGACTGTGTTCGCCGTCAGAGCCAGCAGGGTTAATTCCCCCCTGCTCGAAGGAGCACAGGCTCCTGAGCTGGCTAAGCCCCGTTCCAAAGCAGGCACACAGGACCGCACCCAGAGTCCTAAGTGCCATGAGAACACCGGGGGAGGGAAAGGGCTAGAAAAGGCTGAACAAAAGGATTCAGTAGCCACCCGCCTGGCCAGGCTTGAACAAGCTTTATTAGGACAGGGACAACCGCTCCCCAAGGCTGCCGGAAGCGTGAATGAGCTGATACTCTCCACTGGAGGAGGCGGAGACCCGCCCCCTCCCACTCCCTCAGTCTATCTGATTGAGCGGAAGGGTTCCTGCCTGGATGAGGTCGGCCACTCCCAAGTGAGTGCTGACTCCACCCCTGAAGTCACAGAGCAGGCAGTAAAACACAGAGGAAAAGCAGGAAGCTTTTGCCTCAAGGCTGCCATGGGAGGTGCCTTACACAGTGAGACACTGATTGACACTGAGGTTGAAAGGTGTTTGATGTCACACGGCAAGCTCAAACGGGTAGAAAAAGAAAAGGGCATGCGACTCAGAGAGGAACCTTTGGTGGATCACCAGAAAGGCAAAGTGTGGAAACAGGTCAAGGCTCCTAAGCCTTCTGTACAGAAGGAAAGGGGGGCCAAGAGGCAGACTGTGCTCACACAGTGCCCACCGAACACAGAAGCCTATGTGGAGATTCCTTCTGTTCCCTCTGGACAAGAAATAACAATATTTTCTTGTTCCCCGGATATACAGGGAAGTCGTGTCCCGGCTGAGGTCACAACAGCCTCCCTGCCACAGGAGCGGTGCTCCGAGCAGCCGCCTGATCCACCAGGTAAAGCACACACCTTTTACATCCCTAAAGAGGAGCAGATCTCCCCACCTGGCGATGAAAAGGAGCTTTCCCTGTGCACCCTGGCACCCAAGAGGGGTCAGGAACACCACCCTGCAGTGGTGGAAGGGATCCAGATGGCAGGAGAGCAGGTTGGTGATGTAGCCCTCGCCCTTAGCCCTGAGAGGTCCTCTATCAGTGAGGATCTGCTTGAGCAGCTGTCACAGGGCCACCGCCAGGTGCCCCTAGTGCAACATTCACAGGTTACACAGGAGGTCCAGCTGGACGCTGAGACTACTGCGCTGTGGACACACCTGATCCCAGATGCCGATTCCCTCTGCTGTGACCCAGGGAACCTGCAGTCAGGTAACATTATTTCTCACAACTACCAGGTAGTGAGTGAGACTGACCTGATTGTTCCTGCCTCAACGGCAGGGTTTCCAACACACCCAGTCCCCCAGAAGGGACAGGGAATGAAAGCCGTGCCGGTTTTCTTACAGCCACCAGCTCAGTCTGTCAGTCTGAGTCTGACCAACAGTGGTTCAGCCAGACTGGAGCTGGATGGTCAAGCCACCCGCCTGCCAGTGCAGGACATCGCAAAGAGGGGTATCAGAATCCCCGCCTGCACTGACATGGGCCTGGTGGGTGATAGTAAGTTCAAAGACAATGAACTAGCTATCCCAGTGCTGGGGCAGCTCCCTGAACCCCTAGCGAGGGAAGGGGGGAGCGAGCAGGTGTCCTACACCTACCCCCAGCGAACGATTGTAAACATGTCGATAGAGGGATTCCTCAATCAGGAAGTGTGCAGGGTGGACCTGAACAGTGAGAATGGGATAACAATCCCAGATCACTCAGGTGCTCCAGATGACCACTCAGCCGAGGGTCAGGCATGCTCCACCGCTGCACCACCCCCTGCAGGTTTCCTAGAGCACAGGCATGAACAAATCGAAAAAGCAGATGCCCTGGAAAAGGAGGAGCAGCATCAGCCGCTGCGTCAGATCTCCCCTGATTTCCAGGATGTTGGTCCCCAGGATGCCACATGGCATACTGAGAAAGACACCATGTACACGCTGTGCCAGCTTAGAAAGGCAACAGTCACTCAGAAGGAGATGACTGGGGTCAGCCACCCGAAAAGACTTTTGGGAGGACTGATTGCTGCCGCCACTGTTGCACGTTTGCTTTTTCTGGTAGGTTTGTGTGCTACTGGCACTCTCACCCTGACTGCCCCAAGAAGGCAGGTGAAGGAGATGCCAGAGGGTAGTGACAGACTGTATCGACAGCAGCAAAAGTTGGAAAGCTTAGGGAAAACCCTACAGGCAATTTCCTATGCAACAGGGTTAAACCTTATTCCCCAAACAGTGGACATGATTGTTGGTGTTATACAGTGGGTATATGCTTGTGTGCAACAGGCCAGAATGTTGACACAAGACCTGTTAAGGGAGTTTAGTGCCACTGTAGCCAGTCTAGCCATGGCACAAATCCCAACCCACTTGATCCCACTCTTCTCAGTAGAGGAGTATGTGACATTAACCCCATCGCTCATAGCTCACCCAGAAGGCAATCCAAGATTGAATTCGGTTCCAAATCTTGAGATGGGTATGGCTACCAAAGCTATCCATTGGCTGTGTCTAAATGATTCACCAATGAAGGGTGTAAAGCTACTAACGAGCAGAGGGAGGTTAATGAACCCCATGAAGAGCAGGTGGGAAGTAAATGGCTGGTCGGCACACCACGTTTAACTGACACTGTGACTTGTGACAGGCATGATGCAGCTACCTAATAAAACAGTTCCTTTAAGTTCCTGAGGAGGCCATAGTACAGCATGGTAACTTAACACTGTACGGTCTGGAACCAGACAACATAAGACCAAACTTGAGGTCATGGATGCCTTCAGGTGCCACACTATTGAATTGGATAGAAATCCAAGAAACAGTAAGCCCTGAAGAGGTACAGGTAGTTAGTTTGCTTTAATGGAACAAACCTCCAAACCACCCTAGCAGATACCCAACACAGGTGTTGTGGTTTATCGGGGGGCTGGGAACAGGAACTGTTGTTATTGTAACACTACCGCCGGGTAGCTGGATCATGACTGGATGTACTCTGAATGCTGTACTCTCACATCAAGATGTACTCTGGGTAGCACGAATGAGTCAAAGGTAGCATGTCAAAAGAAAGGAAGTGACTTCTCCCCAAATATCTACCACAGAGGTATCAGATATTGACAGTGAACTTCCTGATGTGTAATTCCTTAGATAATGTCTCCTACCGTGTTTATACATACTCCAGATGTTATTCATCCTGTTTGTATCCAATGCTGGTTCCGGTATGAATTCTCGAGGAGTAATGTAGACATTTAAGATTAATGTTCTAATGGCAAGGGACATCACTTAACTCTGTTTTGTTTTGAAGGCAACAACGCCTCAGGACCTCGTGACCTTCAAAAAGGGGGGATATGTAGCAGCGAGGCTTATTAATAAGGCAGAATTAAGTGTTTCTGAGCTTCCCAAATGAGGCCCCATTTCTCTGTTCATCTCTGTGGTGCAGCCACAGAGAGACCATTAGGGTGATTTAAGGTTTCCTAGGACAGCTCCCAAAGGGGGGTGCACTTAGCTAAGCCTGGCTATCATGATCAATGGTCATCCATTGGCGCCTATCTGTCTAGGGAGTGCCAGTTGGACATCTGGACTGCATTCCTAAGTGTCAGGAGTAAGTGACTCATATCTCACCTTGATCAACCAATCAGGGACTGGTAGGGCCGAGTAACCCACGTGGGACTCTGATGCCCATGGAACTTTCAGCCAATCGACGAGCTGAAGTTCCTCCAGGTAAAAACAGGCAACACAGAGAGCCTGTAAGATTCAGATTGAGATTCAGATTCAGTAAGATTCTGGAGAGGATTCTGTGGACTGTTCTAAAGGGAATTCAAAGGAGAATTCCAGGGCAGGACGGCCCAGGAGCAGAAGGCTCCCAAGGGCAGGACATTCTCGCAGCGCGCCTCCTGACCATCCTGAGACTCAGCCCGGACAACCACGGAACGGCCAGTGTGTCCGAGTGCCAGAACTTTCCTTTGTTCTAAGAGTCTAGAGTGGAGGTTGCCAGAGAGTAACCAGCAGCAGGCCTCGTGAACAGATCGGAACTGTGGACAGCTGAATCACTATTCAGAACTAGTCTTCATCAGGAACGAACCGGTCCTCTTCCTGACTTGCTGGGACCCACAGTCATCTTTTCTCCTGTGCACAAACTTTGCTAGTTAAAGCCAACACTAACTAGCCGGTCAGTGAGCATCAGCAGCGCACCGTCGCAAGCCGCACAGCACAGCCTGGCACGGAGCCAGAGAGCGCGGATTGGACAGCAACAGCCTGCAACTGTTTCTTTGTGCCCGCAGGAGATCTGAATCCCCAGAAATTGGATGAGTATTCAACTTCAATGCATTACAGCTCGAGAATTCAATTGTTATCCCAACCAGTTGATATCAATTTAATTCCTAAGAGTTATGTACTTGTTTTGAGTATCTAATGTACTGTAGAAGTTGTAACCAAGTTCACTTTACGAAACGGTCTTAATGAATGATATACTGAACGTATGTCCTCTTGATATATGTAACACTTCGTAACTGAATGAATATATATCTTTTGTATTCTGATAACCCTCTCGATAAGATCTGTTAGGTTTACATGCATATTCTATGTATTAATAAATGTATCCTCGTGTATTAGTACCTGTGTGTGTGCGTTGTTTGAGTTATGTCGCATGGTTGGATTCTAAAGCCATCAAAAGAATCAACTTTGTGATTTACTGCTACAATTAATAATTGTCTCAGTAAATGCCCAAACCCTACAGAACTGGTGCCTTCAGAGAGCCACTATGATTACATATTTGGCGTCCCTGAACGGCTATGAAACACTACAAGCATAACATCTAAAATGGCAGAACCCTCTAAATCACTGAAAAAATTCAGGCACATTCATAATCTATAAGATGTTTGGTGGTTACTGTGTCCTGCTACCCTTTCATATTTTTTAGTGTGCACGAATCTGTCCCTCTTCTTTTACTAGTTTTTAAGGAATATTCTGAAATCTCTGATTACAAGATCAAGCCAGAAAAAAATGACGACAATTAGTAGGAAGAAAGATACAGTACAATGTATTGAAAATGTAATATGTTTTAAAGGATTAAAGGGAAAAGAAATACTTTATCTACGCAAACTAATTCAACTTGTATTCATAGTTGTGATTATAGGAATGTTAAATATCAGGTGAGTAGCTGCGTCAGCATGCGTAGGCTGCAAAGGAACAAGTAAAGGATTATTCCATGCTGAAAAGAGAAGAAAAGAATCACAACGTTTCGGCTGTGGAGCCTTCTTCAAGTGTGAGAAAGACAGGGCAGTAAGCAAAGATAATTTTCTTTTTATCTTTGCTGACTGCAGTTTATCTTTGATGACAACATCAAAGACATTAAGTAATTTTTACTGCTAACAGCTCCACATCAACTTCCTTTTATATCTAACCTCATCAGATCTCTCAACTCCCAACTCTTCCAGTTTCTCACTTCAGAGAAGGATAAAACATTCAATCATCCTCTACAGAGAAAAACCATCAACACCCCTACCACCTCCACCAATCCTAACCTTGTTACTATACCCTCTGATCTTTCCCTTTCACCCCTTTGCATCCTCAGCTAACATATTTTAAAATTACAATAGACTGTATAGTATTTATGTTTAAAATTAAGGTAAATATGTCAAAATATCAAAATCCAACTGCACAGTGCTATCGTAACAATGCTTGTCAAGTTCTCAAACAAACCTGCATTGTATTTTTAAAATATTTCAGCAGAGGATTCAACTGGAGTATAAATGATGATTCGACGATCATTTTTCTTGGGTGAATATGGTTTTCTGGGGAGTTACGATGTTGGGCATTGTTGGACATTTCCTGGTGATCCTGACACGTGTTAAACACTCGCATTTGTTGCAAATATTATAATGGCTATGGTTTCGCTGAGAAATCCAATCGACCAAAGACAATATTTACATCACCAAAGAAACTCATCCCTGGGTGGAATCAAACCACCAACTTTTCGGTTAACAACCGAATGCGCTAACCGATTGCGCCACAGAGACTGACTTGTAGGTTGTTCTCTCGAATCACAAATTCCCGGTTAAAAAAAAAATCTCTAACCGTTTATTTTGCCAGCCGGTAATATTTCTTCTGCACTGATAACCAAGAATTGGATTTCATTTTCCGCAAGCTGTGTGAATTTCATCAAAAATAAGTTTTCCAGAAAGGAAATGAACACATGCATTTAACGAAAACAAGCCCTTTGTGAGTGCCCAAAATGGTACGTTCTGTACTACAAGAAAGGAAGAAAGACACAGCTGGGATTTGAATTTCGTTTTTTTTGTTTAATAAAGAGGCGCTTTAATCAACTAAGCTACGGTGACAGGACAACCATCACCTTTTACAGCCACTTGGACACACCGCTCTGAGACATCTGCGTTCAGTAAGCGCTGAACCTGCTCTCAGAGCAAATTGCCTCCTTTACATACTGTAGCAGCCCCGACACTGAGAAACGAAGAGAACTGGCTTTAATCTGGCATTTTTCATGTCCAATGCGTTTGACATCTCCCAGGGGCGACAGAGTTCTTTTGCGACACTATTTCTTCTTCTTTTTTCTTTCTGTAAGCTTTGATAAAAACGAAAAATCGTGCAAGGGAAAAATGTACTTTTTTTCATAGAGAAAACGTGCACCAGGAAATGTGATGAGAAGAAATGATTTAACATGATACGTGACCTAATTTATCGGAGCAAATGCTCACCCAGCAAGGTCTGGAGAGGTTGGAGAGTCTGGTGGATGTGATAATTATACGGTGTTGTGGAAGAAAACAGTCTTTCTCTGAATTCTCAATCAATCGGAATTTCAGTGCGAAACATAAAACCCTTGTCATATTTAAATAGATTATATTTTAAAACTCATAAAAATCAGAAAACACATGTTTCTCACTTTGAAATTTTAAACGGAGCGGTGCATTACTAGTAGCGGCGCTGAGCACACTATGGGGGAATTCAGGTTATGTGAAATGCCAGTAGTTTAATAAATAACGCGTCTGATTTCGGATCATAAGATTGTAGGTTCGACTTCTACCTGGCTCGTGTAAATTATATTCAAGCTCCTCAGTAATAGATGTCTATTATGTAATGAACCACACCTGAAAGCAAACGTTGGGTCTGTTTCCTTTGTTTTCCAGCATGAAATAGCAAATCGTTACAAAAAGCACCTGCTAATGTCCAATAGCGTTTTTTTTTTCAAATTACATTTTCAGGCTTCAGACACTTTTTTAATAAAACAAAAGTGTCCGGAAACTCATTTACTTTCAGGTTTGCTTGAACCTGTATTAAAAAAAGTTATCTGAAACTTCCGGGATTCCATTCTCTGATGCAGCTGTCTCTAAAGTTGGACGTGATGTTTAGCAGATGTGAACGGTGCCTTTTCTCTTGTGTTCAAGGCTATTCGCTGTGTGAGCTCCACACTGCGTGTCCTGTACTGCTCTATTTTGTTTAGATTATCTATGTGGTGTACAGATAGAACTCAACTGCATGGTGTGAATTCCGTGTTCAGGACCAGCAGAACCTGAAAAATTAACAGCTGACACGCAGCTTTCTGATCTGGAATCAGACGCGCTACCGTTGCGCCACACCTGTCAGCGCCTTTGAATTCCCCAAAGGAGACAAATCAGCTTCACAAAAAAAAATCCGTTAAGAGCGCCGCTCTTCCGAAGAGACTCTTCTTCCCAGACCACATTTTATTCTTCCTGCGCAACTCTTGTGCAGGTGTTGTTCTCAATTACAGATCCAGGAACACTGATTTTTTTTTCCTATTTTTTTGAATTAAGTACCCCATGGTGCAACGGTAGCACGTCTGACCGCAGTCTTCACCTTAAAGTTCAATTCCCCAAGCCTTTTGACCTTATATGTCCATCCCTTCTCGTCAAAACTCGTATTTTCACAGGGTACCCTTCAGAAACCGCAGTATAGAATGAAAAAACTCCAGTAGATCTCGGCCGCTGTTGGTGATTTTCATTTAAAAATAAATGAATCTCTGGAAATTTTACGGAGTGTATCACTTTCACCGAGACCGAGAAGTGTTAAGCTGTACATGAGTCTTTGTGGTTCGGTTGTTAACCAAAAGGGTGGTGGTTTGAGCCCTCCCAGGGACGCTATGAGCCTTTTAATGTACACACCCGTCTCACTTTAGCTCCACGGCTGATCAAATACAGAGCCCGTAGGAGGCAGTAAGCCCGCGTATATAGCTCACTGTGTATATAATGAAGAAGCAGAGGTTAGTTTCTCATCTGCGCGTTACAGAGCCTTACGTAACTCGTACTGTACGAACAGCAAGAGTTTGATCCCGGCACCGGCTATTAGTTGAAAGGTCATTGTAAATGACATGTAAGAGATTTATAGATAGATACTTTATTGATCCCGTGAGGGAAATTAATAAAGCTTATCCAGCTGGCTTTTATGTTTCACACTAAATTGCGATCTTGAAACCAAAATAATTAGAAATATGGAACACAACCGTTGTTCCCCAAGAAGGAAAGCTGTTTAACACTGTCGTCACTCCTTTTTATTTAACCCAGATTGTGAAGACAACTCTGCCCTATCAAAGGAAAATGTTGCACAAAAGTTGGAAAGCACACTCTGAATCCATCTGTACTGTATACTTGATTTCTGCGATCCGTTCAAGGCTGCTTGGTGCTTCGCAAGCGAGTCATTTCAGGGAATAAACTCAGTTTAGAGAACTACTGGTGCATTTTCACTCATTGAATTTGATCTTTGTACTCTCTTTTCATTCTCAGCTATAATATTTCAAAATTACAGTTCGGATTTGTTGGAAAACTTCACAGGCATTATTAAGTTAGGACTGTACAATTGTATTTTAATATCTTGGTATATTTACCTTCATTTTAATATGGATGTAACCATAAATGTTGTACTTTTGTCGTACTTTTTAAAACATTTTAACTGAGGACGCACGACGACTATTATACCTTGTGATACATGCAAGACATCTGTAAACGAAGATGTAATTACAGTCAAATTGGCAATTAACAGAAAACCACAATTTGTATAATATTATTCCTCGATATCGATGATCAGTTGAAGGATTTGAAGAAACAGCAGCGATAGCAGGTGATTTTGGTTTTGAACCCATCTTTACACCTCAATAATCCATTTGTCCTCGAAAAAAGAAAAGACAGGCATGTTTTGAGTCTCATAATGATCATCTTCTCGATCCAAAGAAACGTATAAATTTGATTCCTCCGATAGTATTTTGGATTTTCTTACGAAGATCTCACGAAGTATTGCCAGGATCTATATCTAGCGTTCGGTACCGATAAAACTGCTGATATTGATTGAGTAGAAATCTATGATGTATTGACAACTTTATCTGAAGCGAGAAGTCCTAGAACGCTGCCTATGATGTGTTAGGATTCATACCAAGATATACTTTTTGTTTTCAACCCAAAATGCTGCTAATGCATTACACATTAAATGAACATTACCAGTTTTGGTACCTTCTCTGCACGATTTTTCAAAACTGAAACTAATTACAAAATTACTTAAGATCAACCATGACAAAAACATATAAATCAGGACTAATATTAATATCAACTGATGTTACTACAGAAAAAACTACAGTTAAAATTTAACTGAAATATTAATAAGACTATGCAAGCCTAAAAAGTAGAACAATTCAATTTATATAACTTTTTTTTTTGAGAAATGGCCTCACACACCGGAAGACACTAACGTTTCTCTTCGTTAGAGTATGTGAATAACAGTTTAACCCAAAATGTTTGGAGTCCAGAGGGAGGACTCGCTCGCTGAATGATCTCTCAAGAAATCCCTGGTGAGATTCAACAGGTGTTTTCTTCAACAGCCACTAAAAGTCTGATGACCTTCTCTGGATTTTCTGAATATGACGTTAAATTAGTTCAAATCATTTGGTAGTTAACAGAACGAAATGCTTTGGAGGTACATTTAAAACAGCAGAGCAACACTGTAGCACTTCGTGTGTGACTGAAATTAATTGTGTAAACCTGTCTCTCTATGAACACGAGCAAAGAGTTCTCACTCCACAGAAGACTGTGATGTGAGCACAGTAATATAAGACACCTGGAGATGCCGGGGATTGAACCCGGGACCTCATACATGCGAAGCATGCGCTCTACCACTGAGCTACATCCCCTAGGGTGCCGATGGTGGAACTGACGTAAAGATGTTCATATGTTCACTGAACACAATCCACCCTTCACGAAGAATGCCTGCAGTTTCCCACTTTCGCGTTTCTTCTACTACAAAGTAAATTAATGGGAATGAAGAAATAAGGAAGGGAAAATAATCGCATCGAAGCTTCCAGAGACTAGGCAAAATGAATAATTTATTTTTATATCCAGTCACATGGGCGACGGAGGTTGATTCTTCAACAGGGGGGTGCGTTTTTCTACCTCCTTACTCGATTGTCTTTCAATTATGTTTTCTTTGAAACCTTTTTGCATCTTTTAAGTGCTTGCGATTAAATTACGCATAGAAAAACACCAGTACAGTTGATGTTCATGGACCGATGCACACAACTCCAGTGATAGAGCCCTTGTAAATATTTTAAAAGAACGTTAAAGGGCGAAACAACGCTCCAACCACGTGAATGGTAACAAGAAGGATCGTGTTCTTATTTAATATGTGCTTTTGAATTGCCTTGTCAATACACACAGGCTTTAGAGATGGACAAATAATTTACAGTGGTGTTTGTAAACAAAGATGGAACATGTTATTTCTATACCAGGAAGAAAGGAGCAGACTCTTAAACTTTAAGAGACAGAAACAACACCTCATCACAGCTAACACTAATTAAAATGACATCACAACAGAAGAGTGAAGCCTTGAGTGAATCAAATTAGTTTTTGTTGGTCGTCTGTGTCTTCATAACTTTGTAGGTGAGAGAGAGGATTGCGAAAATGTGCAGGTGCTTCTCAGAAGTGCGTTGGTGGTATAGGTTCCTTCAAATAACTGAGCCAGTGCATCCCCAAATCTTTTCAAGATGATCTGTGATCCGGTAACACATCTCCTGAAACTAACATTCGAGGTAGGAAGCATGCTCTTAAACACCAAAACACTCAAAAAGGAAGAAGCAGATCTCTGTACACAAGACGGTAGTGCGATATTAGAATTTCTGAGTTTTTGACGGATTCAGGCTCCTTCTCAGAGGTCCTTGCTCGCCAAATAACTTTGCATCTGAGGAAGAGCACCACGGAAAAAAACCCAACTCAACAAGCGAGCGCGTTGGTTGCTCTTGCTCTTAATGCAAGGAGCTGTTTTTTTTTTCCTCGCAATAATCATTATTAACCAGAAACAGCAGCACAGGTAGGTCGCATTTGTGATTATGTCACTTCTCTGCTTCAGCAAGGTCAATAAAAGACTCTGAAAGTAGTAAACCAAAACTGAACTCAAAATCATATTAGGAATTCTGAGCGATATCTCCATACAGGTAATCTAATAAGAACGTTGAAATATTTGAATATCATCTCTTTATATATTTTTACCTGGAGTAAAACTATTGGATTGAAGGAATGCTAACCGCTGGGTTAAAATGTATAGTTGTTATTTGGAGAAATCTGTAAACTTGTGATCTTATATGTTTTAAAAGACAGCACAGGAAAAAACGACAGTGCTGATTATTTTCCAGAGATGGAGCACTGATGACCTATCCGAGCTGATTGATAAAGCCCACCCAGTGGATACTCTAGCAGAACGTCAAAGAACATTCACCTTTGTATCCAAGGAAACCACAGGAACAACATCAAGAAGCACAATCAATTCCCCTTTTAAATCTTTCCTGTAAGGTATGCTATGTGAAATCATGAAGTTAATCCTCTGATCTCTTTTGATCACGAACAAAGTATTTCTGATGGAGCACTATGTTCAAAGATTTAATAAGCTTTACCCCTGCCAACGATTCGGTGTGAAGAAGTAAAAGTTTCACAGGCAAAAGCAGCTTGCCACCACAGCCAATATTAAATGTACTTGCTGGCACACGATCATGTGCATTGGCTCAAAAGTGATCTCGGCTGACGTTTTTCCCTACATAAAGCTGAAAGTGCCAAAGAGAATTTCCGTTGAGAAAACAAAATATTTTTTTCTGCCTTGGTGTTAAGCTGACAGCCTGTCTTTTAGAAAGTCTATTTCTAAACACCTCGCACAGCCTCTCAACAGACTAACAAGAAGAGCTTTTATTGATCGTATTGCATGTCTTAAAACACTAACATCTGGCAGTGGTGGGATTTGAACACATGCTCCCAGAAACACTAGAGCCTAAATCCAGCGCCTTAGACCGCTTGGCCACACTACCTTCTGCCATATCTATCTTCCTCACATTGCTGGCTTGGACTGGGGGGGCTTCAGCTCTTGTCGTCGGATCTAATGGTATCATGACATGTGGAAGTGACTGCACCTTCATCTTCCGAGATGCTTTCAATACCACAAACACTACTTTCATCGGCACAAACGTAGCAATAACAAAGGAGGTGGAATTCTTCCTTTGTGCTGTTTGTAGGGGCGCAACTCTACGGTGATCTACTGACTTGAAGAGCAAAAATCAAAATCCTCTGCTATTACTGTTGCTTTTTTCATAGTTTCTTCAAATCCTTCATTTGAACGTCGATTTTGAAGAATATTGATGATAATACCACATAAATTGTGGTTTTCTTGTGATCGCCAATTTTATTCAAATACCAGCCTTTTTTACAGTTCCTTGCGTGTTTCACAAGGTGTAATATCCCCCTCGCATCCTCAGCTAACATATTTTAAAATGACAATAGATTATACAGCATGCATGTTTACATTTATATTAAAATTAAAGTAAATATACCAGAATACATACAGTGCTAACCCAATAATTCTTGTCAGGTTCTCCAACAAATCTGCGTTGTTATTTTAACATGTTTCAGCTGAGGGTGCAACAGGAGTATAAATGAATTTTCCCGCCAGCCATTCAAAGACTAATTCCGAATACTTTTCAAAAATCTGCCTGCATGTTTGTTTATTGTCATTTAATTTGGAAAAAGTTCAATATTGATCACAACTAAAGAAAATAATGATCTCCAACCAAAAAATGATAAAGATTTGAATCGCTCTTGAATCAGAGCTGGGTGACACTGGCTTCTGTTTTGATATGGTTGTACGAGAAACAAGAGGAATTACCAATCTCCTATAGAACATGAGTTGAACCAGGAGTGAGACATTTCGTATACTAATGCATATGTCAACGCCTGACCTACATCGTAAAACTAAATTAAAAACTAACATTAAGTTGTCAGAGACATTCATTTATATACAAACAAGAGACAGACCAAGTAATAATTCTACATTAGTTCAGGTGGGTTAACCTGAACTAACAAACCTATTAATAATTCTACATTAACGTGTCCTACACTGCTCAGACTAATTGAAATGGTCTGATTCAGAGCCTGTGCAGTTCGTGCTGATTACAACAACGCCAGTTCTGAACCCTCATCACCAAACTGAGCGCAAGTTCAGCTGTTCTCCAGCTTTGTTACGCATGGTTTTTCATTGCAATTGAGTTCAGAGCAGGAGCTGATCTCCCGACAGTACAGTGTTAAGTTGTCTGCAGCCTCATGTGAATTTCGACAACTTATCCAAAGTGTTTTCTATAGCTTTCAGGTGCAGTTCATTTACATAAAAGAACGTAAGTGGTATAAACGCAACGAGCCAGCCGGTAGTCGAACCTATAATTTTCTGACGCGAGGCCTGACACGTTATTCATTACGCCACTAACGCTGATATTGTAATGCTAAAAAAACACGTTTTCTACATTTTTGTCTGTTTAAAAATCACTAAAAAAGACAAACGGTTTGTGTGTCGCGCTAAAATTCCGCTTCATTTCGAATGCAAATAAAAACCGTTTTGTTCCAAGAAATCATACATTTGTCACATCCTTCATAGCATACTTCTCTCTTGTATTAATAAAGCATTTTGATTTAAACTGAACAATATATGAAAGGTTTCATCTATACACTTACACATAATAAGTATACGAATACGTACTCGGAAGAATCCGCAGCTCAGGTATTAGAGAGATTTAAAATCGGATCGGAGGATTTAGAGTCCAGACTGCGAACCGAGATCTGACACAGGTCTTTTATGGAACCGTTTTGATTTTCTCTCCTTTGTCCCCGTGGCGTCATTGTCCTGCTCGCAGCCGAGCCAGACACACGTGTGGTTTCTGTCGCTGGGCGCACACCCTGCGGTCCATGTGGGTCCTAATACCCCAGTACAATGACGGGAACACTAAACTGTAAACAGGTGCCGTCCTTCGGCTGAGACGTAAAACCGAGGTCCTGACTCTCTATGATCATTCAAGAGAATGGTGGTGGTGGAGGGGAGTCCCCATTACCTGTAAAGCGCATTGAGTGGAGTATCCAGAACAGCGTTATATAAGTGTAAACAATGATGATGATGATTATTATTATGATGATGTAAAATGCAATAAAAAATGGAAAAAATATCAAACTTTGATTAAAAATAGATTAATGTAAAAACTGATAAAGCTAATGCTTTTTTCAGGGCTATATCTACTTTTTTTTAAAAAAGCGAAGTCTGTCGCGATTGTGAAAGTTAGAGAAGGTGTACCAGCGGGTGCCTTCATATCGCGAGCGTCAGCCTCGCCCGTAGCTGCGAGAAGGTTAAAAGCGCCCGAGTGATCTGTCTTTCGTCAGAGTAATTGCCGGAGCAGTAAGACGCAGAGCACCATCCAGCAGCTGTAGACGATGTTCGGGGAAGAGCTAATTCTGTTTTTAGCACAGGGAGTGAGAATGAGCTCAGTCCGGCTCCCAGCACAATCCATCCTGGTTTGGTTACAGTGCGTCTGAGGCTCTTTGGATCGTAACGTAAAAAAAAAACAATTGCTCACATCGTGTGACTTCCACGACAGGAAGAGAAGATATCACTTAAAAAAAATCAGAACTGAAGATTTGGATCCTGGGCCTCAATTTTCTAAAACAGTCACAACGAGGGCTTTACACGCAGTGTGGGGTATTTTCCCCTTTTATATTTTTGCCACTTTATATCGAACCTGTTATACTCCCAGAAGTGCACAGTAGCTTGTACTTAATAAAAATGTACAATTCACCACTGGTATAAACAGATGTGTGCCGTGTTTGCCTTTGTAAGCATTTGTTTAAAAAATAAGTTCACAATACGATAAAAACACAGAAAGCACAAACTTTATAATACAACGATACAAAATCAATACCAAATCATTATGCCAATTAAGTACCTATCCTTTGAAAACAGAGAACACCTTTATATCTACAAAAAAACTTGACATTTGTATGTATTTTTGACTTACAAAGCAGACAGTGTACAGTAGTCCCTTAATTCAAAGATCAGATCTTGGCCAAAACAAGACAATCAGACGTGGGCTGAATTCGGAACAGGAACCTCTACTTCGTCGTTTATTGAGCTTTTGATCAATGTCTGATTGAAACAGATTCGCTTTTTTAACTCTTTGATTAAAGTACACAAAAAGCACCTTCCTCCGAGCCGGAATCGAACCAGCGACCTAAGGATTCCCCATTGATTTCTCTACAGTCCCCCGCTCTACTAACTGAGCTATCGAAGGAATGTCAAACATTGCTTTCTGGCACATACTGCCCAATGTTGTGAAATGTTCCGGGTGATTTAAATCCCAATTCGACATCAAGTTTCCAACTTGTTTCCTTAGTATTGTTTACCTTGAATTTAAGCCACGAACCAGGATTCTACTGTATAAACTTCCAGGGATATTACAAAATGTTTGATGGGGCATCAATCATTCCAGGCGGAAATTGACTCCTTTTTTTTTTCTCGAGGGATCATATTAAACATTTCATTAGTATCGAGAGGAGGATCACCATGAGACACAAAACAAACAGTTTCTTTCTGTCTTTATTAGAAAGTAGCGTTTGTGCTACATTAATAATATTTTCGTGGAAATAAAGAAGTTGTAAATTTTAAAATTTATATTTGAATCGAAATGTGATTTTGAGTTAAATATTAGCGTGTTCATGTAATTAGTTTGTGTTTGTCATTACTATATATATATATTGCCATGTTACTAGAATTTGTAACTGAAGTTTACTAGTTGTGTTTTTTATGATGATTAGACATTTGTTGATTACAATATTGTATATAATCTATAATTTGAACTACATATTTTTCAGGTGTGAATAATTGTATATTTTAAGAATAAATTTCTAAAACAAATCATTGGCTTTATTTACTAGTTTCTACACCTATAAAAATCTTTCTTTGATGTATAATAGACCTTTAACTATATATGTATAATAGTCCTCTAAATTCAGCCGTATAATAGAACTCCAACCATTTATGTATAATAAACATATAATCATAGATGTCTAATTGACGTATAACGATATACGTATATTAGAATTTCATTCTAGACCAGTTACGGAGCACATTTACACGTCTAAGGTATGCGTTTGATAGTCGTATATTCTACATCTTTTGCCCACTGGGATGTGCCGATTTTAACTTAGCAAACCAAGATACACATTTTCTAATGCAGCCTTAATTACAAGACAGTTTGTTTCTCGAAAGAGTGTTATGTAAAAAAAGAGAAAAACGAAAATATATGGATGACAATCTTTCAAAGCTGAAGATTTTACTTTTGAAAAACTGACATTTTATGTATGCAGATGCATTCGCTTATTTTAGAACTTTGCTGTACTTCCTGAATCATTTTCAGTGTTAAAAAGTGGGTGTAGATTATTCTTTCACGCTAGGACGCGAGTGTGTACATGTGTTTGATTTTCGTTTCACTGATTCTCATTGAAGATTTGGGAATTAACGACGAAAGAATCATTTGCCTCGGAAAGCAAAAGGTTTGCTTCTCAACGATATTGAAGACACACCCATGTAGAGCAGCGTGTGATGATTTGTACTATAAAAGACCAAGTGCTCAAAGTGACGTCTGCGATTACCGTTTAGACTTTTCATCTTGGGCGCACTTTTAGAAAGCAAAGATAGAGCAGTTTTGTTGAATCACTCTACAGTCGCTGTCAGCAGAGTGGCGCAGCGGAAGCGTGCTGGGCCCATAACCCAGAGGTCGATGGATCGAAACCATCCTCTGCTATGTACATTTTATGCACGATTGATAAGCACATCATCAGTTTAATGAAGTGCATTAAAACTGATTTTTTCTCTCGTGTGTATGCAAGCTTCACACTTACGGTACTCTTTCATCTTTACCAATAGCAGATGCCCAAATGTATCTTTGGTTGTTCTGCGATCCTTCATAGTTTCCTCCATTCCTTCAAATGAACATCCATATCAAAGCAATTATGTATATATATTACAATTAAGGTACATATTAAAAAATATCAACGCACATTTGTATAATGGTCATTTAATAATGATTGTCAAGGATTGTCAAGATCTCCAACAAATCTGTGTTCTAATTTTAAAATACTTTTGCTAAGGATACAACGGGTGTATAAATGAATTCTCCCAACAGACAGTTAAAGAAAAATTCCACACCTGAAAATGGTTTTCTTGGACATTGACTTAGGTACTTAATTGTTTACTTGTTTTAGTTCCACACGAGTAAAACACGAAGATTTCCTGCAACATTCAAGAGGGTTTGCGAAGAAATCCCTTCAATTTTTAGTGGAGATTATGTTTACATCAACACAATCTGAAGCGCGTCCCTGAGTGTGTTTGACCCACCAGCCCTTTGTATAACAGCTGCACAGGGAAACATTCCAGTTGCTTTTCACAACTCACATGTTTGTAGTTAAAGAAAATAAAATACTGTCATTTTCCTGCCAGCTGGCAGTATTTCTGGTGCACTGACCAAGAGTAACCAAGAACTTCATTTAATCTTTCGCAGGCTGTAATCTACAGAAAAGGGAGTGAATACATGTATTAATTTATCTTTTAGAAGTTGTATGAATTTCTTGAAGTTCAGAAACAACTTGTTCCAGAAAAGAAATGAACACTTGCTTCAAAGTAAATCAAGACGTATGTCTCTCTCGCTGTGTGTGCTCTTATCTGTCCATCTCTCTCTCCTCTTCTCTCACTCTGGCAGTCTGTGCAGAGTATCTGAAGGGGATGTAACACCACTTGGCAAAGAATAAAAATTCTCAGAGGCAGAATAAAAAATCATTATTCTCTTCTCAGTCAGATTCACAGCTCAGACTCACACTCAGACAGAAGCTCAACGCCGTACTGCTCTCTATCCTCACAATCCAGAACCAGAAGATATTCAGACAATCAGTGCTGCTACATGAACAATATCAGACAGATCAGCCTGGACTCAAGTCACATCTCCCCCTTTTCTCCTTTCTCCCAGCCCTCTTAGAGACATAAAAGAGCTCCTGGTTCTCCTCTCTGTGAACTGGGCTCAGGGGTCACTGATCTGGCAGTTGTGGGCTCTGTTCCAGATCGGAAGCAAGAAGGTTCTATTAACCCTTTCCAGGACTTCCAGCCCTTCAGTATTACTTTCTTTACTGTATATCAGGCTCCAAACATGTTTTTTAAGTGTTTTATAACACAAGTGAGTGTGGAATTATCTTTGTATTTATGTTATAAACACCAGTATTGACACTCTGATCAGTATATTGATTATTAGTAGCCAAAGGCCGATGGTCGTGACTACAATAGTGACCAGTTGACCAGTCTGTAGCTCTGAGCAGTGGGACTCAGATCACACAGAAGAAGACCTGTTTGTGTGTGATTCTACACCAGCCCTGGGATTCAGCTGCTCTCACAAGTGTCTCACAGACAGTCTTATAAATGTACAATTAGATGAAGTCTTGTAACAGTTATACAGTTAATTTAAATCATCAGACTACCTATAGAGCTGAGAGCTGGGTGGAAATAAAACCAGGATACACGTTTTAACCTCCAGGAACATGAGTCTGATCCTCCTGGCTTCTATACTCTGATGATTCATGTAAAACCCTTGAAAGCGCTTATTTCAAGGACTCGTGCTCGTTCTCTACTGCTCCACACGGGTACACTTTGTAACACATTAATCTGTGAAGTAAACGCTTTTCTTTTTGCAACATTTCGAGTACCTCTGGCATTCATGAAAAAGACACTCAAAAGCAGCAGAGACGCGCTCTGCTCTGTCAGAATAAGCGCTGTGACGTTACAGACACCAGCCAGAGCACCGGGATCAGAGAGAGAGAGACCGCGGGAGGTGCACGGAGTGCACGGAGAAGAGTTATTGATCACTTATCTATCGACAACCGATTATTTAAACTGAAGAACCATAGAAAAATCGATTAACTTCACCAATTGGTGAGTACTGATTCATTTCTTGACCCTGTTTAAGTATCTAGAAAACAGTTAATAAAGACTGTATCGACCAATTACCATAGTGCTTTTAGGGTTAATAATGTTCAATCCGAAATTAAACAATGATTATTCATATTATTATTTAGGTAACTGTATCCTAGAGCTAGAAAATGATATTTCAAGTTCATAAATGTATGTAAGTAACAGTTTAAATGCATTTTTCCAGTGTTTATAAATCATAAGAATGGTAATATCGGCAACAGGCGCCCCGTCACTCCTCGCGTATAAGTGTCTCGCATTTGTCACAGAGAGCGGTGTGACGTCACGGGTAGCAACTAATACTAATATCAGTGTCTTCATGTTAATATTAGTGAGATTACAACTGGAAGTTTTAATGCTAGTGTTCATGTGAGTATTAATGACAGTGGCACTACTGATTGTTTTAGTTTTAATGTTCATATTCATGTTAATATTAATTATAATTATAGTGTTACTGTTGAAGTATAAGTAGTATTTATATTTGTGTTAGTTATCGTGTATCTGTAGATAAGTGTGTTTGTGGTATCTGTGCGTGTGTGGGTGCGTGTCTGGAAGTGTGTGGTGTCTCTGTGTGTGTGGGCTGTGTGTCTGTGGGTATGTGTCTGTGAGCTTGTTGTGTCTGTTAGTGTGTGAGCGTGTGGGGTCTCTGAGTGTTTGGTGTCTATGAGTGTGTGTCTTTGAGTATGTGTAGTGTCTATTTGTTTCTGTGAATGCATGACTGAGAATGTGTGTGTATGGTTTGTGTCCGTGAGTGTGTGGTGTCTGTCAGTGTGTAGTTTTATATTTGTAAGTGTATGTGTGGGCATGTCTGTCAGTGTGTGTAGTGTCTATGTGAGTATTAATGATGATAGCATTACTGATAGTTTTAGTTTTAATGCTATTATTTATGTAATATTAGTGATACTTATAGTGTTAGTGTCAGAGTATTAACACTCATCATCATCATGTTAATTTTCATGAGAGTATTACTGTTATTATAAGTATTATTAATCTAGTAGTAGTTTTTGTCAGTGTTAGTAACAATGATAGTGTAAGTTTTGGTGATAGTGTTACTGTTGTAATATTAGCAGTATCTGCATTAGTGTTAGTTATAGTGTATCTGTACCTAAGAGTGTATGCGGTGTCTATGTGCGTATATAGTGTCTATTTGTGTATCTGTGAGTCTGTGAGTGTATATATGTGAGTGTGTGAGTGTCTTATTGTGTGTATAAAGGTGTGATGTGTCTGTGAGTGTAAATGTGTGTGAGAGTGTAGGTGTACAGTATATCTATCAGTGTGTGAATGTGTGTGTAGGTGGGCTTGGGTTCCACTGATGTGTCTGACAGAAGTGACCCATCAACAGGTGTTGAGTTCCAGAGCCGCTTGCAAATAAAAAGACTTTCTAGAGTCCAGGCCAACGTCCAGAGAGCTGTGAGTTCTCTGTTTTTATCAGTATTAGTAATAATGACAGAAGTAATTCCCACGCAAATGATTATTAACCAAAACAGACATCAGAAAATATCGCCTTTGCAATGATGTCACTCCTCTTTTTAATGAATTTTCTTTAATGACATTTCTCTGTCTGAGTGCCTGCTGCGAATAGTGTGACAAGCCATTTCTTTCCAATATTTTCTAGTTCAGTTATTTATCGCATACAAAATATTATTTTACCTGCAAAGTCACAGTGAAACTACTACGGCGAATGAACTTTTTATGGGTGGAAAACGTTCAAAAGACTTAATGCTCCAGGGAAGGCTTGAACACACAACCTCATTATAACTCCACTGTGCACAGCTACATGCATACCACACACTGACCAACTGTGCCACTGGACCTCTGTAAGGCAGGCTCCTACACCAACTGTAAAACTGGCACAAACGTAGGGCGAAACACAGGGTTTTGGCTGTGGATACATCTCCACATGGGGGAAAGGGACAGTCAAATAGTAAGGAAAATAAAAGAGAAGGAACTGAAATATACAGTATGTGCTCACTGTAATGTAGGAAGAGGTGGTCAACAAGCAAAACAGCTTTGCGGATAATGTGAAGCGACATTGTTTTGTGTCAATTAGCCCATGGATTTCGCTTCATGTGCCTTAAGCTGTGCAATTTGTATGATTGTTGAATGAGATTGGTTTCTTCACAAGCCCGGTCAATTGCCAGTGGAGAGCTTGACGACGCACACCTTCATGAAGACTCTCTTTAAGATGATCAAACCTTTCATTGTCAAGTCGCCTCCTTTGCATACAATAGTAGCACCAACACTAAGAGAAAGGATGAGAAATGGCTTTTATCAAGTGATTGCAGTGTTTGTTTGACTGAGGATCCTTGTGTGCTGAACTGTGTAGTGCAGTAAAAGAGAAGGTTTGTGTCACTCAAGACTGTAACGGAACAGAACAATACAATTACAATACTTTTATGAAAGTAAATAATACTGGTGCATCACAGTTCTTATAATGGTGAAAATAGGAGCACCTTCTCTACATTTTTGACTGACGTATTTAAACGGCAAGAAATACTATCACTATGCAATTAATTAATGCAGTTGAGCTCCTCTAAATGTTCTAGTCTGATGAAACAATGTATAGAATTAGGTGACAATATCGGAATTCATTCAAATGCACAAGATAATTTTCAGCAGCAAAAATACGCTCGAAAATATTTTACAAGAAAGAAACCTTACATTCACCCTCTACATTAGCAGAGAACAGTAGGACAGTTAGTGTCACTGGACACTGCATCACAGAGGCTGATCTTTTCGGACTTCAGTGAGTCTTCCGACTTGTCGTAACTGTTGAAGAAGCACCTGTTGAATCTCAACCGAGATTTCCTGAGAGATCGTTCAGCGAGCGAGTCCTCCCTCTGGACTCCGCACTGAGCTGAAAGCTGTGCGAATTCCTCACTGTATGTCCTGTACTGTTACATCCGTTCTTGTGTACATGTTATCTTGTGTTATCTACGTGTAGAAATGTGACAAGAACACATTGAACTTTTTCCATGTGTGAAGGAAAATGCTAAAGAGCCTGAAAACTTTGAACATTTAAGTTCGCGTGCTTTATATACTGTATATTTTTTACTTTACTTTATATGCTTGGGGTGGCTAAGGATCTGTGCCTGTGGCTGGAAGGTTGCTTGTTCAAATCCCTCTGCCGGCAGAGGAATCCTACTCCGTTGGGCTCCTGAGCAAGGCCCTTAACCCCAACTGCTCCAGGGCACCATACAATGGCAGACCCTGTGCTCTGACCCCAGGCTCTCTCCTTATCTGTGTGTCTCATGGAGAGCAAGCTGGGGTATGCAAAAAGATAATTCCTAATGCAATAAATTGTAAAGGGTTAATAAAGTGATGTTATTATTATTCCTTACAGCAGAACAAGCAAATTGTTACAAAAAACACCAGCTAATGTACACCAGCGGAATTAACATTAATATACTGTAAGGTGCTGTTACTTGGGAGTGTTAATCTACAGATAAATTAAACAAATGGTATTTATAGCTCTAAAGAGGTTAACATAGACGTCTGTAACAGATCTTTTCAGTTCATTGCTGTTCCTCTGACTTGGTGAGCCTTTGGAATTTTAAAAGCGTTTTGCTTGCCTCTCGTGTGGTCTGTGTACCAGTCCATTAAGAGCCCCACTATCACTGTGTCGTGTGTGGTCCTACACAACTACACAGCTATCTACTGGAGTCGTCTTCTGGCCGTTGGTAGTTGAGAACAGATTTAATACGGAGCTGCGCAGAAATTTCTGTGGCAAATATCGCTGCAGAACTAGCCCGTGCACAACAACGAAGAGAAAAAGAAATACCACAGTGTTGCCCATAAGAGGGAAAAATAGAAATCAATTGTTCAAACAATTACAACATTCTTACAGTGGTCTCATGTTATTTTTCTTGCCATAAGAACAGTGGGATTGTTCAATTGTATTGTTCCCCAAATGGTTGAATAATAATAATAATGATAATAATAGTGGTGGTAGCTGATCGTTCTTGTCCGTGGCAGAGTGACCTGTGCGAATAAAGTATGTTGATTTATTCTCCACAAGGCATCACTTTAGCGTGAGTTTTAACCCATTCAGTGCTTATTTCAACTAACGCCACGTTCCTTTCTCTAGGTCTTCAAATAGTTTACAATGTAGAGGTATCTTTAGTAATAAGAAAAAAGCTGCACCTCGGAGATCCATCTCACAAAAGCAAAGACTTCTTAAAGTGCACTTATGAGCTGTAGAACCTGAAGGAGTTCTCTCTCCTAGATATTAAACGTGCAGATAATGAAATCAGTGATTTACGATTTCCGCAACCTTCCAATAAATACATCTAAGACATGTAACAAACACATTGTGCAGCTCCAGTGGTGCATTTGGTCAGCGTGCAGTACATAGTGGAGTTATGGCAAGGTTGTGAGTTCAAGCCTCACCAGTGGCAGTTTTGCCTGTGATTTCAGCTGCAGAAACTTGCTGTTGGATTTAGATTGGTTCTTCTGTTACTTTTTCCGCTCGATGGAGCTTTATTAATGCAGGCACACCTGCTTCCTCGGCATTTTATTTTATCGCTGCTCACAAACCAACATACTGCAGACACCTCTGATACTGTTAATGCTTGTGGGCCACGTGTTCCTGCTGTCAGCCTATTATACCATGTTCATGCGCGTCTAGAAACATTACTGCTCTAGTACAGGAGCGAAAGACTAAACGAAATCACACCCACTTTGAAAAAAATCACGTTTGACAAACCATAGGATGACGAGAATGGGATTCTTTGGTTGTTTGAGTACATAAATCAAAGACACTGCGTTCAGCATATTCACATCAGGCTCTCGGACAGAGATAAACCCAGAGAAACTCTTCTCACGTTTTAATCTGTAACTGCAGGAATCAACAAATTGTTAATTATCTCAACTTCACTTACAATTTTTAAACAATTTACAAAGCCCACAGTTGATGACAATTGGCTCCGGCACACATCAGTTGCTTGGAATATCATTGTAATATTTTATTTGCTTTCCTGTCACACCACTTTTATTAATAATGAAGTTTATCAATAAACGTTTATTTAAAACGTCATTTATTATTGATACAGTTTCATTCTGTCTTTATTAGGAGCTGTATCACAGCTAATGCATGTAAAGCCTTCAGGATGCGATGGTGAGAGTTCAGTTATCCCAGGGAGTGAAGAGAACTGAAATTTAGTAAATACATATTTTAATAGAGTGAAAATCTTCAAAGTGTTCTGTCACTTCAAAAGCAAATTACAGGAGAAGGGATTGAACCCACATAGACATTTGCTTAGTGGGCTGTAAATTCGACACCTTAACCACTCAGCCATCCTGATCGACAGTTTCAACTGCTCAATTGCTCAGCCATCCTGATTTCACCTTTCCAGCTCTGTGTTACACAGTTCATTGAATATATTAATTTAATAAATTTGTTATATTTTTGAATGGAATGAGACGGTACACTGGTGGTTCCCAGGGGAAAACAGGGTTATTGAGCCATTTGGTATTCTGAGAATAAATTGGGTGGGTGAATGTAACCGTGCGGTAAAGTAAAAGAGTTCTCTTAGTTGAAGCGCTACAGATGCAGCCCCTGAAAGTGTATAAGACTTACATTTATAGTACTGCTGACACAAATGGAGCCTCTACATCAGACCGAAATAGCGATGTGTTCGCTTAATTGTGCGTAGGATCTCCTCATGAAACTGTCTCATTCATCAGTGGAAATAGAAGCCATTACAATACGATACATGTTCACCTTCAACCCCGCAGCTGTTGGACGTGCTTGTTTTGGGACTATTTGCAATGAGTACTGAATTACGAGTTAGGTGTCCATACTGGTATCTTCTAAACTGTGAGGGACATTGGGTTATATACGAACAGGACAGAGACACAGTAATAATCCTATATTAATGTGTCCTGCATTTTAATTTACTGATCAGATAAATTGAAATGTTCTGATTCAGAGCCCGTGCAGTTTGTGCTAATTATAACCACAACAATACCCCTGTGTCCTGAGCACCACACTGAGCACACGTTAAGCTGGGCTCTGACTTTGCTCAGCACGACTGCTTGTTGCAGTTGAGCTCAGAGCTGGAGATGATCTCCATATTCTACTGCACTAACTAGTCCGAAACTTAGTACACAGTACACACTTTCTAAATGAAGTCAGGTTGTTAAAAAATTTAACCAGCGCCCTGTCACAGAAACGTAACCCGGTCTCTCGCGCGACAAGCGAGGTTACTCAGCACTGTACTAACGAGGAGCGCTTGTCCGCAGCTGAGGGTGAGCTCTGTTTACTGTCAGCAGACATTTCCTCTTTTCCAAAGACGTTTTCGACTTCTCTCAGCTTTTTAAAGACGGTCATAAACGCTCATGAAGTAATTAATGTCAGTTTGAAGTCTGTCTCTGTTGCCTCGGCTCTTGATGAAGAAAAGCCGTGCGTGGGAGACTCCCTCTCTGAAGAAGTTTGCCGTCACCCTGCAAGAGAGAAGAGCCATCAATCACCGAGGCAACCACTGAGACAATTAACATTAAACACGTGAAATGCGAGATGTTGTGATTTTTTCCCACTTAAAGCTTCTATCGTTTCTACTCTAACGAGAAAAAGAGTACTTATTAGAAGTACGATTTGAACAAACGTCTCCAGAGGAAACTGCGACCTGAACGCCTTAGACCATCAGCCATCTTGCCTTTAGTTCTTATAATGAATTATGTATTTTATTTCTTTCTCCTCGTTGCTCATGGAATAATGTAATTAGAGAAATTTCTTTTTTCATGAGGAAAACCAGCACAAGCAAATGTAAAGTTTAGAGCAGCGCTCAATAAAAACGATCAGAAACGAAAGCGCTTATTTTGCGGATCAGTATATTCCGATACCGCTGGTTCTGCAGAAGAAATAAGAAAAGCCGGACTCCTAACACTGTGTTGCCATTAAGGCTACTTTTTGAACGTGATTATTAGAGACCTGTTGAATCTCCACCGGGGTTTCTTGAGAGATCGTTCAGCGAGCCAGTAATAAAAAACTACTTCGCTCAATCTCTGCTGTCACTATTAACTCGGACGTGATGTTCCGCAGATGTGCAGTGTGTGCTTTTCCTCTTGTTGTATTCAAGAGTACTCGCTGTGTGAGCTCCTCACTGCGTTTCCTTTACTTTTCCTGTGATTATCTACGTGGAGTGCGGTGACAAAATAGTCTTGAACATTTTCGGTTTGTGAAAGGAAACACTAAAGAAAATACAAGTGATGAACTTTTAAAATATCAACAGTACAGCTAGAAGAGTGGAAGACAAAATACGAATTATAATGAAATCCACAATACACTTAAGGAAAACACAGACGCCCGAACGGGGACTTGAACCCTGGACCCTCAGATTAAAAGTCTGATGCTCTACCGACTGAGCTATCCGGGCTCTGGAAAACAAGCGACCCTGTCGGGATCCTCGTAAGTCACATGTCTCTTCTTGTGCCGAAGCGCAGTCATACCTGACCCGTCTGGAATGACCACTGACAGACTTTATCCAGAAGCGACGGCACCTCACCCAGTAGAATGAGTGAGAAATACAGCATGATATGGGGAGGTAAGGGGCTCCCACAATTAATCTTTCCTCACATTACTGATTTTTTCAATAGCATTTTGACCTTTTTTCACATTCAGATTTTTTCGCATTTAATAAGATCTTTTAATCAACAACATTAAGAAAGAAAACAAATGGAACATTTTTTGGAACAACAATTTAAAAAAAAACCTTTCAATGCCTTGGTTCTATAACTGTGCACACCCTTTATAAAGGGAGTTGTAACTATGTTGAAATTTAAAGAGCATTTCTGTAGAGAAAACAAAACATTTTCTCTGCCTTGATGTTAAGCTCAGGGAGCCTGCCTTTTAGAAATTCTATCTCTAAACACCTTGCGCAGCCTCTCGAGAGACTAACAAATATTGTTTTGAGAAATTGGCTCACACACCGGAAGGCACTAACGTTTCTCTTCGTTAGAGTATGTGAATAACTGTTTAACCCAAGATGTTTGTAATTGTGATTTTGTTAAAATTCAATAAATCGTCTATCAGCAGCAAGAAATTACTATGAAAGTAAGATTTTTGTTATATCATAAACTGTAAGACATGAAGAGAGTTTACAGGTCGTATCCTTCGCTTTGTCTTTTAAATTAAGCGTTCAGGATTCAAACCTGTGTTCGGACTGTTGTGTTTCTTGAATTTCTTATAATCATCAAATGTCATTGTTTAGTCCATCAGTTTTTTTCTCAGTTGTACAATGGAATTCGCGCAGCTTTCAGCTCAGTGCGGAGTCCAGAGGGAGGACTCGCTCGCTGAATGATCTCTCAAGAAATCCTGGGTGAGATTTAAAAGGTGTCTTCTTCAACAGCCACGACACGTCTGAAGACCTCTGGATTTCCTGAATATAACATAAAATTAGTTCAAATCATTTGGTAGTTAACAGAGCTAAATGCTTTAGAGGTACATTTAAAACAGCAGAGCAACACCATAGCACTTCGAGTGTGCCTGAATTTAATTGTGTAAATCTGGCTCTCTATGAACACGAGCAAAGAGTTCATATTCAACAGAAGATTGCGATGTGAGCACAGTAATATAAAGCACCTAAAGATACCGAGATCTCATACATGCAAAGCATGCCTTCTATCACTGAGCTAAATCCCCAACAGACCTATCAATGGAACTGACTTAGAGATGTGCTGATGCTCTCTGAACACAATCCACCACTCACGAAGAATGCCTACAGTTTCCCGCTTTCGCGTTTCCTTTACTACAGAGTAAATTCGTAGGAATGAAGAAATAAGGAAGGAAAAATAATCGCATCGAAACTTCCAGAGACTGGGTAAAAATGAATCAGTTATTTTTATATCCAGTCACACGGGCGACGATGATTGATTTATCGACGGGGGAGTGCTTTTTTACCTCCTCACTCGACTACCTTGATTAAACTACGCATAGAACAACAGCAGTACTGATGATTTTCATGGACCGACTTGTTTTGTACAACTCGAGTGATAAAGCCCTGTCTGCAAATATTGTAGAAGAACGAAAAAGGGCGAAGCAACGCTCCAACCACAGGAATGGTAACAGGAAGGATCATGTTATTTAATATGTCCTTTGGAGATGCCTTGTCAACGCACACAGGCGTTAGAGCTGGACAAATAATTGATAGTGGTGTTTGTAAACAATCATGGAACATTATTTCTAAACCAGGAAGAAAGGAGCAGACTTAAACTTTAAGAGACAGAAACGACACCTTATCACAGCTAACATTAATTAAAATGACATCACAATAAAAGAGCGGAGCCTTGAGTGAATCAAATTAGTTTTCATTGGACGTCTGTCTCTTCATAACTTTGTAGGTGAGAGGGAGGATTGCGGAAATGTGCTGGTGTTTCTCAGAAGTGCGTTGGTGCTATAGGTGCCTTCTAAATAATTGAGCCGGGTTTGAATCCCGGTAAGTGCATCCCCAAATCTTTTCAAGAAAATCTGTGATCCGGTAACATATCTTTTGAAACTAGCATTCAAGGTAGGATACGTGTTCTTAAACACCAAAACACTCAATAAGGAAAAATCAGATCTCTGTACACAAGACGGCAGTGCGATCTTAGAATTCCTGTGTTGTTGACGGATTCAGACTCCTTCTCAGAGGTCTTTGCTAGCCAAATAACTTTGCAGCTGAGGAAGAGCACCACGGAAAATACCAAACACAACCAGCGAGCGTGCTCTTAATGCAAGGAGCTGTTTTTTTTTTCTCGCAATAATCATTATTAACCAAAAACAGCAGCACAGGTAGGTCGCATTTGTGATTATGTCACTTCTCTGCTTCAGGAGGTCAATAAAAGACTCTGAAAGTAGTAAAGCAAAACTGAACTCAAAATTATATTAGGAATTCTGAGCGATATATCCATACAGGAAATCCAATAAGAATGTTGAAATATTTGAATATCATCTCTCTATATATTTCGCTGCTTTTTACCCGGAGTAAAACTATTGGATTGAAGGAATGCTAACCGCTGGGTTAAAATGTATAGTTGTTATTTTGAGAAATCTGTAAACTCGTGATCTTATATGTTTTAAAAGACAGCACAGGAAAAAACGACAGTGCTGATTATTTTCCGGAGACGGAGCACTGATGACCTACAGATGCAGCCATTCAAAATGCGTGCGTTATTTTGCGGCATACCCCGGTGGGCGTGGCGCGGCATCTCGCAGTGTCACGCAGTGTGACGTGTTAATCGCGCGTCATTTGACGCTCTGCCGGAAACTATCCGGCGTCACCTTGTAAAACCGCCAGGGGGAGCTTAACCTCTCATGTACAGCATTTGAGCCTTTAATTTTGAACAGTGTATTACAGCATGTTAATCTTCAGTCATTAAAATGTTGGTATATTTTATGAAAGCAAGATTGCTCAGTTGGACAAAAGTACACAACCTACCTTTATCAGAAATATTTATGCATCAAAGCCTTTACCGGAGATATTACTAATAGTATTAATAATGGATGACTTTGGACAAGCTGTATACTCAAAGTATAATTTCTTTAGCACATTTGTACAAGCACTTGGAATCTGTCCAAGCCATACTTTGTCAGGCATTTTGTTTTACTTCAACGGGCATAAAAACTTCCTTGCTTTTAACAGGGCGTTTCATAATTTCTAACTACGAAAATGATTTAAAATGCGACACCTATCATTCAACTAGAGCTTAAAATATCACAAGGAAAAATACACACCGGTATTCCATTTCTCCCTAAACATTGTAAGCTTCGAAGTCTTTAACTAACGTGATACCGGAGTCAACAAGCATACTTTTAGAATTTGATTAAAAGGGAATATAATATGGAATCGCGTATCTCAAGAATTTAATAACGGTATGATTATATCCATGTACTGCGGCAGGGCTGTGTAGGGCTGTTTCGCCTGCCTGCTCATGCGAGCTGACTGTAGCCGACTGGTCTAGGTGCGTGCTTGCCAACGGGCAGGGTGTGTGCTCGAATCCAGCTGGTGCTGAACCTTCCAGTTTTATTTATTTATTTTTTAATCGCGTAACATATTACCGTATGCAAACTGTACTGTATACAGTATGTATATGTATATTTAATGTCTTAATTGTGCCCGTTTAATTGAATTTTAAAAAATTATTTAACACGAACATTAAGCTGTTTACATCTTCCGCCTGAGAACAGTCACCCGTTGCTACCCAACGCAGAATGGTGATTGGCTGACACCATCTGACACCCCTCTGATTGGAGAAAAAAGACGTGCTAGTTTGCTATACATACTGTAACAGGAAGAGGATTTCTTTCTATTCAAAACGTGTACTTTAAAAGTTTAAGAAGTAAAAACCTTACAGCGTACACAGATTTCTAAACTGATCAGGATCGTTATCTTTGTCTTATGCATAACAATATTCACCGCTCTGTGCAGCAAATTAATAATAAACTTTATTTTATATAGCGTTTTAAACGAATAAGTAATTAGATTGCTCATAAACCTAATCACTTGCTTTTTCTTTTTATTTAGGCTCAGATTTCAACTATAGATCGTATTATTAATACCCTTGGTGATACCCCTTGGTGTTTCTCTCGCTCTCTCTCGGGTCACCTGATCATTAGCTCGAAAGATTTGAGTGCTTTGTGTATATTCTAATGGTAGTGGGGGCAGGGTGTGTGGGAACAGGTTTGGTTGAAATTGCATTGGAGATCTATGTTCTTCACACCTGAAACATTTTCTCTGAAAGCATTTTCTTCGCTGTTTAACCGATCTTGTTACAGCATGTTACAGTTTACTATTATTAACCATATTAATTTTAAGTGCTTAATGTAAAATCTTGTAAAAATATATTTTCATTGTTCAAATATACATTAAGTCTGACTATCATATAATAAGTTAAATACAAAACTAAAGAAAAAATAGGGTTAAATATAATTCAAAATATTTTGCTAACAATGTTAACTGTTTATGAATAATAAAATGTATTAGCTAAGGCGTAGGATGGCACAGTTGTTAGTATGTTTTTTGTTTTGTTTCTTTTTCATAAATACAACAGTAGTACCTGATGTCTCAGTGGCTTTCAAAATTAAATTATGCATGCAAACCTGTGAACTAGAAAGATAACTAAGATATCCATCCATTTATAATGGTGGCAAAGTGGTTAGCATTGCTATCTTGCAGCACTGGGGTCCTAGGTTCAATTCCTGCCATCCTGTGTGTGTGGGGTTTACATGTTCTCTCTGGGTTACATGGTTTTTCTCCATATGTGTGATATGACTCCCTCTCGCACTCCAAAACATACTGGTAAGTTAATTAGTTTATGGGAAACCTGGCCCTGGTCTGTGTGTGTTTGTGTCTGTCTGTCCTGTGATGGACTGGCGCTATGTCCAGGGTGTATTCTGCCTTGTGTCCGTTGCTTACTGGGATAGGCTCCAAATCCTCTGTACTGGATAAAGAGATTAGAAATGGAAGTAAAGGCACTGTGTGGATGGAACTATACACAGTGTTAGAAACCCACTATGAAATGGCAGCATCTCACTGAGAATAAAATATTTTTTACTGCTGGCTTAAGGAAACAGCCTTTCCACCTCTCTTGCACATCAGTATCCATACCTAGTTATTTAAACAAATTGCCTCTAATTATAAACATCTTAATATGCTGGCTCTGTGGATCCGCATCAGCTATGTTTGCCCATTCCTTCAATTCATGTGCATCCAACACACAGTTCAATGCCAGCAACTACACATAATCTAAAATACAATCCTTATTTCAGTATCTATGTAAACATATAGTCTGTTAACTTCATCATCTTCATCAAAAGTATGCCTAACCCCATTAGGAAGTGTTCTTGTTATAAGTGTATTCCTCAGCTTTCCCCAAACTATCTTCTTCTTGCCAACATCTCTAGTCTTTTATCCTGCAATAACTCAGCCAACACTTAAATCTCCAAAAGCTGCTTGTGTTAATTTCTTTAAATCACAAATATCATGTGTAAATACTGGCCATGTAATACTCTGCATTGTGGAATAATAGTTTATTTTAAAGGGAACTAGAGAAACTAAGAACTAGAGAAATCAAGAAAGGCTTTTTTTCTAGAATTAATAAATGCACATCCTGTTCACTGGGGAAATTAAATCCACACTGAGCAATCTTCAATATGTTCAGAATATGACAGCAAGAATCCTATCAGGGATGCATTACACCTGTTTTCAAGTCCTTGCACTGGTTACCTATCAGATTTCGAGTCAACTTCAAAATCCTTATCCTCCTTATATACTGTCCTACAACTGGTATTATTGTTCTCCGAATTATTGTACTTGACATGACTTCATTCAGCCTTTCCTGAACGTCTATGACAGGCAGAGTGAGTGCTGTTTCTGGTGCGATCTTTTACAGCTGACATTTCACTGTTTTAAACGAACAAGAAATTAGATTGCTCATAAATCACTTATTCTATATAAACACAGCGTAATTGCCCTCCGAAAATCTTCTTTTTCTTGTTCGTTTTAGAGACCTTGATCGAAACTGATTTTAGATGTCAGAAAGAATTTATTTTCTCTGTATTTCCTACATTGCTTTGTCAAGATTTTAACTTTATATCTAACTTTATATCTAGGCTCAGATTTCAACTATAAATCGTACAGTAATTAATAGCAGTAAATACTGATGTTTATACATAAAAAAGTCATGCCTTGGAGTCATGCAAAAAGTCATGCCTCAAGAGCACAGCAAAGAGTGTATTAAAAGACACTTGTATTTATCAACGCTTTCTTTTCCGTATACCAGATTTTATGGAACCACTTCAGAGGGGTGTCAGCCAGTCAGATTCCAGGATTCGGCACTTTAAAGGAAAAATACACACCGGTATTCCATTTCTCCCTAACGATTTTAAGCATCGAAGTATTTAACTAGCATGTGAAATAGCGTGTGAAAAAGTGGTAGTTTTAAGCTTTTCTGCTAATATAATATGGAATCGATATTGATTTAAATCGTGTTCTGATTTAAATCGCAAACGCGTGTTTAATTATATGTGTTTTTTAATCATAATCAGGCTAATGCAACATAAATTGATACAGTATCTTTGTCTTCTAAGCATCTTAATAAACTTTCAGCATAGCTTTCTACCCGTCAAGATTTATATTTCTTGGGATTTTGGGATCAAACGTGGAAGGATTAGATTATAATCGTTTTTATTTGTCAAATACGTGATTGTATTTCTGAATGTTATGTGACACCTACAGTAGTTCACTGCTTTAAATACATCGAATTAAGAAAGTTATGTGTAGCACTTTAGATCTTTTTTCTGAACCAGGGAAAATCTGATCATGTTTCTCTATAACAATAATAAAAAAAACTTTATTTTACATATCGCCTTTAAAAGTGGCATCTCAAAGCAATACAGTAGATCGAAAAACAGTTAAAAGGGACCAGATTAAATACCAGACAATCGCAAACGCATTTTCAATAAAATTATTTTATTCATTCAGCAGTTTGTGAGAGGAACATCCAGCAGGGAGAGACACACACACCGGTTTTCATTGACAAAATTGGTTTTTTTCAATTCCTTTTGTCTAACAGGAATGTTTTGTTTGTGGACAAACTGTTAGACAAGAGGAAAAGACCGCCTCCTCCTACGAAGCATTAATCGCGTATCTAAGGAAAATTGCAGTATACCTTTGTTCATGCACATCATTATACAGTACAGTATCTCAATTTGTATTTCGATAAAAAAAATCGTTTGCCCAGCCACTACTGTTGTTATTGTTTTTATCCTGTAAAGCGTTTTCTTTTTCTGCGTTTTCCATTTCCTTTTTCTGATCACTCGCTTTCTGGATACACATCTCACCTGTCCTGTTCTTTGTTTTCCTGGTTTGCTGATTATGCCTGCTGCGGTCCACTCCTACCCTCACACCTAAAGAATACTATTTTAAATTTCTTGGCGCAGTTCATTAACCCTTGTATGTGCTGTCCGCGCCCAAAATGCAATTAAAAAAAAGTAAAAAACCGCGCTCAAAATGCAATTTAGAGCTTAATAAGATACACTCCACAGGCAAAATTAAAGACAAAATTAAAGACGATTAAAATCTGTAATCTTTCCACTTGTACTGTGAGTCATCGGACAGTTTCTGCTTTGTGTAAGGATGGTGAGAAAGCTGTGTTCAATGTATTTAAGGGACTCAGAAGTAAAAGAAGATGCTTCATATTGCTTGACTAATTTTAAAAACCAAGTTATAAATGCAGACGCTCCCTCGGTGCCGCGCCGGGTGTAAATATCAAAGTATACATTCCCAACAAGAATTGTACCCATCTGTCATGCAAATAAAACACCTTGAATTGAATTGAGGGAGAGATGGGGGTAGTGGGACAGAGATACTGTAGACAGACTCAAGGCAAATAAGATACTTATGGGTACGCAGACATTCACGACAGCAACATACGAAACGTTTGCACGTACTGTATAGTTAAGTTATTACTTGGTTTTCAAAGTGCAACGAAATACAATATTGTTGTTGCTGCTGTTCTGGTTGTTTTTATCCCGTAAAGCGTTTTGAGAAGCCACCTTTAAAGGCGATATATACTGTAAAACCACTGATTCTTATGGAATGTGTTCCGCGGGAGATTCAAATTTTTATTTATTTATTTTTTAATCGCGTATCTTAGGAAATCTCAGTATAACTTTGTTCATGAACAGTGGCATGTTACATTATCATTCGTTTTTTTAACAAGGCTCGCCAGCTAATGTGAATCGAAACCTGTCTTGCTAGCTTTTAAAGTCGTGCATGTGTAAACTGTACTAGAGGGCATGCAAGTTACTCTGCCCCTTTCAGCGGCAGGGAGTCCCTCTGCTGCAACACACAGCAGACAGAACGGGAGACTATTGCCTTTCATATCTGACACCAGTGAAGTAAAAGGGGTGTCTAAAGGGGTGATTTTAGACCACATTTTAGTTACTTTATTTTGTTTACTTTTAACATTTCTGTAATTTACAGTAGATGTCACAATAGAAGCCCGAAGCCTATTATACTCAGTCTAGCCTTGGATCCTCTGAGTCCCTTGACTCAGTTATTGCATATTAATTTCTTGAGATACGCGATTCCATATTATATTCCCTTTTAATCAAATTCTAAAAGTATGCTTGTTGACTCCGGTATCGCGTTACTTAAAGACTTCGATGCTTAAAATGTTTAGGGAGAAATGGAATACTGGTGTGTATGTTTTCTTTAAAGTACCGAGACCAGCCATATACTGAACGTTTAAGTTCCAAAATTAATATCGTTTATGGACTTCACACGCGTTGCAGTATGCTCCTATTCTTTTTATGCTCAGGCACTAAAATCTCCCTTCTGCTTTGTGTAAGGATGGTATCAAGAGCAATCTTAAGTGGTGAGAAAGCTGTGTTCAATGTATTTAAGGGACTCAAAAGTAAAAGAAGATGCTTCATATTGCTTGACTAATTTTAAAAACCAAGTTATAAATGCAGACGCTCCCTCGGTGCGCTGCTCTGGTGCGCCGGCTGTTACACAGTGCCTGTCTGCCGTAAGCGTTACAATATACATACCCAACACTGCTTGTACCCATCTGTCATGCAAATAAAACACCTTGAATTGAATTGAATTGAGGGGAGAGGGGGGGAATACTAAAGCCAATACTGGCTCAATACCCTCAATGGGCTTTGACGTGCTAATGCGTTGGTTTAACAGTCCGGGTGTGGCAGGCTTCCAATGTCAACTCGACTCGATTGGAAGACAATGAACGTATTTTAGCCCTAAATGAATTAATAGCAAACATGGTTTACATAAAATACATTTTTCCAAGAAAGTTTATAATAATACGATCTATAGTTGAAATCTGAGCCTACTTTAAAAATAAAGGAAAAGCATTTTCAGAGAGTAATCATGCTGTGTTTATGTAGAAAAAGCGATTAGGTTTACGAGCAATCTAATTACCTATTCGCTTAAAACGCTATTAAAAATTTACTCTGTTGCACACACACACACAATAGAAGCAGGCACCGCTGTCAGAAGGGAAGATATGTTCAAAATATCGCAAATATCGATCATGTTGCGATATTTTGAAATATAAAAGTCAATTGATTGTCCATAATATCGCTATTCTATTTTTTCGAAGAAATGTTTCTTAAAAGAAAAGACCAGCACCAGCTGGATTCGAAAACACAACCTGTCAGCTGGTAGTCACGTCTACAAGACAGCTCACATGAACAGGCAGGCGAAACAGCCCTACACAGCCCTGTCGCAGCACACGAATACCATTATTAAATTCTTTAGATACGCGATTCCATATTATATTCCCTTTTAATCAAATTCTAAAAGTATGCTTGTTGACTCCGGTATCGCGTTAGTTAAAGACTTCGAAGCTTAAAATGTTTAGGGAGAAATGGAATACTGGTGTGTATTTTTTTCTTTAAAGTACCAAGACCAGCTATACACTGTATGTTTATGTTCCAAAATTAATATCGTTTATGACCTTCACACGCGTTACAGTATGCTCCTATTCTTTTTATGCTCAGCTACTAAGATTTCCCTTCAGTGGTAAAATTCAATACCTACAACGGGCACAGCAAAGACGTTTACTGTCTTTCTACGACAGACCAACGGACCACGAGTGCCCCTGTCGGTCAACCAATCACGTACTGCGGTGCCCCGCGTCATCTTGCGTCATACTGAGCGACGTCACCTGCGGTACGTGTCTGTAACGCGCACTTTGAATGGCTGCATCTGTATCCGAGCTGATTGATAAAGCCCACCCAGTGGATACTCTAGTAGAACGTCAAAGAACATTCACCATTGTATCCAAAGAAACCACAGGAGCAACATCAGGAAGCACAATCAATTCCCCTTTTAAATCTTTCCTGTAAGGTATGCTATGTGAATTCATGAAGTTAATCCTCTGATCTCTTTTGACCACGAACAAAGTATTTCTGATGGAGCGCTATGTTCGAAGATTTAATAAGCTTTACCCCTGCCAATGATTCGGCGTGAAGAATTAAAAGTTTCACAGACAAAAGCAGCTCACCACCACAGCCAATATTAAATGTACTTGCCGGTACACTATCATGTGCACTGCCTCAAAAGTGATCTCGGCAGATGTTGTTCCCTACATAAAGCTGAACATGCCAAAGAGAATTTATGTTGAGAAAACAAAATATTTTTTCTGCCTTGATGTTAAGCCTGTATTTTAGAAAGTCTATCTCTAAACACCTCCCGCAGCCTAACAAAAAGCGCTTTTACTGATCGTATTGCAGGTCTGAAAACACTAACATTTGGCAGCGGTGGGATTCGGACCCACGCCCCCAAAGAGACTGGAGCCTAAATCCAGCGCCTTAGACCGCTCGGCCACGCTACCTCCCTCCATGCCCCTCTTCCTCACATTGCTGGCTTGGTAAATGCCGGGGGCTTCAGCTCTTGTCGTCGGATCTAATGATATCATGACATGTGGAAGTGACTGCACCTTTATCTTCCGAGATGCTTTCAATACCACAAACACTACTTTCACCGGCACAAACAGCAATAATGAAGGAGGTGGGATTCATCCTTTGTGCTGTTTGTAGGGGCGCAACTCTACGGTGATCTACTGACTTAAAAAGCAAAATTCAAAATCCTCTGCTACTACTGTTGCTTTTTTCATAGTTTCTTCAGATCCTTCATTTGAACGTCGATTTTGAAGGATATTGATGATAATACCACATAAATTGTGGTTTTCTTGTGCTCGCCAATTTTATTCAAATACCAGCCTTTTTTACAGTTCCTTGCGTGTTTCACAAGGTATAATATCCCCCTCGCATCCTCAGCTAACATATTTTAAAATTACAATAGATTATACAGCATGCATGTTTACATTTATATTAAAATTAAAGTAAATATACCAGAACACATACAGTGCTAACCCAATAATTATTGTCAGGTTCTCCAACAAATCTGCGTTGTTATTTTAACATGTTTCAGCTGAGGGTGCAACAGGAGTATAAATGAATTTTCCCGCCAGCCATTCAAAGACCAAATTCCATGAGTAAACATTATTTTCTCAGACGTTGCCGGCATTGGACTTTGCCGGTGGTATTGAATTATGTCCACAACTATTGTAGTAGTTCCTTCTTGAAGTTCGACACGTGCAAAGCACTCGTAATATCATAGGTGTTAAAGTTCGCTGAGTCTATTCGAGTCGTGGTGTGTATCTCTGCCTATCATTGGGAGACGGGTAGCTTTTTTACACTCAGATTCCAATCTTCAATGCTTTGTGTGAGAGCTTACATAACTTTCATTTTCTCACATTTTCTGACGACTGTTCCAAAGGGGCACCCTGTCAATTCTGAATACTTTTCAAAAATCTGCCTGCATGTTTGATTATTGTCACTTCATTTCGAAAAAGTTCAATATTGATCATAACTAAAGAAAATAATGATCACGAACAAAAAAGGGATAAAGATGCCAGTTGATCTTGAATCACTGCTGGGTGACACGGGCTTCTGTTCTGATATGGTTGTACGAGAAACAGGAGGAATCGCCAATCTCCTATAGAACATGAGTTGAATCAGGAGTGAGACATTTCGTATACTCGTGCATATGTCAACGCCTGACCTACATCGTAAAACTAACATTAAGTTGTCAGAGACATTCATTTATATACAAACAAGAGACAGACCAAGTAATAATTCTACATTAGTTCAGGTGGGTAAACCTGAACTAACTAACAAACCTATTAATAATTCTACATTAACGTGTCCTACACTGATCAGACTAATTGACATGGTCTGATTCAGAGCCTGTGCAGTTCGTGCTAATTACAACAACGACAGTTCTGAACCCTCATCACCGAACTGAGCACAAGTTCAGCTGTTCTCCAGTTTTGTTAGGCATGGTTTTTCATTGCAGTTCAGAGCTGGAGCTGATCTCCAGACAGTACAGTGTTTTGGGTAAGTTGTCGAAATTCGCATGAGGCTGCAGACAACTTACCCAAAGTGTTTTCTATAGCTTTCAGGTGCAGCTCATTTATATAAAAGAATGTAAGTGGTATAAACGCAACAAGCCAGACGGCAGTCGAACCTATAATTTTCTGACGCGAGGCCTGACGCGCTAGTCATTACGCCACTGACCCTGCTACTGTAGTGCTAAAAAAACACGTTTTCTACATTTATGTCTATTTAAAAATCACTCTCTAAAAAAGACAAAGGGTTTGTGTGTCGCGCTAAAATTCCGCTTCATTTCGAATGCAAATAAAAACCGTTTTGTTCCAAGAAATCATAAATTTGTCACATCCTTCATACTATACTTCTCTCTTGTATTAGTAAAGCATTTTGATTTAAACTGAACAATATATGAAAGGTTTCATCTATACACTTACACATAATAAGTATACGAATAAATACTCGCAAGAAGCCGCAGCTCAGGTATTAGAGAGATTTAAATCGGATCGGAGGATTTAGAGTCCAGACTGCAAAAAGACAGCTGACACAAGTCTTTTATGGAACCGTTTTGATTTTCTCTCCTTTGTCCCCGTGGCGTCATTGTTCTGCTCGCAGCCGAGCCCGACACACGTCTGGTTTTTGTCGCTGGGCGCACACCCTGCGGTCCATGTGGGTCCTAATACACCAGTACAATGACGGAACACTAAACTGTAAACAGGTGCCGTCCTTCGGCTGAGACGTAAAACCGAGGTCCTGACTCTCTGTGATCATTCAGGAGAATGGTGGTGGTGGAGGGGAGTCCCCATTACCTGTAAAGCGCATTGAGTGGAGTATCCAAAACAGCGCTATATAAGTGTAAGCAATAATGATTATTATTATTATTATAATGTAAAATGCAATAAAAAATAAAAAAAAAATCAAACTTTGATTCAAAATAGATTAATGTAAAAACTGATAAAGCTAATGCTTTTTTCAGGGCTATATCCACTTTTGTTTTAAAAAGCGAAGTCTGTAGCGATTGTGAAAGTTAGAGAAGGTGTACCAGCGGGTGCCTTCATATCGCGAGCGTCAGTCTCGCCCGTAGCTGCGAGAAGGTTAAAAGCGCCCGAGTGATCTGTCTTTCGTCAGAGTAATTGCCGGAGCAGTAAGACGCAGAGCACCATCCAGCAGCTGTAGACGATGTTCGGGGAAGTGCTAATTCTGTTTTCAGCACAGGGAGTGAGAATGAGCTCAGTCCGGCTCCCAGCAGAATCCATCCTGGTTTGGTTACAGTGCGTCTGAGGCTCTTTGGATCGTAACGTAAAAAAAAACAATTGCTCACATCGTGTGACTTCCACGACAGGAAGAGAAGATATCACTTAAAAAAAATCAGAACTGAAGATTTGGATCCGGGGTCTCATACTTATAAAATTATTAAAATAATAATTATCAAAATATCAGATTGTGTTTCTGCAACATTTCGTGCACAGTACGCCATTTTTATCTAAAACAGTCACAACGAGGGCTTTACACGCAGTCTGGGGTATTTTCCCCTTTTATATTTTTGCCACTTTATATCGAACCTGTTATACTCCCAGAAGTGCACAGTAGCTTGTACTTAATAAAAATGTACAATTCACCACTGGTATAAAGAGATGTGTGCCGTGTTTGCCTTTGTAAGCATTTGTTTAAAAAATAAGTTTACAATACGATAAAAACACAGAAAGCATAAACTTTATAATACAACGATACAAAATCAATACCAAATCATTATGCCAATTAAGTACCTATCCTTTGAAAACAGAGAACACCTTTATATCTACAAAAAACTTGACATTTGTATGTATTTTTGAATTACAAAGCAGACAGTGTAGTCCCTTAATTCAAAGATCAGATCTTGGCCAAAACAAGACAATCAGACGTGGGCTGAATTCGGAACAGGAGCCTCTGCTTCGTCGTTTATTGAGCTTTTGATCAATGTCTGAATGAAACAGATTCGCTTTTTTAACTCTTTGATTAAAGTACACAAAAAGCACCTTCCTTCGAGCCAGCGACCTAAGGATTCCCTGCTGATTCCACTACACTCCTACGCTCTACCAACTGAGCTATAAAAGGGATGTCAGTATGCTCTTTGGCACATACTGCCCAATGTAGTGAAATGTTTCCAACTCGTTTCCTTAGTCTTGTTTACCTTGAATTTAAGCCACGAACCAGGATTCTACTGTATAATCTTCCAGGGATATTATAAAATGTTTGATTGGGCATCAATCATTCCAGGCGGAAATTGACTCCTTTTTTTTCTCGAGGGATCATATTAAACATTTCATTAGTATCGAGAGGAGGATCACCATGAGACACAAAACAAACAGTTTCTTTCTGTCTTTATTATAAAGTAGCGTTTGTGCTACATTAATAATATTTTCGTGGAAATAAAGAAGTTGTAAATTACTGTAAAATTTATATTTGAATCGAAATGTGGTTTTGAGTTAAATATTAGCGTGTTCATGTAATTAGTTTGTGTTTGTCATTATTATATATATATATTGCCATGTTACTAGAATTTGTAACTGAAGTTTACTAGTTGTGTTTTTTTATGATGATTAGACATTTGTTGATTACAATATTGTATATAATCTACAATTTGAACTACATATTTTTCAGGTGTGAATAATTGTATATTTTAAGAATACATTTCTAAAATAAATCATTGGCTTTATTTACTAGTTTCTACACCTATAAAAATCTTTCTTTGATGTATAATAGACCTTTAACTATATATGTATTATACTGTAGTCTTCTAAATTTATCCGTATAATAGAACTCCAACCATTTATGTATAATAAACATATAATCATAGATGTCTAATTGACGTATAACGATATACGTATATTAGAATTTCATTCTAGACCAGTTACGGAGCACATTTACACGTCTAAGGTATGCGTTTAATAGTCGTATATTCTACATCTTTTGCCCACTGGGATGTGCCGATTTTAACTTAGCAAACCAAGATACACATTTTCTAATGAAGCCTTAATTAAAAGACAGTTTGTTTCTCGAAAGCGTGTTATGTAAAAAAAGAGAAAAACGAAAATATATGGATGACAATCTTTCAAAGCTGAAGATTTTACTTTTGAAAAATTGACATTTTATGTATGCAGATGCATTCGCTGGTTTTAGTACTTTGCTGTACTTCCTGAATCATTTTCAGTATTATAAAGTGGGTGTAGATTTTTCTTTCAGGTTAGGACGCGAGTGTGTACATGTGTTTGATTTTCGTTTCACTGATTCTCATTGAAGATTTGGGAATTAACGACGAAAGAATCAGTTGCCTCGGAAAGCAGAAGGTTTGGTTCTCAACGATATTGAAGACACGCCCATGTAGAGCAGCGGGTGATGTTTTGTACTATAAAAGACCAAGTGCTCAAAGTGACGTCTGCGTTTACCATTTAGACTTTTCATCTCGGGCGCACTTTTAGAAAGCAAAGATAGAGCAGTTGTGTTGAATCGCCCCATGACAGCTGTCAGCAGAGTGGCGCAGCGGAAGCGTGCTGGGCCCATAACCCAGAGGTCGATGGATCGAAACCATCCTCTGTTATGTGCACTTTATGCACGATTGATAAGCAAACCATCAGTTTAATGAAGTGCATTAAAACCGATTTTTTCTCTCGTGTGTATGCAAGCTTTACACTTAAGGTACTCTTTCATCTTTACCAATAGCAGATGCCCAAGTGTATCTTTGGTTGTTCTGCGATCCTTCATAGTTTCCCCAATTCCTTCAAATGAACATCCATATCAAAGCAATTATGTATATATATATTACAATTAAGGTACATATTAAAAATATCAACGCACATTTGTATAATGCTCATTTAATAATGATTGTCAAGGATTGTCAAGTTCTCCAACAAATCTGTGTTCTAATTTTAAAATATTTTTGCTAAGGATACAACGGGTGTATAAATGAATTCTCCCAACAGCCAGTTAAAGAAAAATTCCACACGTGAAGATGGTTTTCTTGGACATTGACTTAGGTACTTAATTGTTTACTTGTTGTAGTTGCACACGAGTAAAACACGAAGATTTCCTGCAGCATTCAAGAGGGTTTGCAAAGAAATCCCTTCAATTTTAAGCGGAGATTATGTTTACATCATCACAATCTGAAGCGCATCCCTGAGTGCGTTTGACCCACCAGCCCTTTGTTTAACAGCTGCACAAGGACACATTCCCGTTGCTTTTCACAAATCACTGGCATTTTTTTGCAGCATTTCTTCTGTCCTGAGAAACAAGATTTGTATTTTATCTTTCAGAAGTTGTATGAATTTCTTGAAGTTCAGAAACAACTTGTTCCAGAAAAGAAATGAACACTTGCTTCAAAGTAAATCAAGACGTATGTGTCTCTTGCTGTATGTGCTCTTATCTGTCCATCTCTCTCTCCTCTTCTCTCACTCTGGCAGTCTGTGCAGAGTATCTGAAGGAGATGTAACACCACTTGGAAAAGAAGAAAAATTCTCAGGAAAATTCTCAGGCAGAATAAAAAATCATTATTCTCTTCTCAGTCAGATTCACAGCTCAGACTCACACTCAGACAGGATCTCAACTCCGTACTGCTCTCTATCCTCACAATCCAGAACCAGAAGATATTCAGACAATCAGTGCTGCTACATGAACAATATCAGACAGAACAGCCTGGACTCATGTCACATTTCCCCCTTTTATCCTTCCTCCCAGCCCTCTAAGAGACATAAAAGAGCTCCTGGTTCTCCTCTCTGTGAACTGGGCTCAGGGGTCACTGATCTGGCAGTTGTGGGCTCTGATCCAGGTCGAAAGCAAGAAGGTTTTATTAATGCTTTCCAGGACTTCCAGCCCTTCAGTATTACTTTCTTTACTGTATGTCAGCCTCCCAAAATGTTTATAAATGTTTTATAATACATATGAGTGTGGAATTATCTTATTATTTATATATAGTATTTATGTAATAAACACCAATAGTGACACTATGATCAGTATATTGATTATTTGTAGCCGATGGCCCGATGGTCGTGTCTACAATAGTGACCATTTGACCAGTCTGTAGCTCTGAGCAGTGGGACTCAGATCACACAGAAGACCTGTCTGTGTGTGATTCCATACCAGCCCTGGGATTCAGCTACTCTCACAAATGTCTCATAGACCGTCTTATTAATTTACAATTAGATGAAGTCATGTAACAGTTTTACAGATAATTTAAATAATCAGACAGCAGTTTTGGCAGTGGATACATCTCCACATGGGGGAAAGAAACTGAAATATATGTGCTCACTGTAAAGTAGGAAGAGGTGGTCAGACAAGCAAAACAACTTTGCAGATAATGTGAAGTGACATTGTTTTGTGTCAATCAGCTCACAGATTTCACTTCATGTGCCTTAAGCTGTGCAATTTGTATGGTTGTTGAATGAGATTGATTTCTTCACAAGCCCAGTCAATTGCCAGTGGAGAGCTTGCCGACGCACACCTTCATGAAGACTCTCTTTAAGATTTCATTGTCACGTCGCCTCCGTTGCATACAATAGTAGCTCCGACACTATGAGAAATGGCGTTTATCAAGCGATTGCAGTGTTTGGTTGACTGAGGATCCTTGTGTGCTGAACTGGCCTCTGAAGAAAGTGTAGTGCAGTAAAACAGAAGGTTTGTGTCACTCAAGATTGTTACAGAACAATACAATTACAATACTTTTATGAGAGTAAATATTACTGGTGCATCACAGTTCTTATAATGGTGAAAACAGGAGCACCTTCTCTACATTTTTGACTGAAGTATTTAAATGGAAAGAAATACTATCACTGTGCAATTCATAAATGCAATTGAGCTCCTCTAAATGTTCTAGTCTGATGAAACAATGTATAGAATTAGGTGACAATATCGGAATTCATTCAAATGCACAAGATTAATTTTCAGCAACAAAAAAAGTGCTTGGAAATATTTTACAAGAATGAAACCTTACATTCACCTAAATAAACATTCACCCTCTACATGAGCAGAAAACAGTAGGACAGAAGGTTAGTGTCACTGGACACTGCGTCAGAGAGGCCGATCTCTTCTCCCTCATTATGCAGGCTTACCCACTCATGATGAACTGTCCTCCAGCGATACTCAGCTGCCATCATCGACGTTCATGTACATATCATACCTTAATATGGCACTGCGTTACAATAATTTGATCAAAACAACTGGTGAAAAAAAATAATCAAATATTTCTTTCCTTCTTTTAGTAGATAAAGACTTTGTCCAAAAAAGAAGCATTTATACCTTTACTCTCCTACCAGCCCTTACAAGTCACCCAGTTTTTAATTTAGAGCTGGATTAAAGCTCTAGTCTCTTTGGGGGTGTGAGTTGGAATCCCACTGCTGCCAAATATCTCCAACTATCTCAGTGTTAAGAAGCAAAAAACACACATTTGCTGCAGAAGTAACAGGATAATTTGTGCCATTCAGCCTTATAGCGTGATGTCATTTTCTCATGCTCATTTTTAGATGCTTGTGATCGAATCTATGATTATTATGAGTGTGCCCTCCATAAAGGTAGCACAGATATAACGTGCCAAGTTTTCAGAGAATCATATTAAATACAGGTCAGAAGAAGGCGACAAAGTGTCTGCTAGGCAGTTCAGCGATTTCAACGGTGTTCTCTGTTGTTTAGGTCCAGAATGACACCCGTTACAACCAGGAAACACACAGTGTCAGGCATCAAAAAGACTTCCCAAAACCCTGATCCTCTCCTTGATCCGGTAATGGCATCCAGACATTTCCTGCAACAAAGCCAGCATACAGTCTTCAACAACACGAGTGAAAGGCTAATTCCCAACCTTTGCAATCCTTTGCAAAGAAGGACCGCATGTGCTCAGTGTTAAATGCACTGTTCATTATTAATAATAATAATAATAATCTTTACATTATATAGTACCTTTAAAGGTGGCATTTCAAATTGCTTTACAGAATGAAACCAATAAAGTTAAAAAAAATACACAAGATAAGCAGGATGAGAATACACAGTTAGAGGAGACAATAGATGGTGGTATTAAATACAGTAGGAACAGAGGGGTAAAATTTAGTTCATTAAAGGCTCTTCTAAAGAAGAGGGTTTTGAGTCTGGATTTGAAGGAGTTTAGAGAAGGTGACTCTCTGATATCCTTGGGGATAAAGATCCAGAGCTTTGGGGCAAAACAGGAGAAGGCCCTGTCACCCATAGAGTGTAGATGGACTGGGGGACAGATAGGAGACCAGAATTAGAAGAGCAAAGGTTGTGAGGTGGGGAGTAGGGCGATAACCCAGACAGGTACTGAGGTGCCAACCCATGGAGAGCCTTATAGGTGAGCATGAGGATTTTGAAGTTGACAGGAAGCCAGTGCAAGGAGTCCAGGACAGGAGTAATGTGATCACAGTCCAGTGCTAATTTCTTTCTTGTGGCTGCTGGTTCATTTTCAACTGTGGACTCTTAAGAAGTCCTTTATTTGACTTGATCAACACCAATCCCTAGAGGATTTCGAAAGGTTGAATCAAAATGATACATGACTCTGGTGGGACTCGAACCCACAACCTTTTAATGACTTCATTCTATCAAACCCTAGAAGTCCAATGCACTCTCAGCGCCAAACCTGCTAAATGTTATCCACAACTTCAAACACCTGTTAGAAACGGGCAACTGCACTGTTACGCCTGCTGGCTCAACAGATAATCCTTTTCGAAGTTTAAGGAGAGGATTTCTTTGTTAATTCAATTAAACGTTTCAGAAATGCTGAACGATTGATGTGTTTCGCGCGCAGCACTGGCTCTCCTTTGCTTACAAATATTTTTTTTTACACCAATTTACTCAACTACGATTTTTGCTGAACATTTTGTTTGATTGCTTCCTATTGTATACTGCACTGATTTCTGTATTGTTCAATTTCCCTGTTGATTTTAATTTCTTGTTTTCTAAGACAATCAGACCAGCTGTTCTGACCTTACCTTGCACTGGAGCCACTCTTTTCTTTCCAAAGCCGTGGAGAGAGATGCTACTGCAGGCAACACCCCATGAGAAACATCATGAGCATCTTTAAAAGCTCTCTACCTGCCCGCTCCCCACACCGATGTGTGTGAGCAGGGATTTAAAAGGACATTCTGAAGTGTAGAAACATTTTATCGTTACGTACTTTTTCTGTGCAGTTAGTTCTCCTTCAACTCCGCCCAACAACAGAGGTCGTTTTTAATACAGGAGTAAAGGCACATTGCACATCAGCAAAACATCACGTACGGGTTTAGGGAGAGCGACATCAGTGATTGGAAGGTTGGAAGTTTCGGGTCACTTTTTTTATTATAGATTCAAGCAGCCCTGAATACCTTTTCAAGAAACATTTCAGAATCCCAGTCACATCCAGTATGATTTCTACACAGGTCTACAGTATACAATCAGAATACTGTTTGTGCGTTATATAAAACACACCGCCCAAAGCATTTCTAAAACAGGAGTTACACGTTTCTGAATGCGCCCTCCTTTATAAATCAAATAAAAGGTCTGAAGCCTTCTCCAAAAAAGAACTATATTCAGAGCTGACAAAGAAGTGATAGGAAACATCTCGGAAAATGAAGGTGCAGTCATTTCCACTCGTCTCACAAGAGCTGAACCCACCCGGCGTTCTCTGAAAAAGTAAGGTGTTGGGAGTGTGGCTGGGTGGTCTAAGGTGCTAGTTTTGTGCTCCAATTTCTTTGCTGGGTTAGGTTTGAATCTCGCCTGTGCTAAGTATTTGTGGGTTAAGACCTTCCTTCTATTGCGAGTTCAATGGGTAAAAGCTTTGCTTGACAGTCTGTCAAGAGACTGAACTAGGTGTTTCAAGATAGTCTTTGTCAGCTTAACATCAAGGCATAAAAAAGCCTAATTTTGTCTTCCCAACAGCAAAGCTCTTTGGTCCCTTCAGCATTATGCAGGGAGCAACATCTGCCGTGATCACTTTTGAGTCAGTGTGAATCGTAGTGTGCCGCAGTTGTTTTTAAAATTGGTTTTGTAGGCATGGTACATTTGTCTGTGAAACTTGAATGCTGTGCTTTTTCACGCCTAATCATCGGCAGGAGCAAAGCTCATTCAATCTTTGCGCACAGCGCTCCATCAGAAATACTTTGTCCAAGTTTTGAAGAGATTGTGGGATTCTCTGCACGCGTTCACATCGCGTACCTCAGACAACACCACCATTCGATGAGAAATTGATTCTGCTTCTTGCAGTTGTTCCTGTGGTTGTGATAGTTACAAAGTTGCACTTTCCTCCACGTTCTGCTATAGTATTCACTGGTTGAGCTTCATCATTTGGCTCAGAAAGGTCAACTGTGCTTCGGAAAAAATCAGCAATCAGTCTTTATTTTGTCGGTGAGTATGGCTGTCTTTTAAAGCACATGAAAATCACGAGTTTGTGGATTTCTCCAAATAGCAACGAATTCAGTTGTGCAGTGCTTTACTGCTTTCAGAGGGTCTTTTATCGCCGCTGCTGTAGTAGAGAAGTGACATAACCACAAACGCAATCACTTGTGCTGGCTGTTTCACTAAGTATTAAGCTTTTTTAACTATCACATGATTTTAACTAATTTAACATAATCTCCAGGAGAGCACCTCGCACTGCTCACTGAGCTGATGTATGTGCCCATTTCTCAAAAAATTAAATATCATCTGAACTGATTTTTTTCTACTTTAAATGCTTTCCTACTCTTTTAATATTTCAGTTAAATCTTTTATTTTGAAGTACTTTCCATTGATATTAATCCTAGTCCTGATGAATGAATCTGGGACATGGTGCGTCTTGAATAATGTTCTTATAGGTTTCAGTTTGGAAAAGTGCGCTCTTCAGAAGCTACCGAAACCTGTAATGGTCGCACAAAGCTTAATGCAATAGCAACGTTTGGGGTTGAAAAAGAATATAACTTGCTATGAATACGAACACTGTTACAGGAGGCGTGTAAGGACTATTTTAGCTCAGATCATCAATTTATCTTACGTTTCTACTCCATTAATATCGCTATTGAGTGCTAAAGGTAGGTCCTGGCAATACTTCTTGAGATCTTCTTTAGAAAACTTAAAAAAATATATTTCCAGTACTAAACAAAAAGTAAAAAATACCGATTACGTGCAACTGATAAAATCTCTCTTCCAGGGACGTTGTAGCTACATGCAAATTACAATGGAAAACTTTTATCAGCGTTAAAAGTTTCTTTTGCATTTATAAGACGATCAGCATGACACTCAAAACATACTTGTATTCAGTAAGCGCTGAGTCTGCTGGCTGAGCAAGTTGCCTCCTCTACACACAATAGCAGCCCCGACGCTAAGATAAATGAAGCTTTTATTGCTTTTATTGGGCACTTTTCATATCCGATGAGCTTGACATCTCCCAAGGGCGATGGAGTTTTTTTGCGACACTGCTTTTCCATTTTTTCTTCTTTCTGTACTCTGATGGAAAAAAAAAACTAGAAATCATGTTAGGGAAAAATGTATTTTTTTTCGTGGAGAAAACGTGCACCAGGAAATGTTTTGTTTTGAAGAAGTGATTTAACATGATACATGACCTAATTTACTGGAGTAAATGCTCACACTGCAAGGTCTGCTTTACTACAAGAGAGAAGTAGAGTGAAAGATGTCATAATTTCACTGCGTTGTTGAAGAAAACCTTTTTCTTTGAATTCTAAATCAATCAGAATTTCAAAGTGACACACAAACCCTTTGTCTGTATGAAAGAGATGATATTTTAAAACTGATAAAAATGTAGAAAACACGTTTCTCACTTAGAAATTTTAGATGGGATGGTGTATTACTAGTTGCAGCGCTGAACTCACCATGGTGCAATTCAGTTACATGATTGGCCAGTGGTTTAATGAATAACGCGTCTGATTTTGCATCATGAGATTGTAGGTTCGACTTCTACCGGGTTCGTGTGTTTTTAAATCAGGCTACTCAGAAATAGATGTCCATTATGTGAATGAACCACACCTGAAAGCAAACGTTGGTCGGGTTTCCTTCTTTCCAGCATGAAATAGCAAATCGTTACAAAAAGCACCAGCTAATGTCCAATAGCGTTAGTCGTTTTAATTAACATGAATATACTGTAAGGTCTTGGTACATGGGATTGGATTTCATCCACAATTTAAAAGGGCAAATTATATTTACAGGCTTCAGACACTTTTTAATACAAAAGTGACCTAAAACTCTGTAACTTTCAGGTTAGTTTGAACCTGTAATGAAAAAGGGGCCTGAAACTTCCATTCTGTGATGTACAGATGCAGCCATTCAAAATGCGCGGGCGATACCGCATTATTTTCCAGTACACTGTACGCAGTCTACCGCTAGTTACCGGTAAATACCGCTAGCAAAATAATAGTATCCGGAATTTCCGCAAGGTGGAGCTAATAAAGCTCAACCTCTCATGTTTGAGCTGTAGCTATCAAAGTCTTTAACGAAGATATTACTAATAGTATTAATAATAAATGACCTTGGACAAGCTGTAAACTCAAAGTATTGCCCTGGTCCACATTATTTTTTTCATTGACCGTCTTTGTAAAAGTAACACCACAGCATTTCGCAATCACGCATTTTTTTCCAATCATGCAAAGTACAGTAATTTTTGAGAATCGATTCACCATGCCTTTCACATGCTCATAAAAGAGATTGATTTAAGAACATAAACATATTACCGTATGCAAACTGTACTGTATACAGTATGTATATGTATATTTAATGTCTTAACTGTGCCCGTTTAAGTATTGAATATTTATATGGAATTTTACCACTGAAGGGAAATCTTAGTGCCTGAGCATAAAAAGAATAGGAGCATACTGCAATGCATGTGAAGGCCATAAACGATATTAATTTTGGAACATAAACATACAGTATATGGCTGGTCTCGGTACTTTAAAGAAAACATGCACGAAACATGGTTTCATAATGACCAGAATCGGTCTTGAGATATTTTTAACTTGATTTACAGTATTTGAGAGGTATGTCTTGACACCGATACTACGTAAATACTGCTCACGTATATGTTTCTAGGTTTATATTATGCATTTCATACGGTCAAATTACTTTTGAGCAACTGATAAGAAGCGTGAAACGGTAGGCCCAGGGCGTTTTAGTTTCGTTTTGTGCGGGGACTGCTTTAACTATATCGCCGTGGATTGATTAGAGATATCAAGTACATACAAGTCATTTTTTAAATGTTGTAGTTCGTCTTGTAAAAATGTTATGAGTACATCATCTGTCAACAATTACACAGGTTCTGTTTCCATATTGCGGATTTTGGTTACGTAATATTATTTTCTAATTTCACGTTGTGAATATATGATTTGGGCAAACAGAGCCGCAAAGAAGTACATTATGGGTTGTTGGTTTTTTTTTGCAGTTTTATCTAGAACAAGCAATGCTTAAACCTTTGTCTGATTCTTGTGAAACTATCCACACGACAGTTACCTAGGAGTTGACTTCAGTGATGTCACTGATGGGATGTTTCTAAAAATCCATCCACTGTAAAACTTCTCCAGTTATCCTGCATATGTATTCGCTAATGAAGCTGTGTGTTCTGAGCCTGGTTCTCTACATTTCTGTATGAACCAGCTTAGAGGGCTAAAGACAGCTTGTGTTTAAATTGAGTGTAAGGTAATTTATGCTTCTAAAATCATGGTCAGCATTTATTATTGTACTGTGCTGTAAACTTGTTCTGTGCCTAATTACATTATTTTATAGCTTTATCAAATCTGTACATTGTCTGTCGATAATGTTTCTGTAGTGCTTTTTCAGCCTTCAGCATGTGACCGTGCTGGTGGCGCTGTGGGTTAGTTTCCTGACTCCCATGTCACATGGTCTGTGATTGAATCCCATGGAGCTATGACTTTATTTTTTAACAAACATTTCTTTGAAAAAATGAAACGTTTCCCTTGGTCAGAGATTAAATAAAACCTCACTCGCACCAAACAAATTTATATTTCTAAATATCACAACATGATCAAATTTAAGTCTTTTTAATAACAATGAATAGTCACCTATGCGTTACAAAATAAACATTTATATTGATTTGAATCGCGTTTTGATTTAAATCGTAAACGCGTGTTTAAATATATGTGTTTAAAGGCGATATACTGTATAAAAGCGCTGATTCTTATGGAATGTGTTCCGCCGGGGATTCAAAAAATGTATTTTTTTTAATCGCGTATCTAAGGAAAATTGCAGTATAACTTTGTTCATGCACAAACAGTGGCATGTTACATTATAATTTGGGTGTCTCCTCTTGCCAGAAAGCTCTAAATTGCATTTTGAGTGCGGTTTTTGACTTTTTCTAAATTGCAACCCATAAATAAAGCTGATACAGTTTAGACTTACTGTATTCTAAACTGTATTACAACAGCACATTGGACAATGCAACGTAAATTGCAAAAATGCACTTGGAATCTGTCCAAGCCCTACTACGAAAATTATTTAAACTGCGACACTTATCATTCACCTTTAATAAACTTTATTTTATATAGCGTTTTAAGCGAATAGGTAATTAGATTGCTCATAAACCTAATCGCTTTTTCTACATAAACACAGCGTGATTGCTCTCTGAAAATGCTTTTCCTTTATTTTTAAAGTAGGCTCAGATTTCAACTATAGATCGTATTATTATAAACTTTCTTGGAAAAATGTCTTTTATGTAAACCATGTTTGCTATTAATTCATTTAGGGCTAAAATACGTTCATTGTCTTCCAATCGAGTCGAGTTGACATTGGAAGCTTGCCACGCCCGGACTGTTACACCAACGCATGTTAAAGCGATTTCATTGAGGAGCCTAGCTACTAGTTAACACTGTACTTCCTACTTTGAAAATACCTGTGAAACCGGTTTAATTCGTCACAGCCAGCACTCCTGCAGAGAGGGGGGGTTGTACTTGTTAATGTCCGATGACATACAAGTGGAAAGATTACAGATTTTAATCGTCTTTTTTCTGAAACAGGGAAAATCTGATCATGTTTCTCTATAACAATAATAAAAAACTTTATTTTACATATCACCTATAAAAGTGGCATCTCAAAACAATACATTAGATGTAAACCACAGATTACAAGGTAAATACCCAGACAAACGCAAACGCGTTTTTAATAAAATGCTTTTATTCATTCAACAGAGAGAGAGCGTAAAACCTGGGTGTAAAAGCTGTTCCTTTTTCTGATCACTCGCTCTCTGAGATACATGGGAATCCAGGGTTTTTTTTATCAACGCTTTCTTTTCCGTATACCAGATCTTATGGAACCACTTCAGAAGGGTGTCAGCCAGTCAGATTCCAGGAATCGGTACTTTAAAGGAAAAATACACACCGGTATTCCATTTCTCCCTAAACATTTTAAGCATCGAAGTATTTAACTAACATGTGAAATAGCGTGTGAAAAAGTGGTAGTTTTAAGCTTTTCTGCTAATATAATATGGAATCGCGTATCTAAAGAATTTAATAACGATATGATTATATTCGTGTACTGCGACAGGGCTGTGTAGGGCTGTTTCACCTCTCTCTTCATGCGACTGTACCAGGAAGAGGATTTCTTTCTATTCGAAACGTGTATTTTAAAAGTTTAAGAAGTAAAAACCTTACAGCGTACACAGATTTCTAAACTGATCAGGATCGTTATCTTTGTCTTATGCATAATAATGTTCACCGCTCTGTCCAGCAAATTAATAATAAACTTTATTTTATATAGCGTTTTAAACGAATAAGTAATTAGATTGCTCATAAACCTAATCACTTGCTTTTTCTTTTTATTTAGGCTCAGATTTCAACTATAGATCGTATTATTAATAACCATAATAACAAACAACCAACAAAAACAACCATATAAACATAATACCAACCAAAAACATAGATAACAACCACAATACAAAATCAAATATATCAAACCATTATACTCTCGCAAATTCCTCCAATTAACATAATCCCGCCCCTTATGCAAAACCAAACCCTCCTCCCATCCCAGTTTATCCTCTTTATCATAAACAAAATCCACCTCAATTTTCAACATAAAGCATTACACAAAATCAATACCTCAACACTCCATACTCAACAACGATAATTCACAAACAGCCAGAACATGTAACTCCACATTCCCAAACAGACCTCATTTCCATAGCCCCGCCCCTTATGCAAAACCAACATCCCTCCCCTGTTCTCTCTCTTCCCTGGCGTTTGTAATAGTTTTTATTTTCAAATAAATTTTAGCAAAGTCATGTATTTTAAAAATCTTAAGAGTTTTATATTTATGTCTTTATTTAGTGGTTTCATTAGTGACAAAGGCTAAACTTTCTTGGAAAAATGTCTTTTATGTAAACCATGTTTGCTATTAATTCATTCAGGGCTAAAATATGTTCATTGTCTTCAAATGAAAGAAGGGTTCCTTTCGCCGTGGTCGGGTTGAAATTAGAAGCTTGCCACGCCCGGACTGTTACACCAACGTATTAGCATGTTAAAGCGATTTCATTGAGGAGCCTAGCCTTTCTTAACTAGAACTGTACTTACTGGGTTTTTGAGGAGGGGGGGGGAGGTGTCTTTCGCTGTGAAACCAGTTCAGAAAAAAGACGATTAAATTTAATAAACGATTAAGGGTATTTACCTTGTAATCTGTGGTTTACATCTACTGTATTGTTTTGAGATGCCACTTTTAAAGGTGATATGTAAAATAAAGTTTTTTATTATTGTTATAGAGAAACATGATCAGATTTTCCCTGGTTCAGAAAAAAGACGATTAAAATCTGTAATCTTTGCACTTGTACAGTATGTCATCGGAAAATACAATCAGTTTCTGCTTTGTGTAAGGATGGTTTCAAAAAGTAATCTAAGTGGTGAGAAAGTTGTGCTCCTCAAAGCGCTTTACAGGATAAAAACAATAACAACAATATTGGCTTGGGAAAACGATTTTTTTTATAGAAATACAAAATGAGATACTGTATAATGATGTGCATGAACAAAGTTATACTGCTATTTTCCTTAGATACGCGATTAAAAAAAATTTTTTTGAGTCCCCAGCGGAACACATTCCATAAGAATCAGCGCTTTTATATATCGCCTTTAAACATGCGTCCCTGAAAAAGATTTTTTTTCATTCTCTCCTGTGAGAAGCGCCGCTCTTCCAACGAGGGTCACTTCTTCCCAGACCACAGATTATTCTTCCTGTCCGGCTCTCACACAGAGAGCAGACACACTGTCTCCACTGATGTGTTTACTACATCTACAGATCTGACCCCCTTACAGCCCTGATATTCCTGGACAGGATCCCATATTGAGCAGTATTTCTCGCGTTCTGAACTTACAGTGTGTACCAATGTACTTTATACACAAAGTAAGTGTTTTCGTAACTCTTGGACGTTTTGTGAAAATGTTACTAGCATGCCAAAATCGCCCCCTCAACTGAACAGTCCCACCCCCCTCAGTTTTGGATAAAAGGTTTGGATAAAAAGCTTTTGAACACTTTCACTTACTTAACTTGAGCCGTAAAAAATAGTTGTACTTTGTCAATGGTCAGATAACTACACTAACCCCGAATTCACAGTTACTACATCAGACTGTTTGATGTGCAGGAGGGCTATCCGTCCAGGAACAGCACGTTACATAGTGTCTATGTTTTGGGGTGTCAACATTATTATGACCTTATTTTCTCAGGTGGACCAATGCCTTGCAGTAGTTTATCCTCATACTTACAATCGTTATATAACTAGGACTGTAGTTATAGAAGTTTGTACTTTCTGTTGGTTTTACAATGATTTCTTAAAGATTCAGAACCTCGTTACCGTTGATGTTGTTGCAAAAATGAACACATATGGTTGATGCCCCAGGCAAAAATAATCACGTGAGTTCTGATGAACGTGGAACTGTTCTTCATCACTAAATACCAGATTGCTTGTCATTATCTTCTAACATGAAATACTAATCAGTGGCATGCTTGCGAGAATTCACTTGGATGGTTGCAATGGCTCCGTTTAAACCGAAATATCACTGCCCCCCTCAGGATTTCAGACCCCCCCCCCCTACAGATCATTCCCCTGGCGCCAGTCCTGGGTATAATGATGAACATAGCTGCCTTGCAAGCAGTGAATCCGGGTGTGATTCCCACCTGACCCATCGACAAACCTTTTCCAATGAATCTTTGATCGATTTAAAAAAGTCTTGAAGCTGGTAGGCTAGGGAAGAAGCACTGTTTGAGTGCACTGAGGAAAATGTGCTACTTTGCTATGCTGCTCCAGTAGCGCAATTGGTCAGGTTGTGGTGCTTTTATAGTGGAGTTATACTGAGGTTGTGAGCTCAATCATCACGTGGAGTAGGTTCCGTTTTCAGCTGCAGAAACGTGCTGTTGAATTTAAGTCGATTCTTGTGTTACTTTTTCCTCTCGATGGAGCTGTATTAATGCAGGCACACCTGCTTCCATGTCAAGTTATTTTATCGTTGCTCACAAAGCAACACACTGCAGACACCTCTGATATTGTCACTGCTTGTGGGCCACATGTTCCTGTTGTCAGCCTACCATGATCATACACCTATAGAAATATTACTGCTGTAGTACAGGAGCGAAGAAACGAAACGAAAGCACACCAAGTTTAAAAAGGTCAAAATGTGTCAAAGCCCTTCCTTGAGGAGGATGGGGTTCGAACCTACTTGTGCAGAGTATAATGTATTAAAAGGTTATTGCCTTAACCACTAGGCCACCTCCATACACACTTTAACCTCCTCCGGACATGAGTTGGCTTCTTTCCCCATACTCAAGGGTAATTTTCCTCTTCCACCTACAATTTCAACATTTACCTTGGGAGATGTCAAACCACAGAGCCTGTGCTGCGCTTCAGTGTTAGCTGTAGTGGACACCCCATTGAACATAAAAAGCATATTGAGCTCCTTGGACATAAGCCATTTCTCGTCACTTGCCCAGCGAGCAGGCTCAGCGCACACTGAACGCAGGTGTCTCAGAGCAATTGAGATGTGTACAAGTGGCTGTAAAAGGGATATTTGATGCCAGTGCCATGGCTTAGTTCTCCGACGGCAGGCGTAGCGGCGCGCCGGTTGGAGTATTCTCGGTTGCATTTAATGGCAACGTCATGGTAACGTCAGCTCAAACCACCAAATGGAGACGGGCGTACCGACAAGCTGACCCTGCTGATGCGGGATTAACATTAGGATGAGAGAATGCTGTGGCTTAAAGTGCTTACCTAGTAAACAGGAGATCCTGGGTTTGAATCCCTGTGGTGTCTGTCTTGCCACACAGTTTATCATTATGGACAGCAACATGCTTCTACATTAAATTTAATGGAAGTGTTCATTTAATTTTTGGAACAACTTGTTTTTTAAAAAATCCATACAAATTGCGAAAGATAAAATACTCATCTTTTTTGTCAGTGCAGAGGAATTACTGCCAGCTGGCAAGGAAAAGAAAACTTTTTTTTTGTCTTTAGCTAAAAACCTGTGATTGTAGAAAAAAGGTGATGTGCGTTAGTTTCTATGGCACAATCAGTCAGTGTATCCTTCAGTTAAACATAACGTTGGTAAATCAAAAGTCCCCCAAGACGCATTTCAAATTAATCCGATCTCAACACCGTCTCCCCTAAATGTGATGGGGTTTCTTTGGATGTCCTTAAGCATCCTGATAGTTGCAGAGATTTCAAACTTTTGGCACAAGTCAAACTACAAGAAGTTAATAGTTGAGCACCTAAGTCAATATCACCGGGAATGTGACTATGTAAACTTAAATAGTATTCAAAATATTGCAATTTTGTTGTAGTTTAAAAATATATTTTAGCTGGGGATCCTCAAATGATGAGGGTAGAAAATAGAACTATTCGACACCATCAGGAGTGCTTAAGGTGTGATAAAAGTGTTTTTTAATCACAAAGTGAAAATAGTGAATTTGTCTTTCACTTAGGCGTTCATCAAAAGCTCATTAAACGATGAAGGAGAGGCTCGTGTTCCGAATTCTCTTCGTGTCTCATTGTCTTGCTTTGATTTTTAAAATGTACACTGTTGACTATTCACTCTTCCTAACACAATTAAAGAGCCGAGTTTAGTTCAGAGGTAAAGCATCTCATGCATCATATGAAGCTCTGTTTTCTATCACCAGCGTCTCCACTCTGGATTTCTTTTTAAGCGCGATATCTTTTCTGTGATTTCTTTCGTTTGAATTCCCTCATGTGTGAATTTCAGCGCGACACCTGATTACGGCTCAGGAGACTGTAGGATCGTAATGCTCTTAAACCCAGTACCATAACCGTAGTGTGTTCAGTCCTACACAACCTTTCTATCGACTGAATAAGCCTCCTGTTCCATCTCCATCTTCTTCCCGCACATTCCGGCTATTTCAGCACCGTTATTCTTGGACTACAGTCACAGATACGTAAGGGACACTATTCCGAAGAACCGTCTTAAATAAATAACGTTGCAAAAGGTAACAATAATGCTTTCTTAACGTAACCTTACATTTGGCCGTACAATACAATTTTCTTTACCCTCAAATAAAAAAAAATATTACTGCTTTCTCCTGAGAAACACAAGTGTAGTGTTAAATCACAATAAATAATACAACAAATATACTAAATTAACACCCAGATATGACAACACACAGCTATGACAGAACACATTGAAGACTTAAAAGCCCTTTAAATTTTTATTTCCTTAATTTCCATTCTCTTCCCTCCCCAGGATAACTGAAAACTAACTATAATAAAGACTGCATATGCATTACTTGTAATACAGCTACTAATAAAGATATACATGGAACTTAATTATTAATAAATAACACTTTTATTAATAAATACGTGTAATGATAACATTCATTGTGAATGTTTGTGGTGTCTGGAAAGCAAATTTAGTTAAATATAATAATAATTTTCAAGCAAGTGGTGCATAAGCTTGTTACTTAATGAGTACATTATTTCCATTACATTCAAGACAGTTCTAATGTGATCAATTGTTCTGCTTAGTCTGCTACTGAGATGCGGACTGAGCCTATGAAGCCTATGAAGAGGTGGTTTAAGCTCGACTCCTAATGCAGTAACTTCAAATGGGCAGCAGCTGTTATTTTAGGTTTGTTGCAATTGAGAACAGGTTTAGTACAGAGCTGCTGACAAATTTCAGCGGAGTTTATTGTATATAAGTTTATTGCAATTGACCCATTGTAGCTACCAATCAGCAGCAAGGAAAAACAAACTTCACTTGTGCCTTTTAAAAAAAGGGAAACAGAGTAGTAGTTTATGTGGTAATTTCAGGTACAATGTAAGAACTAAAGTTAACTACTCCCATAGTAATGCGTGGGGTCCTATCAATAGAAAAAAAAATTGTTGTAACCCGAAAACACAACAAACACAAAACAAGACGTCTTCCAGGAACCTAGGTAAATCCCTGTAGTAGTCTAACAACTATGAAAAAAACCAAACGCAACAACTTCAAAAGAAAAAGAACATTAAAAACAAATCTGGGGAACAACAAAAACACAGAGTCTAATGCGAGAGCTTTTTCAAGTCTTCAGTGCTCCTCTCATCATATTTGTGTACAGGTCAGCTGGAGGTACACAGCTGATGGTAATTTAAGTAGGGAGCTGCGTCAGCATGCATGGGCTTCAAAGGAAAAAGTCAAGATTTATTCCATGCTGAAAAGAGAAGGAAACACAATGTTTCAGCTGTGGAGCCTTATTTGATTATGACTCGAAGTAAACCTTTACTTCTTCGTTTGATGTTAATTTATCTCCATCAGATACCTAAGAGTATCTAAACTCGAAAGTTGCTTTCAGTAGCTAAAGACACTGCTCCCGCTGAGGCTCAAACTCACAACCTCGGTATAACTCCACTCTGCACTGTTGTATAAGTATCGCGCGCTGACCGATTGCGCCACTGGAGGTGTGCAAGATAGGCTCCTCATACAGACTGACGCTGCAGAAACACAGGGTGAAACCGGTTTCGGTTGTGGAACCATCTATACATGGGGAACACTAAAATAGCAAGGAAAATACAAGAAAAGAAACTGAAAGAATTGTGCTAACAGCAAAGGGGGACGGACAAGTAAATCATCCTGGCAGATTATTTGTATCGACATTTTTTGAGTCAATCAGCAAACAGATTTCTCTTCATGTGCCTTAAACTGTGCAGTTTGTATCTTCGTTGTAGATAGGTTTCTTCAGAAGTCCAGTAAACTGACAATAATGGAGAACTAGCTGACGCACCCCGTCGTGAAGACCCTCTGTAAGGTGATTACACGTTTCATTTTCAAGTCGCCTCCTTTACACGCAATTGCAGCCAGGACACTGAGAGAAAGCATGAGAAATTGCTTCAATTTCAATGTGAAAGCGCAGTACAGGTTCGATGGCTTCACATTTCCCATAAAAAAATGGGAAAGATGATTATTTTGAGCGTGCCTCCCAGGGTCTGCTACGAGGCTGAAGTTGGCTTCTTATTCGCCAGCTTCTTATGCGTGTTTTTCGTTCCACCTTAAATGCTGCTGCTGTGATGTTATGTCTCCTTTCGCCTGTAGATGGCTCTCTTCGATCAGTACTAATCCGGCTGGAATACTGTAGACATCTTCACTGAAAGGGAATATCCAAATAAATAGCGACTGTCCAAATTATATTTTTGTATGGAATATATTTCAGAAAATCGCAAACCAATTTTAAAAACTCACCACAACACGGACTTACACTGGGAAAAGGTGAATGCACTTTCTGCTTATTGCTACGGCCTTCCCCCCCGATTATGAAAATGTCTCACAGTTCTGACACCGACGTGTGAAAGACAATGTAACAGACTATCAAAATCCTGAAGTACAAGAAATTTTAATGCACCAGTTTTTTAAATATGACCCTCTGATCCTGGCATGTCAGAATACATTTCGAAAAAGTATGGCACGAATTGCACGAATTGCAATGGCACAAATTGTTGAGAATATCACTGACTTTGCCGATATTTGCAGCGGATACGAATGTTTTGCACATGTTGAACTACAACACGTAAAAATTGAGCTTCTTAGTCAATATCACCGGGAATGTCCAATAATGACGAACATCAGTAGCTTCAAGGAAACTTAGACTCGCACATGGAGTTTTATCGTCGAATGGAGGGTGGGAGAATTCATTTGTACTCTCGTTGCTCATTAGCTAAACTATTTTAAAAATATGACACAGATTTGTTCGAGAAACTTGTAATCGCCTTAAAGAGAGTCTTCTTGAAGATGTGCACCAGCTAGCTCTCCACTGTCAATTGACAGGACTTTAGAAGAAACTGTTCTCATACAACCAACATACAAATTACACATCTTAAGGAACAAATCCGTGTACTAAATAACATAAAACTGTCGCTGCAAATTATCACCAAGCTGTTTTATGTGTCTAACCACCTCTTTGCTACTTTGCAGCGAGCACAAATCTTTCTGTTTCTTCATCGCTATTTTACTGTCTCTTTCCTCCATGTGGAGATGGATCCACAGCCGAAACTTAAGGTCAGTTCCTGTTACTCTGTCTGATTGAAAGAGCTGTATTAAAGGCACTCCCATCTCTGCAGGAAAGTTATTACTGCTCTCAACACAATATACTGCAGCCAAATATAGCGATACTGTCAATGCCTGTGGGCCACGTGTTCCTGCTGTCAGTCTATTATGTCATGTTCATCCACACCCAGAAACATTACTGCTGTAGCACAAGAGTTATATAGTCGCAATCCATAGAGCAAGAATCTCTTAATCTCAGAACTGTGGGTTCAGCCCCCACATTGGGTCCCTCTGTGTCAATTTGATCCCCCAATCCTCTAAGCATGACCTGATGACGTAACACTGATACCCAATACCCAGCGTAATTCAGCCTTCTTTCCACTTGATTCAGATTTTGATCTGAAATCATCGGCCGAACAAGGGTTTGTCTAAATCGAGGGAGATCTGCTCACAAGCAAGTATTAAACACTTCAGCATTTTCTGTTCGAATATCACACTTTGTCAAAACACTGCCGCTTCTTAAGCTAATAAGTAACGGGTTTTGAGCACGCATTGTATTGTTAATGCTTATATTAAAAAAGCATAAATTCACATAATGGAATTTGGACTGAACAAAGTAGTCCAGCCCCTTTACAACATTACATACCCACTGATTAAAGCTTAAAACTACAGCAGCAGGAGTAACAATAATGGCAACAACATGTTTGGAGTTCGGCATTTCATTTATTCTGCGGTAACATCGTATCGGAATGAACTGCCCGAGATAAAAGAGTAATTGCGGCTTCAGATCGTTTTTACAGAGCATTGCGTTGTTCTGTTCATGCTCTGCTTTAAATTTGTCATTTACTGCAAGCGTTGCTTTTCCAGGCTTTTCGGAAATTCCTCGCATTTGAGCCAGCACTAAAATATTTCATTCCCGTCGCTGAATACATCGTGGAAACCTTTTTGTTATTCGGTTCTGAAGTTTGAAAATGAAAATAAAACGGGGGTGAGCTTTAAATTTGTCATTTACTGCAAGCGTTGCTTTTCCAGGCTTTTCGGAAATTCCTCGCATTTGAGCCAGCACTAAAATATTTCATTCCCGTCGCTGAATACATCGTGGAAACCTTTTTGTTATTCGGTTCTGAAGTTTGAAAATGAAAATAAAACGGGGGTCACTTCATAGGCTTGAAAGAAGTCCAAGCAGCATAAAAACCTGCGAATTCTCACAAAGGCTGCACCTTTCTTCTGCTGCTTTTATAAATCAGCCTTAAACATTTGAATGCATACTGTACCTTACTGCTGCTAATCACATTCACGTGTTTACGAAGCTTTTTTCTGTCCGTTATGTCTTTGCTAAGCAGTTTCTCCGTTTTCCTCGTACTGTGATTGTCAGCGAGCACAACAAGACTGAAACAGTGTAAAGGCAGGTAAAAAAGAGGGTAAAACGCCTGATTGTCGGGAGTGGGATTTGAACCCGTGCCTCTATTTGGAGAGTGAAACACAAAGCTTAAAAGACACGAAGCTGTGAATTTGCTGTTTTAAACAGCTCGACTATCCTGAAAAAATGTATGCTGATTACACCAGTCGCATTCGATTTTCCGTAATTTTAGGACGATTGATACTACTGGACTAACACAAATTGTGGCGTTTAGCATGACATGGAAAACGGTACCGGAGCATTCGGGTCCGGACTACCAGACTCAGAAACAGTTTTTACCCCCGCACTATCAAACTATTAAACTCCCAGCCTCTCTCACTCTCTCCTCACCTCTCACCTATGATCTGAACCTCACAGTGCCTTCTTTCTTACCAAAAACCCAAACACACATTGAAAATCTACCTCTACCATACATGTCAAAAGCTCACTCCCCATCATTTCTATCCCTTTATTTCGTTCTTTTGATGCATGTTTTTGCACATAACCTGTTACCTTTTTGTTATTTTGCACACTGCCTATTGTTGTTTTTTGCACATCGGCTGCTGTCTCTGTCTTTCTTTTGTTATACAATTGTATTGTTGTTGTGATTTTTTCGTTGTACCCAGTGGGCAAAAGACGTATAATATACGTCTATTAAACGCATACCTTAAACGTCTAAATGTGATCCGCAATTCGTCTAGAATGAAATTCTAACATACGTCTCTTGTTATACGTCAATTATACGTCAATGATTAGATGTTCATTATACGTAAATGGTTAGAGTTCTATTATACGGATAAATTTAGAAGACAATTATACATATATGGTAGGAGTTCCGGATAACTTTAGAGGTCTATTATACGTATATGGGTAGAGGTCTATTATACGGATAACTTTAGAGGTCTATTATACATCAAAGATAGGTTTTACAGGTGTAGAAACTAGTAAATCAACCCAATGATTTGGTTTAGAAATTTATTCTGAAAATACACATTCACACCTGAAAAATATGTATTTCAAATTATACATTGTATACAATCAATCAACAATCAACATACTTGTACATACTTTTGGTGAACAAAAAAAATCGCTCGCATTTCATCTTTCGCAAGCTATATGATTTAAAAAAAACAAGTTGTTCTGCAAAGGAAATGAATAAACGAATAAAACCAAATCAAGACCTCTTTGAGTGTCCCAAATTACATGTTCTGTAAAACAAGACAGGAAAAAAGGTACCGCTGGCATTCGGATCCAGGATCTCCTCTTTATGAAACAGGTGTTTTATCCAGCTTTACCACAGCGCCGGCAGAACACTATTCTTATACAGGTGGGTACCCACCCTCAAACCTTTGTTCTCCCGCTACTTTACCTTTGCCTACTGCCCTGTCTCTCTCACACCTGAAGAAGGCTCCACGGCCGAAATGTTGTGTTCTCTTTCTTCTTTTTTTCCAGCATGAAATAAACCTATTACCTATTCTTATACAGCCGCTTGGACACACCGCTCTGAGACATCTGAGGTCGATGGTCGGTGAGCAAAATCATGCCCGGAGGGGTGGCTTGCGTGTGGTTAAGGCGATGGAATGCTAATCCATTGTGCTTTGCATGCGTGGGTTCGAATCCCACCCTCGTCGGTTTATGTCTTCGACTTGTGATCCGTTTCTAAGTGGGACTTGCTTTCTTTAGCTGCTGTAGTAGAGCAGTAATATTTGTAGCGTTGGCTGAACATGGCTTACAGCAGTAGCTGACAGATATAGTCTCTTAATAGGTTAAATTTATGCTTTGTACTGCTTCCACCTGATATTAATAGTAGTCCTGATGAACGATTTAGGGACATGGCGCATCTTGAAAATGTTCTTGTTAATTTCAGTTTGGAAAAAATGCACTCACCAGAAGCAGAAACTGGTCGTATCTGCAAAATGCGCAATGCAATAGCAATGTCTTGCTATGAGTCCTTACCTGTTACAGGAGGCGTTGTAGGACTTTTTAGCTCAGAAAAAGCTATCAATTCATCTTACATTTCTACTCCATCAATATTAGCAATGTTATCTTTACTAAGCTCTAAATATAGCTCTAATTAAATGCAAATTTTAAAATACATTTTAAAATAAATGCTATTCCATATATTGTAACTTTGTGGTATTTAGAATTTTTATCTGAGGATGCAAGGGAAAGTATTATACAAATGTGAAAGAGGCTTGTATTTTAATACAATTTTCGATCAAAACAAAAACCAAAATCCGTATGATATTACCGTCAATATCCCTTGATATCAACGTTCAGTTGAAAGATTTGAAGAAACTCTCAAACAAGCAACTGCAGTAGCAGAGAGTTTTGATTTGAACCGATGCTTGCAGCTCAATACTCCATTCGTCCTTGAAAGAAGCAAAGACAGGGATGTTTTGAGTGTCTCCATGATCCTCTTCTCAATCCAAAAGAAAGGTTTTATATGATCCTGATCCCACTAGAAAAAGGGTCAATTTCCGCCTGCACTGATGTCCCTTCAAACGTTTTACGTTAAGAACTCTGGACGTTTATACAGTGGAAGCCTGGTCCATTTCTTCTTCTGAACGAGACTATGGGAGTGAGTATTTTGATGTCGAACTGGGATTTAAATAAAGAGGAACACTAAACTACATTGGGCTACACGTGTGACAAAGCGTTTACTTTTCGACCTCTCGATAGCTCAGTTACTAGATCTTAAGACTGTAAACAAAAACAACGGGCATTTCTTATGTCCCTGGTTTGAATCCAGCTCGAGGGATGATGTTTTCTTGTTCCTTAATCAAAAAGTGAAAATTGCGAATTTGTCTTTCACTTTGACGTTCACCCGAAAGCTCAGTATACAAAGAAGTAGAGGCTCCTGTTCTGAATAATCCTCACGTCTGACTGTTTTGCTTAGACCTTTAAAATGTACACTGTGGACTGTTTGCTCTTCCTAACACAATTAAAAAGCCGCCGACAAACTTACCGATCGGGAGTTTAGTTCAGTGATAGTGCGCACTTAAGACGCTCCGTTTTCTATCGCCGGCATCTCTGTATTCTTTTTAAACGCGATAACTTTTATTCTTCGTGTGTGAATTTCAGGGAGACTCATAAACTCTTTGTCTGTTTTAAAGATACATTATTTTAAACCAGACATAATGAAAGACGTAGTAACTAGACACACGTACAAAACACATGAATAGTAGCGGCTCTGAACTGAATGTGGTGCTGTATGGGAACACGATGCAAACGCCAATGGCACAATGGATAACGTGTCTGATAACGGATCAGAAGACTTTAGGTTTCTACTCCTTCCTGGTTCATGAAGAAGCTTTTAAACCACGCTACTCAACACTGACATCGTAGTGTGTGCGGTCCTACACAACCTTACTATCGACTAGATGAGTCTTCTGTTCAATCTCCGATTCTTTCCGCACATTCCTGCTATTTCACCACCGTTATTGTAGGATAACAGCCACAGACACGAGAAGATATTCTATTCCGAACAAATGTCTTAAAAAATCACGTTAAAAAGGTTGACAATAAGTTTTTGTTTCATTAACGTAACCTTACTTTTGCCTGTAAAGTTCACATTATTTTCTGTAGCCGCAAATCCCCAATATTTCTGCTGTCTCCCGAGAAACACAAGCGTGGAGTCAAATCATATTAAATAACACAACACATCTATTAATTTAACACCCAGATGTGACAGAACACATGTAAGACTTACACACAGCTTTTATATGCTATAGTGAATTTGCAAGTGTCCTGGGGAGGGAAGAGAACTGATATTAAGGAAATACATATTTAAAGGGGATGAAAGTCTTAAATGTGTTTTGTCACATCTGGGTGTTAACTGAATAATTTTTTAGCATTATTTATTGTGTTTTGACTCTATACTTGTGTTTCTCAGGAGACAGCAGAAATATTGATGTTTACATTTATTTTCACATTCCCAGTGATATTGACTTAGGTACTCAACTATTTACTCGTAGTTTGACTCGTGTCAAAAGTTGAAAATCTCTGCAAACATCAAGATGGCTAAGGACGTGGAAAGAAACTCAATCACATTTAGAGAAGGTAATGTTTAGATCGGATTAATTCGAAGTGTGTCTCTGCGTGCGTTTGATCTACCAACGTTGTGTTTAACTGAAGGACACCCTGGGTGTGGCATAGAAACTAACACATGTCGTATTTTTTCTACATTCACAAATTTTTGGCTAAAGTAAAAACAAATCGTTGTCATTTTCTTGCCAGCTGGCAGTAATTCTTTTGCATTGATAAGAAAGATGAGCACTTTATCTTTCGCAATGTGTGGATTTCTTGAAAAATAAGCTGTGCCAAAAAGGAAATGAACACTTCTTTTAAACATAATGCAGAAGCATGTTGTCTATATCAATAAACGGTGCGAGAAGACAGGAAGAAAGGCACCGCTGGGATTTGAACGCAGGATTTCCTGTTTACTAGACAGGAGCTTTAACCAACTAAGCCACAACGACGGCGAAGCAGTATCCTTTTACAGCCAATTGCACACACCGCTCTGTCACATCGTCGTTCGGTGTGCGGTGAGCCTGCTTGCTGAGCATGTTGAGAAAGGATGTGCAATGGCTTTTATCCGGCAATTTCATTACCAAGGAGCTCAATATGCTTTTGATGATCTACAGGGTGTCCAGTGCAACACAGGCGATGGACTGCTAGGATTTGGAGCCAGGATTTCCCGTTAACTAGACAGGTACTTTAACCAACTAAGCCACGGCGCCGGCAGAATTCTCCTCTTTTACTGCCACTTGGACACACCGCTCTGAGACACCTGCGTTCAGTAAGCGCTGAGTCGGCTGGCTGAGCACGTTCCCTTCTTTACATTCAATAGGAGCCCCGACACGAAGAGAAATGGCTTTTATTGTGCACTTTTCATGTCCAATGCGCTTGACATCTCCCAAGGGCGACAGAGTTCATTTACGACACTTTTCCTTTCTTTCTTTCTTCTTTCTGTACTCTTTGATGAAACAAAACGAGAAATCATGTAAGGGAAAATGTCTTTTTTCATGGAGAAAACATGCAACAGGAAATGTTGTGTTTAGAAGAAGTGAGTTAACATGAAAAGTGACCTAATTTACCGGAGCAAATGCTCACCTAGCAAGATCTGCTTTACTACTAGAGAGAAGTAGAGTGAAAGACGTGATCATTTCACGCCGTTGTGGAACAAAACGCTTTTTTCTTGGAATTCTAAATCAATTAGAAATTCAGAGCGACACATAAAGGCTTTGTCTGCTTAAAAGTGATGATTTTTTAAAACTGATAAAAATGTAGAAAACACGTTTCTCACGTAGAAATTTAAGATGGGGGTGGGGTATTACTAGTAGCGGCGCTGAACTCACCATGGTGCAATTGAGTTACGTGACGGGCTAGTGGTTTAATGAATAACGCGTCTGATTTCGGTTTATAAGATTGTCGATTCGACTTCTACCGGGGTTGTGTGATTTAAATCAGGCTCCTCAGAAATAGATGTCCGTTATGTAAATGAACCGCACCTGAAAGCAAACGTTGGGTCTGGGTTCCTTTCTTTCCTGCATGAAATAGCAAATCGTTACAAAAAAAACACCAACTAATGTCCAATAGTCCAATAGTTAGTCATTTAAGTAAACATGAATATACTGTAAGGTCTTGGTACATGGGAGTGGATTTCAACCACAATTAAAAAAGGGCAAATTATAATTACAGGCTTCAGACACTTTTTCATACAAAAGTGACCAAACACTCCCTAACTTTCAGGTTTGCTTGAACCTGTAACAAAAAAGCGGTCTGAAACTTCCATTCTCTGATGTCACTTTCTCTAAAGTCAGACGTGATGTTTCGCGGATGTGCAGTGTGCCTTTTCTCTTGTCGTGTTCAAGATGAAACGCTGCATAAGCTCCTGACTGCGTGTTCTGTACTGTTCTGTTATTTCGTTCAGATTACCTATGTGGTGTACAGATAAAACTGAACAGCGTGGTGTAATTTCCGGGTTTGGCACCAGCAGCACCTGCAAACCCATCAGCTGACCTTGACGTGATTTGAACACGCAACCTTCTGAGCTGGAGTCAGACGCACTACCGTCGCGCCACGAAGTCACTCGCTATACATGCTTTTAATTCCCTCAAAGAGAAAAATCAGCGTCCCTGAAAAATATATATTTTTTTCATTCTCTCCTGTGTGGAGCGCCTCCGAGGGTCTCTTCTTCCCAGACCACAGATTATTCTTCCCGCCCGGCTCTCTCACAGAGACCAGACACACCGTCTCCACTAATGTGTTTACTACATCTATAGATCTGACCCCCTACAGCCCCGATATTCCTGGACAGGATATTTACCACCCTTTTATCGTGAACTTCTCAACTTGACCTCTCCCAGGAGAAGCACAATTAACACAGAATCCTCTCTCCATTTAGCATTTATCAAATTGCGTGGATGCAGACATCACTCAGAATCACCTGTATGATTCTCCAGAATTCAAACTGGCTGTGCTTTAGTGCTTTCAAAAATGTATAGGTGACTAGCTTCCTAACAGTTTTCAACAGCATTTGAAAACGGCTGTCGATGCATTGGGCTTGAACCGACCCCAGCTGTCTTGGGGTCTGTCTTGGAAGACAGCTATGCCCGACACTACACCATCAACGCACACGCCACAGAGCCCCTCAGAACATCATACGATAATGCCACTGATATCGGAAGCTTTCTCCAGCATTTGTGCTGATTCCACATATCGCGAAGGAATCATGATATTGTTCAATACTGTCGCTAGACGTTCGAATGGGTTTCAGGGCCAGGTGGACTGTTTCCTAGAGAGTCACGAACCGCAGTGGTATTGTATTGCAGTGAGACAACACAATGCCTGCTAGACTATTCATGCTATTTGTGCTAAATGCCACAGATTGTGTTTGTCCAGTCGTGTCAGTCATCCTGAAGCTACGGAAAGTCAGACGCAAATGTGCTGTAATACTTTCAGGAATTTAGGATTTGTTTGTGCAAAATCCGAGAACATTGCTCTGTTATCTTATATCTTTGCTCTGTCATCATCATCAAGGCTCTGTCATCTGCTGCTGAAAATGAGCAGTGATTTTTCAGAATGCCCTATGTATCCAAAGGATGTAAACTATGTAATAGTTAAACCTATGTAAACCTAAAGCTATAAGGGGAAGACAAACGTGAAGCGTTACAGCAATGGCATATCATGAGATGATTAATCGCAATTTCCGTAGGAGCCCCATGGTTGCCTGGCAACCGTCAGCTTTGCACAGTGGCAGTATCGTCGCCTATGAGGTTTAGCAGAGGTGCAGTTACTGCTAGTTGAAAACATTTCCCAATACCCCGCTTCCTCCGATTTGAAATACAATCGGTGGGAGCAATTGAGATCACCTTTGAGTCAGTGCAAATGTTTGTGAGCCGTCAATTAAATTTTATATTGGTTTTACTGGCGTGCTGCTTGTCTGTGAAACATTAATCTTCTGCTTCTTCATGCCGAATCATCTGCAAGGGTCGAGTTTATTCAATGTTTGCGCACAGCGCTCCATCAGGAATATTTTGTCCTAGTTCAATACGGACTTACTGCACGCATTCACAAACCTCACAAACCTATAAAACTGGTTCGCTGGTTAAAAGATTTTATTAAATATGAAAAAAGGTCTGATTGTGAAAAGGTCAAAATGTTCGTGAAAAAATCAGTAACTTGAGGAAAAACAAACTGTGGGAGCCCCATGACTCCCCATGTCATGCTGTATTTCTCTCTCATTCTACTGGGAGTGGTGCCGTCGCTGCTGGATAAAGACTCTCAGTAGTCATTCCAGACAGGTCAGGTATGACTGTGCTTTGCCACAAGAACCTCGGAGATTGTAAGCTGGGTAGTTTCAGATCACTATTTTATTAAAGGTTCAAGCAAACCCGAATACCTTTGCAAGAGACATTTCAGAATCCCAGTCAAATCCAGTACGATTGCTGGATCTCTCAAATTCGACTGAACTATACCACAGATCTGCAGTCCACCATTAGAATACTGTGCGGACCTTATCTTTATTTACCTTGTGTAATCCTTTTTCATAAAGTGTAATTGTATTTTAGCATGTGCCCCTGCTGATGTTATTGATAGGTTATATGTGCTCTTGTTTGTATTGTATGCATTTTTGTTGTTCAAATAAAAAGTAAAAAACACATCTTTCCGGATGTGGCTGCTGTAAAAATCAAATGACATCGAGGGTGCTGTACGCAGGGGTCTGAAGCCTGCTCCACAGAAGATCTTTATCCAGAGGTGTTAAAGAAGTTGAGATCTCGCCATGAGAGGGGAAGCATCTCAGAAAAAGCAGGTGCAGTCGGTTCCACGGTCATAATGCCACTAAGTCAGGCGACAAGAGCAAAAGCCACCCAGCTTCCTCCTGGCAAGTAATGAGACAAAGAAACAGGCCAAAGTGGGTAGTGTGGCTGAGTGGTTTAAGTGCTGGGTTAAGGCTCCAGTCTCTTTGGGGGCATGGGTTTGAATCCCACTGCTGCCAGGTGCTTTTGTTAAGACCCCCTTTCAGCTGACTTCAGATGAAAGGGAGGGAACTGCTTTTTGGCAGTCTCTCAAGAAACTAAGCAAAGTGTTTAAAGATACTTTCTCAGCTTGACATCAATGCAGAAAACAAAAACCTTCTTGCGTCCTTTCAACCCAAAAGCGCTTTGCCACTTTTTGCGTTATGCAGGGAACGACGTCTGCCGAGATCACTTTTGTGTCAATGCAAATCCTAGTGTGCCCTCCGTTTTAATGTTGGTTGTGCTGGCATGCTGCTTCTGTCTGTGAAACTTGAATGTTCTGCTTCTTCACACCGAATCGTTGGCGGGGGTTGAGCATGTTAATCTTTGCGCATAGAGCTCCTTTGGAAGTACTTTGACCAAGTTCAAAAGAGATTGTGGGATTTACTTAATGCGTTCAAAAAGCATACCTTGCACGACAGATTTAAATGGGGAATGGAGTCTGCTTCTTGCTGTTGTTCCTGTGGTTGTAGTTAGAAAGTCGACCGTACTTTCACATTCTGTTAACAGTATTCACTGGGTGAGCTTTATCAATTGGTTCGTAAAGGAATCTCTGCTTCGGTTCCAGAAAAGCCATCTGTAGTGTGTTTTTTTCTGTGCACACGGCCGTCTTTTAAAGCTTGTAAAAATGCCAACAAAGTTCATTTTTCTCCTCTTTAAACGAATAAGGATGGGCTGGGGCAAACTCCGTTTACCACTCTTTCAGCCAACCGCCAAACTCGCGAACTGATGAAACTGCAGAGCCACATGGAGCGTTTCTCCATTCTCAGGGTTAGGGTGATAAAAAAACTTTGCTGATATTAGCTTGCCTGCTGGGAGTACCTCTTCTTCATTGATAAGCAAGATTTGTGTTTCATCTTTTGCAAGCTGTATAGATTTCTTTAAAAACAAGTTGTTCCAGAAAGGAAACGAACACTTGCATTCACCTAAATTAAAACGTATGGGATTTGCCCGTAAGGATAAATTCTGCACAGTAAGACAGGAACCGCTGAGAATCAGACCAAGGATCTCCTGTTTAGTAAATAGGCGCTTTAGCCAACTAAGCCACAGCGCCGGCGAAGTACTGTCTTTTTACAGCCACTTGGACACATCTCAACTGCTCTGAGACATCTGCGTTCGGTGTGCATTGAGCCTGCTCACCTTGCAAGTTGCCTCATTTACATGTGATAGCTCCACCACTAGGAGAAAGGATGAGAAATGGCTTTTATCTGGCACTTTTCATGTTGGAGGATCTCAATGTGCTTTCCGTTTACAAGAGGATGTCCAACTCATGTAGCTAAAGACATAGACGACCCTCGGCATGAGGGATTGTAAGCTGGGTAGTTTCAGATCACTGCAGCTGAAAACACAGGCAAAACTGCTCCATGTGAGGCTTGAACTCACAAGCTCGGCATTACTCCACCGTGTACTGCGCTTACTGGAAGGTTGCAGAGGCTTGGAGAGAACTGTGATGGAAATCGTAAATTACAGATTTCATTATCTGCACATTTAATAACTAGGAGAGATAACTCCTTCGGGTTCTACAGCTCATAAGTGCACTTTAAGAAGTCTTTGCTTTTGTGAGATGAATCTCCGAGGTGCACCTTTTTTCTTATTACTAAAGATACCTCTACATTGTGAATTATTTGAAGGAACGTGGCGTTAGTTGAAATAAGCACTGAATGGGTTAAAACCTGCACTCTTTGAATTGCTAAAGCGATACCTTGAGGAGAATAATTCAACATACTTGCACAGGTCACTCGGCCACGGACAAGAACGATCAGCTACCACCACTATTAATATTGTTATTATTATTCAACCAGTTGGGGAACAATACAGTCGAACAATCCCACTGTTCTTATTGCAAGAAAAATAACATGAGACCACTGTAAGAGGAAGAGTGTTGTAATTGTTTGAATAATTGATGTCTATTTTTCACTCTTATGGGCAACCCTGTGGTATTTCTTTTTCCCTTCGGTGTTGTGCACGGGCAAGTTCCGCAGCGATATTTGCCACAGACATTTCTCCGCAGCTCCGTATTAAATCTGTTCATAACTGCAATGGACAGAAGATTGTCACTTCTCTACTACAGCAGCGTCGGTAAAAGACCCTCTGAAAACAGTAAAGCACTAAAGCACTGCAAAACTGAATTCGAAAGAAACATATTAGGGATTTTGAGTGATGTGTGCATACAAGCAGTCCAGTACAGACGCTGAAGTCTTTGAATATCGACTCTCTATTTTGCGCTGCCTTTTCCTTGGAGTAAAACTATTCAACTGGAAGAATGTTTATCGCAGGTTTAAAACTTGCCGTTGCTATTTGGAGAAATCCACAACCACGTGTTTTTCACATGCTTTAAAAGTACACCCATACACACAGAAAAAAATAACGACACTGCTAATGATTTTTACGGAGCCAAATCACAGTTGACCTTTCTGAGCCAATTGATAAAGCCGACCAAGTGAGTAGTATAGCAGAACATCAAAGAGCGTTCAACTTTCTAACTACCGCAACCAAAGGACCAACAGGAAGAAGCAGAAAAAGTAAACGCATGCACTAAATCCCAATGTCTTCTAAACTTGGACTAAGTATTTCTGATGGAGCACTGTGTGCAAAGATTAAATAAACTGTACTCCTGCCCACAATTCGGCGTGAAAAAGCAGAGCGTTCAAGTTTCACTGACAAAAACGCCGCCGCACAAAAGCCACACAACAGCAATATTAAATGGAATTGACGGCACACTACGATTCGCACAGACTCAAAAGTTGTTCCCTGCATAATGAGCAATCCAATGAGCATTTCTGTTGAGAAGAAAAATTAAATTTTTTTTCTGCCTTGATATTAAGCTGACAAAGACAATCATGAAAAACCTAGCTCAGTGAGCAAGGTTTTAACACAGAAAGGCCTGGTAATAGCAGGATTCAAACCCACACCTCTGAAGAGACTGGAGCCTAAAACACAGCACTTTAGACCACTCGGCCACGCTACCTTTGATGAGATTATCCATCCTCACATTACTTGGTCGGAGAACGCCGGGTGGCTTCAGCTCTTCTTGTCCGACGTGTGGAAACAACTGTACCATCGTTTTCTGAGATGCTTCCTGTCACTTGGTGAAATCTCGACTTCTTTGGCAGCTCTGGATATAGTTCTTCTTTGGAGCAGGCTTCAGACCTTTTATTTCATGTATAAAGGAGGGCGCATTCCAAAATGTGTAATTCCTGTTTTAGAAATGCTCTGCTCTGACACATGTCAGTGTGGGGAGTGGGCAGGTAGAGAGCTTTTACAAATGCTCATGATGTTTCTCACTTGGTGTTACCTGCGGTATTATCTCTCTCTGAGCCTTTGGAAAGAAAAGAGTGGCTCCAGTGTGAGGTAACTTTTTGAACAGCCGGTCTCCTTGTCTTACAAAACAAGAAAAAAAAATCAACTGGGAAACTGCCTAGTGGACATTTTGTCGTCTTCTTCTGATCTGTATTTAACGCGATTCTCTGAAAACGTGGCACATTATATCTGTGCTACCTGAATGGAGGGTGACTGTACTCATAAGGATCATAGATTCGATGACAAGCATCTAAAAATGAGCATGAGAAAATGACATCATGCTATAAGGTTGAATGGCACAAGTTCTCCTGTTTCCTCCACAGAAAATGTGTGTTTTAAAGAAGGTGTCATGTTATTTTTTTGCAAAGGAACAAGTAATAGGTTTATTCCATGCTGAAAAAAAGAAGAAAGAGAACACAACGTTTCGGCCGTGGAGCCTTCTTCAGGTGTGGAACACGGCCGAAACGTTGTGTTCTCTTTCTTCTTTTTTTCAGCATGGAATAAACCTATTACTTGTTCCTTTGCAGCCTACGCATGCTGACGCAGCTACCCACCTGAACTACTATGTTATTTTTTTGCCAGACAATGCCATGCTGTATGAACAGCGTGGTTGTTTAAATTAATTAATCTGAAATTGGTTTAAACTGCAGGGAAATAACAACAAAAAAAGAAGTGCTTCTTAACACAGAGATAGTTGGAGATATTTGGCAGCAGTGGGATTCCAACTCACACCCCCAAAGAGACTGGAGCTTTAATCCACCTCTTTAGAGCGCTCGGCTGCATTAGCCTCGACTGCCTCATACCTCACACTGGCTCACAGAAAACTAGGTGACTTGTAAAGGCTGGTAGGAGACGAAAGGAATAAATGCTTCTTTTTTGGACAAAGTCATTATCTACTAAAAGAAGAAAAGAAATATTTGATTATTATTGTTTCACCAGTTGTTTTGATCAAATTATTGTAATGCAGTGCCATATTAAGGTATAATGTGTACATGAACGTCATGTCTGAGTCGGTGATGGCAGCTGACTATCGTTGGAGGACTGTTTATCATGAGAGAGTAAGCCAGCGTAATGAGGGAGAAGAGATTGGCCTCTGTGATGCAGTGTCCAGTGACACTAACTATCTGTCCTACTGTTCTCTGCTAACATAGAGGGTGAATGTTTATTTAGGTGAATGTAAGGTTTCTTTCTTGTAAAATATTTTCGAGCGCATTTTTGTTGCTGAAAATTAATCTTGTGCGTTTGAATGAATTCCGATATTGTCACCTAATTCTACACACTGTTTCATCAGAGAAGAACATCAGTCAAAAATGTTGAGAAGGTGCTCCTGTTTTCACCATTATAAGAACTGTGATGCACCAGTAATATTTACTCTTATAAAAGTATTGTAATTGTATTGTTCTATTAGTCTTGAGTGACACAAACATTCTCTTTTACTGCACCTCTACAACACTTCACCAGAGGCCAGTTCAGCAAAAAAGGATCCTCAACAAACACTGCAATCGCTTGATAAAAGCCATTTCTCATCCTTTCTCTTAGTGTTGGTGCAACTATTGTATATAAAGGAGATGACTTGACAATGAAAGGTGAGATCATCCTAACGAGAGTCTTCATGAAGGTGTGCGTCGGAAAGCTCTCCACTGGCAATTGACCGGGCTTGTGAAGAAACCAATCTCATTCAACAACCATACACATGAAGCTGAATCCGTGAGCTGATTGACACAAAACAATGTCACTTCACATTATCCGCAAAGCTGTTTTGCTTGTCTGACCACCTCTTCCCACATTACAGTGAGCACATATATTTCAGTTTCTTCTCTTGTATTTTTCTTACTATTTTACTGTCCCTTTCCCCCATGTGGAGATGTATCCACAGCCAAAAAACCCTTTTTCACCCTACGTTTGTGCAAATTTTACAATCTGTGTAGGAGCCTGCCTTACAGAGGTCAAGTGGTGCAATTGGTCAGTGTGTGGTACATATACAGTTGTGCACAGTGGAATTATACTGAGGTTGTGTGTTCAAGCCTCCCCTGTAGCCATTAGGTCTTTTGAACATTTTCCACCCATAAAAAGTTCATTTGCCGTAGCAGTTTCACTGTGACTTTACAGGTAAAATATTCTTAATGAGAATAATGTTTCGTATGCAATAAATAACCACACCAGAAAATATTGGAGATCAATGGCTTGTCGTACTTATCGCAGCAGGCACTCAGACACAGATATGTCCTGTCAGTAAAGAAAATTCATGAAGAATTCAATGTCAAGAGGAGTGACATCATTGCAAAGGCAATATTTTCTGATGATTGTTTCGGTTAATAATGATTCGTGTGGGAATTACTACTGTCATTACTACTAATTGTGATAAAAACAGAGCACTCACAGCTCTCTGGATGTTGGTCTGGACTCTAGAAAGTGTTTCTATTCGCAAGCGGCTCTGGACCTCAACACCTGTTGATGGGTCACTTCTGTCAGACACACCAGTGGAGCCCAAGCCCACCTACACACACATTCACACACACTGACCGATATACACCTACACACTCACACACATTTATACTCACAGACACTACACACACTCACAGACACAACACACATTTATACACACAATCAGACACTCACACACTCAAAGATATACACTCACAAACATTCACAGACACACACATAGACACTATATACACACATAGACACCGCATACACTCTTAGGTACAGATACACTATAACTAACACTAATGCAGATACTGCTAATATTGCAACAGTACCAAAACATACACTATCATGGTTACTAACACTGACACAAACTACTACTAGACTAATAATACTTATAATAACAGTAATACTGTCATGAAAACTAACATGATGAGTACTCTGACACTAACAGTATAATTATCACTAATATTAACATGAATACTAGCATTAATACTAAAACTATCAGTAACACTATCATCATTAATACTCAAATAGACACTACACACACTGACAGACATACCCACACATACACTTACAAATAAACAACTACACACTGACAGACACCACACACTCACAGACACACACCATACACACATATTCCCAGGCATGCATTATCAGAAACAAAGAGACACTACGCATACTCACAGACAGACATTTATAGACACCACACACTCAGAGACCCCACACACTCACACCCTAACAGACACAACAAGCTCACAGACACACACCCACAAACTGACAGACACCACAAACTTAACAGACACCACATACACAAGTATCTACAGATACACGATAACTAACACTAAAACAAATACTCCTCATATTACAACAGAAACACTATCACTAAGACATACACTATCATTATCACTAACACTGACACAAACTACTAATAATAACAGTAATAACAGTAACAGTAGTTAACTAACATTACTACTACTGTTAATACTCTAAAAGTAACACTATAATTATAATTAATATTAACATGAATACGAACATTAAAACTAAAACTATTGGTAGCGCTATCATCATTAATACTCACATGAACACTAGCATTAAAACTAACAGTTGTACTCTCATTAATATTAACATGAATACACTAGTATTAGTTGCTACCCATGACGTCACATCGCTCTTTGTGATGAACGCGAGACACCTAGACGCGCACAGTGACGTGACGTCTGTTGCTGTGGAAACCATACTTATGATTTATAAACACTGGAAAAAATGCATGTAGCTGTTACTTACATACATTTATCAACTTGGAAAATAATTTTCTAGCTCTAGGATACAGTTACCTAAATAAAAATATGAATAATCATTGTTTAATTTCGGTTTGAACATTTTTAACACTAAACGCACTATGGTAATTGATCGATACAGTCTTTATTGACTGTTTTATAGATATTTAAACAGGGTCAAGAACGGAAAAAGAATCAGTACTTTCCAATTGGTGAAGTTAATCGATTATTCTACGGTTCTTCAGGTGAATTAACTGGTTGTTGGTAGATAAGTGATCAATAACTCTCCTCCATGCGCTACGCGTTCCTCCCGCGGTCTCGCTCTCTGATCCTGGCGTTCTGGCTGGTGTCTGTGACATCACAGCACTCTTTCTGACAGAGCAGAGCACGTCTCTGCTGGAGGAGACTCCTGTCCGGAGCCCGGGGGGCTTTTCTTACAGATATAACATCTCCAAAAAGAACACACCGGGCTGTGAAGAGAAGCGATTTATAACAGCTGGAGAAGGAGAGCGACAAACCGAGGAATGAAAATCATTAAACAGGAAAAAAAATAGTTTACTTCGGAGATTAATGTGTTACAAAGCGTACCCATGTGGAGCAGTAGAGAACGAGCACAAGTCCCTGTAATAAGCGCTTTTAAATGTTTTAAACGAATCATCAGAGTATAGGAGCCAGGAGGAACAGACTCCTGATCCTGGAGGTTAAAATGTGTATCCTGGCTTTATTTCCAGCCAGCTCTCAGTTTCATAGGTAGTCTGATGATTTAAATTAACTGTATAACTGTTACAAGACTTCATCTAATTGTAAATTTATAAGACTGTCTGTGAGACACTTGTGAGAGCAACTGAATCCCAGGGCTGGTGTGAAATCACACACAGACAGGTCTTCTTCTGTGTGATCTGAGTAGCACTGCTCAGAGCTTCAGACTGGTCAACTAGTTACTATTGTAGACACGACCATCGGCCCATCGGCTACTAATAATCAATATACTGATCAGAGTGTCAACACTGGTGTTTATAAAATAAATACTAAGATAATTCCACACTCACTTGCTTTATAAAACACTTAGAAAACATGTTTGGGGGCTGACATACAGTAAAGAAAGTAATACTGAAGGACTGGAAGTCCTGCAAAGGGTTAATAGAAGCTTCTTGCTTCTGCCCTGGAACAGAGCCCACAGCTGCCAGATCAGTGACCCCTGAGCCCAGTTCACAGAGAGGAGAACCAGGAGCTCCTCTCTGTCTCTAAGTGGCTGTGAGGAAGGAGAAAAGGGGGAGATGTGACCTGAGTCCAGGCTGTTCTGTCTGATATTATTCATGTAGCAGTACTGATTGTCTCCATGTCCTCTGGTTCTGGATTGTCGGATAAAGAGAAATATGGAGGTGAGCTTCTGTCCAAGTGTGAGTCTGACTGAGAAGAGAATAATGAATTTTTATTCTGCCTCTGAGAATTTTTCTTCTTTGCCAAGTGTTGTTACATTGCCTTCAGATACCCTGCACAGACTGCCAGAGTGAGACAAGAAGAGAGACAAATGGAGAGAAGAGGAGATAGAGATGGACAGATAAGAGCACACACAGCGAGAAAGACATACTGTACGTCTTGACTTACTTTGAAGCAAGTGTTAATTTCCTTTCTGGAGCAAGTTGTTTCTGAACTTCAAGAAATTCATACAACTTCTGAGAGATAAAATACAACTCTAGCTTATCAGGGCAGAAGAAATACTGCAAAAAAAATGTTTTTTTCTCCTTTTAACGAAAAGTGCAGAAAAACAACGGCAGTGCATCCCCGTCGGAAGTATTCACTTCCTTTTTTGGAAATTACAGCCTGCGAAAGATGAAATAAAGTTCTTGGTTATTCTTGGTCAGTGCCGAAGAAATACTGCCGGCTGGCAGGAAAATGCCAGCATTTTATTTTCTTTAACTACAAACGTGTGAATGGTGAAAAGCAATGGGAGTGTGTCTCTCTACAGCTATTAAACAAAGGGCTGGTGGTTCAAGCCCACGCAGGGACGCGCTTCGGATTGTTCCGATGTGAACATAATCTCTGCTAAAAGACCTCTTGAACTTTGCAGGAAATGAGTGTGTTTTAAACCATTTTCACGTGTGGAATTTTATCTTCAGCTGGCTGTAGGGAGAATGCCTTATACACCCGTTGTGTATCCTTAGCAAAAATATTTTAAAATTATAACACAGAGTTGTTGGAGAACTTGACAATCCTTGACAATCATTATTAAATGAGCACTGTACAAATGTACATTGATATTTTTGTTGTATGTACCTTAATTTTAGAATATATAAACATAATTGTGCTGATATGGATGTTCATTTGAAGTATTTGAGGAATCTATAAAGGATCTCAGAACAACCAAAGATACATTTGGGCATCTGCGTATTTGTAAAGATTAAAGAGCACCGTAAGTGTGAAGCTTGCACACACGAGAGAAGAGATCAGTTTCAATGCACTTCATTAAACTGATGGTGTGCTTATCAATCGTGCATAAGACGTGAAAAGCAGAGGATAGCTTTGATCCATCGACCTCCGGCTTATGAACCCAGCACGCTTCCACTGCGCCACTCAGCTATGTTTCACACAATTGCTTTTGCACCTGAGATGAAAAGTTTCAAAGGTAAACGCAGACGTCACTGAGCACTTGGTCTTTTGTAGAACAAAGCATCACACGCTGCTCTACATGGGCGTGTCTTCAAGATTGTTGAGAACCAAAGCTTCTGCCTTCCTGGCTACTGAGTCTTTCGTCGTTAATTCCCAAATCTTCAATGAGAATCTGTGAAACGAAAGCCAAACACATGTACACACTCGCGTCCTAGCGTGAAAGAAAAATGATGGAAGCATTTGAGAAATAACAAGAGTAGTCTGTACAGCTCCAGCCTATCAACTGCTCTACAAAGTGATCGCTACCTCCACACCCAGTTTATAACACTGAAAATGATTCAGGAAGCCCATGCAAAGTTCTAAAAGCAGTGGTTGAAAAGCGTCTAGATACATAAAATGACAATTTCTCAAAAGTAAAATCTTCATCTTTTAAATATTGTCATCCATGTATTTTCGTTTTTCTCTTTTTACATAACACGCTTTCGAGAAATAGACTGTCTTGTAATGAAGGCTGCATTAGAAAATGTGTATCTAAATTAAAATCGGGTTTATGACTTCTGCGTTTTTCAGCATTCTTAGCGCTTGGGTCTCGATTCAGATATTGCAATGAAAGCAACAGGGGAGTAAGTTTTCCTTTTCTAAATCAAAGGTGATCTGCTCACAAGGAAGTATAAAAACTTCAGCGTTTACTTTTTGAAGACCGCAAATTGTCGAAACACTATTGCTTCATAAGCTAATAAGTAACGTTTCTGAGCACGCATTGTATTACTAATGCTGTTATTAATAAAAAAAGCTTAAATTCACATAATGGAATTTGGACGGCTCAAAGTAGTCTATTCCTTGTACAACTTTACTTGCCCGCTGAGTAGAGTTTAAAGCAACGGCAGCAGAAGTAGCAGTAATAGCAACAACGGGGTTAGTGTCACAATACACTCTGTGAAAGAATTGCGGCTTCAGATCGTTTTGTTCTGTTGAAGCTGCCTACAGGCTCCGAATTGCTGACATTGGCTGTGATCTTTTTTCAGGTTTCATGAAATTCTTCACATATTTGAAATATTTAATTCGGGTTCGCCTAATACACGGTGCAAACCGTACCTGCAGCAGAATGCTGTGGCACATGAAGCCGTTTTGTTTATTGGTTGTAAGGATTGAGGAGCGTACTACAAATCGAGCAAGCGAAAAGAAAATTAAACAGGAGTCACTTTTTGGATTGCTAATCCATTGTGCTCTGCTCGTCTAGGTTCAAATCCCATCCTTGTCATGGTTAAGGCCTGAGACGTGTGTGTTTTTTCTAAACGGTGTTTGCATTTGTTTCCTCTTTTACTCCTGTAAACTCAGGATTTTTTTTTCCTTGGTGGCAACAATACGCTTCTGCAATACAGTAAATCATAGACTCTGCTTTCAAAATAGCTGCACCAGGCATTCGGATACAGATAAACACAGGGATTTAAAATTCAGGAATATGAATGGCCAATTGCTTACAGCTAGGGTTTTTACGTTTTCTTATTTAGCGATTTGTGTATCAATCTTTTAACAATTCGTTAAAATGCTAACAATATGTAAAATCAAAACAACAGCACCGTTAAATGCTGGGGAGACGGGTAGCTTTTTTTTCAATCAGATGCCAATCTCTAATGCTGTGTGTGAGAGCTTACGTACCTTTCCTTTTCTCACATTTTCTGACAACTATTCCAAAGGGGCACCCTGTCAGCTCCTAAAACTTTTTAAAAATCTGCCTGCATGTTTGATTATTGTCGTTTTATTTAGAAAAATTTCAATATTGATCATAACTAAAGAAAATTAGGATCACGAATAAAAAAAGGGCTGAAGATGCGAGTCGCTCTTGAATCAGAGCTGGGTGACACGGGCTTCTGTTCTGATATGATTGTACGAGAAGCAGGAGGAATTTCTTCTCTCCTATGGAGCATGAGCTGAATCAGGAGTGAGACATTTCGTATGCTCGTGCATATGTTAACGCATGACCTACATCGTAAAACTAAATTAAAAACTAACATTAAGTTGTCAAAGACATTCATTTATATACAAACAAGAGACAGACAGACATAGTAATGATTCTACATTAACTTGTCCTACATTGATCAGACTAATTGAAATGTATGAAAGCCCGTTTCCGGCAGGGAGTTAAAAAAAACGCGCTATGGTATCGCAGAATTCCGACTAAGTAACTCAGAATTGCGACTTAGTAACTCACAACTCCGACTTTATCTCTCACATTTGCAACTTCGAAATAACCCATATTTAATTGTCTGTCATTTTGTTATTATGCCGGATTCGGGTTCTAAGGCCTGTACCCTCGATACTCCCACTCTAGTTCGTGCCTCATTGCATTGGCGCGAACCCAGGTCTTGCCAGCTGAGCTAAAGATCACTTTCTTTAACCCCGGCGGCCAGCATCCCTGTTATGCGCAGGGGAGGGCGGTGCCGTCACCACACTGCAACCAGATCGTACAAATTGTATGTCGCAAATGAACAAGTAATAGGTTTATTCCATGCTGAAACGTGTTTTCTTTCTTCCTTTTTTCAGCATGGAATAAACCTATTACTTGTTCCTTTGCAGCCTACGCATGCTGACGCAGCTACCCACCTGAACTACAAATTGTATGTCGGCCGTTCCGTTACACTATATTGATGAATCGTACAAGATCATAGGATCTATAGGCCTGAAGACTTGTCTTGTACAGTGCCCTGATAAAAATCAAATTAATTACATTATTTTTTATGGAATCCCATTTCCGCCAGTGAGGCTTCCATAGTACCCGGATGGAATAGTGGACGGTGGGCTTTTTTAAAAAAAATTGAAACACCAGAAATACAAAAACGGAGACAGAATATGAAATAAGATAGAGAAATAGACACTTCACATCCAGAGTAATTCACAATTATAAAATCTGAAACTTATACTTTTTACATATTTCCATTGTATGTCCTTTTTTACTTAAAAAAGAAGGTCTTCTTTAGCTCAGCTAGCAAGGCCTGGGTTCGAACCAATACAGTGAGACACGAAGTAGGGTGGGAGCGGCGAGGGGCACAAGCCCTGGAACCCGAATCCGTTACAATAACAGAAGGACAGACACTGAAATATGGGCTATTTCGAAGACGCAAATGTGAGAGATAAAGTCGCAATTACGAGATATAAAGCCGGAATTCTGAGTTTTTAAGTCGCATTTCTGAGTTACTAAGTCGCAATTCTGAGTTTTTAGGTCGCAATTATGAGATTCTAAGTCACAATTCTGAGATACCATAGCGCGTTTTTTTTTTTACTCCCTGGCGGAAACGGGCTTCCATTGGTTCTCAGTGCTGCGAAGCAAAAGCAATCTCTGGAAAATCAGACAAATTATTATCAAATCATGTCAAAAGCTGATCAGTATTTCTTTACTGGGAAGCAAAGAAATGCTTGTATTACACATTTTAATATGACATGCAATTACACATGAAAAAATAGTAAAATTATTTTCATTGCGGTACGTGTTGATAGAACAGCCCCCTCGATAAAGGGAAGTGTGGACGGACGTGTCGCATGTTCCGTACTCTGTCTGACAGCGAGTTTAACACACTGTCCTCGGAAATTAGCGGTAGTGTGACCAGGTGTGTGGTAGCAGGTCCTGCCAGTATAAAAACCTAGTCACCCCGTTCATACTTTATGCTCTTGCTTCAACACAGTTTGGTGGTTTACTTGTCTTACTTCTGTAGCAGTTTAGCGGGACGTCAATTTGGCGATGCGCTCGTTTTTCTTTGTGTTATGCCTGTGCGCAGGAGCCGGGCTCCCCGCACTGATCTCCGCCGGGCCGGCTGGCTTGGACTCTCGGGAATTAGCGCTCCAGGCCGACTTCCCGGCTCTCGAAGACGCAGCCCAGTTGGAGGACTTGAGCCTGGCAGATGCGCCCTCCGAAGACCTGTCTGCAAGCGAGAATGACTCGCAGTCCTTGGCTCCCGACTTCCGCCGCCTTCCCGTGTCCAGAGACGCGTACTCGCCCTACTTCGACAAGGAGAAGATGAAGCCTGAAGCCGGCAGTCGGCCCTTACCCGCCTACATCAAGAGCATCCTGTTTCCTCCCCAGGGAGGGCGGCAGCCGGCTCGCCCGTCCATCGGGGGCACCCGAGGAGTGGCTGTGTGGTGCGACTCCAGCAGGATGTACGTGAGGGTCAGTCGGCTCCTGTTCGGCTTCAGCTGTCGGCCATCGGAGGTGACCTTGGGCAGCTGCAGCGTCAGCCGAACTACACGCCGTTACTTCTACTTCATATACGGGCTTCATGAGTGTGGCACCGAGCGATCAGTAAGCGGGGCTTCATCTACAGGCAGTGTATCGATGTGAGCTGTAGGGCTAGTGTCGGGGTTGCCTTTCCTGGGAATATCCCTTCCTCTGTAACCCTGCAGGTTGTCCAGGGCCGCCTGATGTACTCCAACACTCTCCGCTATGCCCCGCCCTCCTCCAGTGCACCTGTGCATCGCTTCATTCCCTTCTCTGTGCCGGTCAAGTGCTCCTACAACAGGTAGGCAGGGCTCTGCTGCTGCTGAGAAGCCACTGGGGAAAGTGTCCAGAAGCCCCTCATCCCCCCTCTGTCCTGCAGGTTCCACTACTCCTACAAGGTTGGCTCCTACTCCTACATGTCCCCACTTGGGCCAGGAGAAGGACCTTCTTCAAGGACCTGAAGAACAAGCACAGCTTTGTCCTGCTCACCACCAACTGTAAGCTCCTTGAGTGAGTGGCTCCTCCTGCCTGCAGGGGGTGCTGTGTGCAGGTGTAATGCTGCCTCTCTCTCCAGCCCGCTGGGTCCGGCTCTCTCCTAAGGATGAGTACTTCCTGGGTCAGCCCATGTACTTCCAGGCCACTGCCTACTTTGCTACAGTGGAGCAGAGGCTGTACATCCACTCGTGTTACGTAACGGAGAAACCAGACCAGCACTCCCAGCCCCGTTTCCCCGTGATCGACAACTTGGGGTACGGCCCCTTCTGTGAGGGGAGGTGGGCAGGAGCTCCGAGAGCCTGCAGGGGTTCATCTTTGTCCTTGTCCCCAGGTGCATGGTGGACAGCAAGGCAGATGGCTGCCTGTCCAGGTTTGTCCCCTCCAAGCAGAAGGATGTGCTCCGCTTCACAATTGATGCCTTCCTCTTCCAGAAGAAGCTGTCCAGGAAGGTACTGCTCTCAAAGGCTGCTCAGCCTTCTTGCTCTACTGATCCATGGTCTGCTTTCACATCCATGATCTAGATGTGAACCAGACTGTGGCAGCTGTAGTGCCTAGAGCTGCCAGCTTGACTTCACAGATGGCAGAAGGTCCTTCTCTGTCCCTCTATTGGCCTTGATCCCTTAATGCTGTGACCTTCCCTCTTGCAGCATGAAGTGACTGAGCTGTACATGCACTGTGTCATGGCTGTGGCTCCTGCTAAAGCAACACCAGGGACCAAGTCCTGCACCTACAACAGGGAGGCTAAGAGGTACTTCTGCAAGGAGCCTGCTGAGGGTGCTCTGGGACATGCCAGGTGGAGACCTCACCTGTCCTCCTCCTCTCCTTCAGGTGGGAGCAGCTGTTTGGTGACCATGAGGTCTGTGCCTGCTGTGAGTCCAGGTGTGCTGGCAGCCGGAATGAAGGTGGGTCTGGTTCTCTATCCCTGGTGGATGCATCTCTGCCCAAGAGACAACCATGCTTGGACAACTGAGGAATGATCCCATGCTGGACAAAGGGACTGTTTAGATGAGTAGCATCACTGTGGGTTTCTGGGTATAGCAGATCCCTCACTCCTGGGTGCTGCTTGTCCACAGGTACCAGGAGCCTGGTGACCAGCAGTCGGGTGGCTGTGGCACCAGTAGAGGGTCCTCTGGATGTGGGAGCTGACTGGACTGAGGATGAGGAGGGAGACCCTCAGAGCTCCAGTGAGGATGTGGAGGGAGCAGAGGACTTTGGAGATGTTGGCCAGTGGACAGGTAGGGTCTGGCAGGAGGAGCTCCTGTAGGGGTGGGTGTCCTGCAGTTCAGCTGGATTGTTCTTCTTCTTCCTCCCCAGGTGCCTGAATGAAGGCTCCAGCCTGGCCCTTGTGACTTTCCTGCCTCCACTTGCCTTGTAATGGCAACATTTCAATAAAGCTGTGAAAGACCCTTCTGCCTCCCCTTGTTTCTTTATGGTTTATAGGTTTGAAATGGAGTGGAGAAATTCAAGGGAAGTGAGACCCATTAACTGAAATATTTGTGAGGGTTCCCCTTTCAAGAATACTTCCCGTATGTGGTATGAAGAAAAGCAGAAGCAGAGTGTAAAGAATGGAACCAGTTCAGTAAAGCTCTTCTACAGAACAAGGTGTTGAGTCTGGATTTGAAGGAGTTTAGGGAAGGTGACTCTGGTATCCTTGGACATAGAGTTCCAGAGCTTGGGGGCATAACAGGAGAAGGCCCTGTCACCCATACAGTGAAGACAGGCTTGGGGGACAGTTAGGAGACCAGAATTAGAAGAGCGAAGGTGGGGAGTAGGGTGATAATAGATCAAACTGCTACTGAGATGCCAAGCCATGCAGAGCCTTATAGGTGAGCATGAGGATTTTCAAGTCTACCTGAAATTTGACTGGAAGCCAGTGCAAGGACTTCAGGATAGAAGTAATGTGATCACTTGCACTAGACCTGGTCAGGATTCTAGCTGCTGAATTGTGGACATACTGCAGTTTGTTCAAAGTAGTTATAGATACCCCAGCAAGTAGAGCATTACAGTAGTCAACTTGAGAGAACACAAATGTTCTCTCAAGAACATTTGAAAAGTTGATTAGCTTTTCAGCCCCAGTTAGTGATAACATAGGACGTAGTCCAGTGATATTTCTGAGGTGGAAAAAAAGATGTTTGACAATATGCTGCACACATGGGTTGAATCTTAATCCAGAATCGAATATCACCCCAAGGTTTTTCAATTTAGACTGAAGATCAAGTACAGAACCATCTACAGATAGGGTTACAGGATTGTTTTTTATGAAGTTGATGGGGGGTGCATGACTTCAGTCTTGTCACAGTTAAGATAAAGGAAATTGAGTCATCCAAGTTTTTGTCAGATATGCACTTTAATAGAACAGAGACAGCCACATCAGTGTCAGGTTTGGTATGGTTGTATATTTGAGTATCATCAGCATAGAAATGATAGCTGAGGCCGTGTGATCTTAAAATCTGACCAAGTGGAAACATGTAAATGCTGAAGAGCAAGGGGCCCAGTATTGAGCCCTGAGGAACACCAGACTTAACGAGACCAATTTCAGACCTGTACCCATTAAGAGAGACAAAGTGACAGCGATCAGTGAGGTAAGACTTGAACCATTTGAGAGCAGTGTCAGAAACTCCAAACAGTCTCAAGACAAGAAAGTTGTCATGGTCAACAGTGTCAAATGCAGCACTGAGATCAAAAAGGATGAGTATAGAAAGAGAACCAGAATCAGCAGCTATTAGCAGATCATTAGGGACTTTGACAAGGGCAGTTCCTGTGCTGTGAAGTTGATGGAAGCCAGATTGGAGGGGTTTGAAAAGGTTATTTGTCATGAGGTGGTTATGCAACTAAAATGTGACAGCACGTTCTACAATTTATGCAAGAAAGGGTTTCAGCTGTGAAACCTTCTTCAGGTTTATTTTCTCTCTTCTCTTTTCAGCATGAAATAAACCTACAGTATTACTTGTTCCTTTGCAGATATGCATGCTGACGTAGCTACCCTCCTGAATATATTAAACATTTCATCTATATGATTAACACAATGTTCTCCTGAATAACTACTCGAAAGAAGCCGCAGCTCAGGTGTTAGAGAGATTTGAAATTGGTTCAGTGGATTTAGTGTCCAGACTGTGAACTGACAGTTGACACAGGTCTTTTATAGAACCGTTTTGATTTTCTCTACTTTGTCCCCGTGACGTCATTGTCCTGCTCGCTGCCAAGCCTGACACACGGTACCATCTGGTTTCTGTCTCTTGGCGCCCACCCTGCGGTCCATGTGGGTCCTCATGCCCCAGTATTATGACAGGGACACTAAACTGTAAACAGGTGCCGTCCGTCGGCTGAGAAGTAAAACTGAGGTCCTGACTCTCTCTGGCCTTTAAAAATCCCAGGTCGTCTCTTGAAAGAGTAGGGGTGTAACCCCGGCATCCTGGCCCAGTTTCCCATTGGTCCTTTCCAGTCATGGCCTCCTAATAATCCCCATCTATGAATTGGCTTCATCACTCTGCTCTCCTCCCCACTGATAGCTGATGTGTGGTAAGCGTTCCGGCGCACTAAGGCTGCCGTTGCATCATCCAGGTGGGGCTACACATTGGTGGTGGTGGAGGGGAGTCCCCATTACCTGTAAAGCACTTTGAGTGGAGTGTCCAGAAAAGCACTACAGTATATAAGTGAAAGCGATAATAATAATTATTATTATGTAAATTGCAATAAAAATATAATATTTGATTCAAAATCGATTAATGTAAAAACTGATAAAGCTAATGCTTTTTTCAGGGCTATATCTACTTTTTTAAAAAAAGAGAAGTCTGTCGCGATTGTGAAATTTGGAGAAGATGCACCAGCGCTTGCCTTCACATCTCCAGCTTCAGTCTCGCCTCTAGCTGCGAGAAGGTTAAAAGCACACAAGTGATCTGTAGACGATGTTCGGGGAAGAGATAATTCTGTTTTCAGCACAGGGAGTGAGAATGAGCTCAGTCCGGGTCCAAGCAGAATCCATTCTGGTTTGGTTACTGTTAGACTGTGCGTCTGAGGCTCTTTGGATCGCAATGTGAAAAAAAACAATTCCTCACATCGAGAGGAAGGGAAGATATCACTTTAAAAAATCAGAACCGAAGACTTGGATCCGGGGCCTCATACTTATCAAATTATTAAAATAATAGTTATTAAAATATTAGATTGTGTTTCTGCAACATTTCGTGCACAGTACGCCATTTTTATCTAAAAATAAAACAACAGCCACAACAAGGGCTTTACACGCAGTCTGGGGTATTTTTATATTTTTGCCACTTTATATCAAACCTGTTATACTCCCAGAAGTGCACAGTAGCTTGTACTTAATAAAAATGTACAATTCACCGCTGGTATAAACAGATGTGTGCCGTGTCTGCCTTTGTAAGCATTTGTTTAAAAAATAAGTCCGCAATATGATAAAAACACAGAAAGCACAAAGTTAATAATACAACGATACAAAATCAATACCAAATCATAAAGCCAATTAAGTAGCTATCCTTTGAAAACAGAGAACACCTTTATATCTACAAAAAACTTGACATTTGCATTACAAAATGTAATTTTGAATTACAAAGCTGACAGAGTAGTCCCTTAATTCATAGATCAGATCTTGGCCAAAACAAGACAATCAGACGGGAGCTGAATTCGGAACAGGAGCCTCTGCTTCGTCGTTTATTGAGCTTTTGATCAACGACTGAATTAAACAGATTCACTATTTTAACTCTTTGATTAAAATACACAAAAGGAACCTTCCTTCAAGCTGGAGTCGAACCAACAACCTAAGGATTCCCAAGTGTTTCCATTACAGTCCCCCACTCTACCAACTGAGCTACCAAAGGGATATCAGGAGCTTCTCTCTGGCACATACTGCCCAATGTAGTGAAATGTTCCGGATGAGTAAAATCCCAGATCGACATTGTTTCCAACTCATTTCCTTAGTATTTTTTACCTTGAATTTAAGCCACAAACCAGGATTCTACTGTATAAACTTCCGGGGATATTAAAACATGTTTGATGAGGCATCAATCATTCCAGGCGGAAATTTACTCCTTTTTTTTTCTTGAGGGAAATGAGGAACAAAACTAAATGTCATTCTGTGTTTCTTAGAAGCATTATCACAGCTAATGCATGTAATGCCTTTAGTATGTGAAGGTGAGAGTTAAGTTATGCCAGGGAGTAAAGAGAACTGAAATTTAGAAAATTCATATTTAAATAGATTGCAAATCTTCAAAGTGTTCTGTCACTGCAAAATTATTACAGGGGTCTACTAGCTGCCAGACGTGCTTGTTTTGGGACTATTTCCAATAAGTATCCCATTGTTGTGCTAATTAGAACCACAACAATGCTCCTGAGTCCTGAGCACCTGAGGACTCTGATTTTGTTCAGCACGACTTCTTGTTGCAGTTGAGCTCAGAGCTAGAGATGATCTCCATATTCTACCGCAATAACTAGTCTGAAACTTAGTAAACAGTACACAGTTTTTAACTGAAGTCAGGTTGTTAAAAAATTAAACCAGCACCCTATCACCGAAACGTACCCCGGTCTTCCGCGCGACAAGCGGGGGTACTCAACACTGTACTAACAAGGAACGCTTGTCCGTAGTTGAGCATGAGTTCTGATTACTGTCAGCAGACATTTCTTAATTTCCAATGACTTTTTCTTCTGCTCTCAGCTTTTTAACGGTCATAAATGCTCAAGAAGTAATTCATTTGAGTTTGAAGTCTGTCTCTGTTACCTTCGGTCCTGATAAAGAAAAGCCGTGCGTGGGAGACTCCCTCTCTGAAGAAGTTTGCCGTCACCCTGCAAGAGAAGAGAGCCAACATTCACCGAAACAACCACTAAGACAATTAACATTAAACACGTGAAATGCGAGATGTTGTGGAAATGTTTTCTACTTAGAGATTCTGTCGTTTCTACTCTAACGAGAGAGGCTCTTCGTCGGAAGTAAGATTTGAACAAACGTCTCCAGGGGAAACTGCGACCTCAACGCAACACCTTAGACCACCAGCCATCCTGTCTGTGGTTCTTATATTGTATTATATGTTTTATTTATTTCTACTTGTTGATAGGGGGGGAAAAAAAGTGAAATCATGTAATTTGGGAAATGTCTTTTTTTCATGGGAAAACTAGTCTGAGCAAATGTTCAAAAGTTAAGAGCAGCGCTCAATAAAAACCATCAAAGCCGAAAGCGCTACTTATGTGGATCAGTATATTCTGATGCCGGTGGTTCTGCAGAAGAAATAAGAAAAGCTGAACTCCCGCGGTGTTGCCATTACGGCTACTCTGGCTGCAGCTGCTTTAAGATCTACTCAGCGGGCAAAGAAAGTTGAAGGAGGACAGACTGGTTTGCGCTGACTAAATAACAGTGTGCGAATTTAGACTTATTTAAATAAGATTGTTTACAATGTAATACAAGCTCCAAAAACGTTAATACTGCACTGACTGCTATTTGAAACGCCTTTAGAAATGACGCGTAATAGAGATTGATGCAGCTGGCTTTTATGCTTCACAATACATTGCAATCAGGAAAATAAACCAATTAGAAATATGCAATACAACGTCTTTCAGTTCGGCTATTCTTATTTCTTCTGCAGAACAACTGGTATGAGAATGTACTGATCCGCATAATTCGCGCTTTCGGTTTCTGATCGTTTTTATTGAGCGCTGCTCTGAACTTTTACATTTGCTTGTGCTACTTTGCCACATGAAAAAAATAGATTTCCCTAATTACACGATTTCACTTTTTTTCTTATCAACGAGTAGAAAGAAATAAATCAATTACATATAATTCAATATAAAAGCCACAGGCGAGTTGGCTGGGGGTCTAAGGCGTTGCGTTCAGGTCATAGTTTCCTCTCGGGTTTTTTGTTCGAATCCCACTTCTGAAAAAAAGGTTTTCTCGTTTTTCTCTGTGAAAAGACAATCAAGTTCTTAACAAATTTCATATATTAGACTTCCGCAATACGTTCTGGCTTTAACAGGAAACTGTGCGCTTCCACAGAAAGAGTAACAGGAAGAGACGTTTCCATGTTACTTGTAGACTTAGATAAAGGAACGTGGCGGTGAATGAAAGAGGCACGGACGGGGTTCGGACCCGTGATCTTCGGTTTACGAGACCGACGCCTTACCACTTGGCCACCGTGCCGTCGCTGAGAGGGGGGTCAGCTTACTATATGTTGAATCAACCCTAGTAATTTTACTGTTGTAATAGAGGAACAAGAGGCGCAGTCGGTAGAGCTTGCGACCCTTAAGTTCAAAATCGTTGATTCATGGGTTGTTTGTGTCCTTTCTGATCCCTCTAATCTTTTAGTAGGACAGTGCAAGCAGGACGTGATAGGGTACAGTGACTCCCAATGTCATATGAGCTTTGTGTAATTTAGCTTTCTTAACGCTATGGGGCTCGATTCAGATATCGCTGTGAAAGCAAGGGACGAGCAAAGGTTTTTTCTAAATTGAGGGTAATCTGCTCCCGAGTAATTATAAACACCTGAGCGTTTACTGTTTACTGTTGTGTTACTGTGATAAAGGAACACCGCACTTTATCAAAATACTGCTGCTTCCTAATTTTACATAATGGTATTTAGACCGGGGAGAGTGACTGCATTCCAAGAGGCTAAAAGTTGATTTCACAAAGCCCCCATTTAATAAAATACATTAGAAACCGCAAGGAAAACAGGATGTTTTAATAAGTCTTCTCCTGGTTTTACATTATTATAGTCTTTCACATTTGAATGCATACCTTACCATAAATCTTACCTAGATTACAGGCAACGCAAACAGTTCTTAATGCACGAAGTCTATTTATAGTTGACTTTCTGCTAATCACATCTAATAGTTCATGAATCTTCCTGCCCATCATGTGTCTGCTAACCAGTTTCTCCGTTTTCCTTCTCCTGTCATTGTCAGCGAGCACATCAAGGTGGGAAAAATGTAACAGGGAAAAAGAGTAGCTGGTAGGAGTGGGATTTGAACCAAAACTCGATCTGGAGACAAGATTACCCGTGAGAGCTAGAAAAACACAAGTATTTTATCATGGTGCTTTGGTGGTGGTGGAGGGTTACCTGTAAAGCACTATTAAATGATGCTTTAGAACACTCAACCATCCTGACAAGTGAGGGATGAATGGAGGTGTATTGAATACACCAGTAGTTCACTAACCTGAGTTGCTTTGCTGGAGAAGTGCCATGTTACCTGTTGTAAACGTCAAACGTACAAACGTGTTGTACTTTCCAACCTTTGAGTAATATTTTCCAGAGCTAGAGCGCAGTTGTCTTCACAATCTGGATTACCTCAAAAGCAATGATGTCTGTGTAAAACAGATTTTATTTTCGGGAACCGACGTTGTATTGCATATTTCTAATTGATTTGTTTTCATTATTGTAATGTATAGTGGAGCATAAAAACACATCTGCAAAAATCTCTATTACGCGTCTTTGGCATTTCAAACAGTAGCGAGAGCGAGGATTAAACCCCCCTCCTGGCGATAGTTGCCTCACGCTCTGAACAACCAAGTCCTGCTTATTCCCGCTGTGGGTCGCGGATGGTGTGTTTTGGTATTTACTCGAAATTACGGAGGATACATGGGACTGCATTTACCTGATAACATACCGTGATCTCTAGTACCTAATGAGCTTTGATAATTCAGCTTGCTTATCGCTTTGGGCTCAATTCAAAAGTTGCAGTGAAAGCAGGAGCTGAGCAGGATTCTGTTTAAATGGAGCCAGATCTGCTCACGACCGGGGAAACACTTCAGCATTTACTAATTGAAGACCACAATCCGCTAAAACACCCCTGTTTCTTAGACTAAAAGAAGCTAAAAGCATTTTTGAACATGGGTTATATTGTAAATACTGTTATTAAAAAGTTTATTTGCATACTGTCGGTTATTTAGACGGTGCAAAACAGGCTGCCCTTATAAAACTTTCTGTGCCCGTTTTGACCAAGGAGAAAGTATTTCTGATGGAGCGCTATGCGAAAAGATTTAATAAGCTTTACCCCTGCCAATGATTCAGCATGAAGAAGTAAAAGTTTCAAAGGGAAAAGCAGCTCGCTAACACAGCCAATATTAAAAGTGATCTCGGCAGATGTTGTTCCCTACATAAAGCTAAAAGTGCCAAAGAGAATTTCTGTTGAGAAAACAAAATATTTTTTTTGCCTTGATGTCAAGCTGACGGCCTGTCTTTTAGAAAGTCTATTTCTATACACCTCACGCAGCCTCTCAACAGACTAACAAAAAGAGCTTTTACTGATCGTATTGCATGTCTTAAAACACTAACAATTGGCAGCGGTGGGATTCAAACCCACGCTCCCAGAGAGACTGGAGCCTAAATCCAGTACCTTAGACAGCTCGGCCACGCTACCTTCCGCCATGCCCATCTTCCTCACATTGCTGGCTTGAACTGGGGGGCTTCAGCTCTTGTCGTCGGATCTAATGATATCATGACATGTGGAAGTGACTGCACCTTCATCTTCCGAGATGCTTTCAATACCACAAACGCTACTTTCACCGGCACAAACGTAGCAATAATGAAGGTGGTGGGATTCATCCTTTGTGCTGTTTGTAGGGGCGCAACTCTACGGCGATCTACTGACTTGAAGAGCAAAAATCAAAATCCTCTGCTATTACTTTTCCTTTTTTCATATTTTCTTCAGATCCTTCATTTGAACGTCGATTTTGAAGGATATTGATGATAATACCACATAAATTGTGGTTTTCTTGTGATCGCCAATTTTATTCAAATACCAGCCTTTTTTACATTTCCTTGCGTGTTTCACAGGGTATAATAGCCCCCCTCGCATCCTCAGCTAACATATTTTAAAATTACAATAGATTATACAGCATGTATGTTTACATTTATATTAAAATTAAAGTAAATATACCAGAATACATACAGTGCTAACCCAATAATTCTTGTCAGGTTCTCCAACAAATCTGCATTGTTATTTTAACATGTTTCAGCTGAGGGTGCAACAGGAGTATAAATGAATTTTCCCGCCAGCCATTCAAAGACCAAATTCCATGAGTGAACATTATTTTCTCAGACGTTGCCGGCATTGAACTTTGCCGGTGGTATTGAATTATGTCCACAACTGTTGTAGTAGTTCCTTCTTGAAGTTCAACACATGCAAAGCACTCGTAATATCATAGGTGTTAAAGTTCGCTGAGTCTATTCGAGTCATGGTGTGTATCCCTGCCTATCATTGGGAGACGGGTAGCTTTTTTACACTCAGATTCCAATCTTCAATGCTTTGTGTGAGAGCTTACATAACTTTCATTTTCTTACATTTTCTGACGACTGTTCCAAAGGGGCACCCTGTCAATTCCGAATACTTTTCAAAAATCTGCCTGCATGTTTGATTATTGTCATTTAATTTAGAAAAAGTTCAATATTGATCATAACTAAAGAAAATAATGATCACGAACAAAAAAGGGATAAAGATGCCAGTTGATCTTGAATCACAGCTGGGTAACACGGGCTTCTGTTCTGATATGGTTATACGAGAAACAGGAGGAATCGCCAATCTCCTATAGAACATGAGTTGAATCAGGAGTGAGACATTTCGTATACTCGTGCAATGCCTGACCTACATCATAAAACTAACATTAAGTTGTCAGAGACATTCATTTATATACAAACAAGAGACAGACCAAGTAATAATTCTACATTTGTTCAGGTGGGTAAACCTGAACTAATAAACCTATTAATAATTCTACATTCTACAACTAACTAATAAACCTATTAATAATTCTACATTAACGTGTCCTACACTGATCAGACTAATTGACATGGTCTGATTCAGAGCCTGTGCAGTTCGTGCTAATTACAACAACGACAGTTCTGAACCCTCATCACCGAACTGAGCACAAGTTCAGCTGTTCTCCAGTTTTGTTACGCATGTTTTTTCATTGCAATTGAGTTCAGAGCTGGAGCTGATCTCCAGACAGTGCAGTGTTTTGGGTAAGTTGTCGAAATTCGCATGAGGCTGCAGACAACTTACCCAAAGTGTTTTCTATAGCTTTCAGGTGCAGTTCATTTATATAAAAGAATGTAAGTGGTATAAACGCAACAAGCCAGACGGCAGTCGAACCTATAATTTTCTAACGCGAGGCCTAACGCATTATTCATTACGCCACTGACCCTGCTATTGTAGTGCTAAAAAACACGTTTTCTACATTTATGTCTGTTTAAAAATCACTCTCTAAAAAAGACAAAGGGTTTGTGTGTTGCGCTAAAATTCCGCTTCATTTTGAATGCAAATAAAAACCGTTTTGTTCCAAGAAATCATAAATTTGTCACATCCTTAAATAAATACTCGGAAGAAGCTGCAGCTCAGGTATCAGAGAGATTTAAATCGGATCGGAGGATTTAGAGTCCAGACTGCAAACCAACAGCTGACACAGGTCTTTTATAGAACCTTTTTGATTTCCTCTACTTTGTCCCCGTGACGTCATTGTCCTGCTCGCAGCCGAGCCCGACACACGTCTGGTTTTTGTCGCTGGGCGCACACCCTGCGGTCCATGCGGGTCCTAATACCCCAGTACAATGACGGGAACATTAAACTGTAAACAGGTGCCGTCCTTCGGCTGAGACATAAAACCGAGGTCCTAACTCTCTCTGATCATTCAGGAGAATGGTGGTGGTGGAGGGGAGTCCCCATTACCTGTAAAGTGCATTGAGAGGAGTATCCAGAACAGCGCTATATAGGTGTAAGCAATAATGATTATTATTATTATTATTATTATGTGAAATGCAATAAAAAAATTAAACTTTGACTGAAAAAAGGTTAATGTAAAAACTGATAAAGCTAATGTTTTTTTCAGGGCTATATCTACTTTTTTTTTAAAAAAGCGAAGTCTGTCGCGATTGTGAAAGTTAGAGAAGGTGTACCAGCGGGTGCCTGGTGTACCAGCGGGTGATAATTATTAAAATAATAATTATCAAAATATCAGATTGTGTTTCTGCAACATTTCGTGCACAGTACGCCATTTTAATCTAAAACAGTCACAACAAGAGCTTTACACTTAATAAAAATGTACAATTCACCACTGGTATAAACAGATGTGTGCCGTGTTTGCCTTTGTTAGCATTTGTTTAAAAAATAAGTCCACAATACGATAAAAACACAGAAAGCACAAACTTTATAATACATCGATACAAAATCAATACCAAATCATTATGCCAATTAAGTACCTATCCTTTGAAAACAGAGAACACCTTTATATCTACAAAAAAACTTGACATTGGTATGCATTTTTGGATTACAAAGCAGACAGTGTAGTCCCTTAATTCAAAGATCAGATCTTGGCCAAAACAAGACAATCAGACGTGGGCTGAATTCGGAACAGGAACCTCTACTTCGTCGTTTATTGAGCTTTTGATCAATGTCTGATTGAAACAGATTCGCTTTTTTAACTCTTTGATTAAAGTACACAAAAATCACCTTCCTTCGAGCCAGAATCGAACCAGCGACCTAACCAGCAGATACCCTGCTGATTTCTCTACAGTCCTCCGCTCTACCAACTGAGCTATCGAAGGAATGTCAAAAATTACTCTCTGGCACATACTGCCCAATGTAGTGAAATGTTCCGGGTGATTTAAATCCCACTTCAACATCAAGTTTCCAACTCGTTTCCTTAGTCTTGTTTACCTTGAATTTAAGCCACGAACCAGGATTCTACTGTATAAACTTCCAGGGATATTAGAAAATGTTTGATGGGGCATCAATCATTCCAGTCGGAAATTGACTCCTTTTTTATTCTCGAGGGATCATATTAAACATTTCATTAGTATCGAGAGGAGGATCACCATGAGACACAAAACAAACAGTTTCTTTCTGTCTATTAGAAAGTAGCGTTTGTGCTACATTAATAATATTTTCGTGGAAATAAAGAAGTTGTAAATTTTAAAATTTATATTTGAATCGAAATGTGGTTTTGAGTTAAATATTAGCGCGTTCATGTAATTAGTTTGTGTTTGTCATTACTATATATATATATTGCCATGTAACTAGAATTTGTAACTGAAGTTTACTAGTTGTGTTTTTTATGATGATTAGACATTTGTTGATTACAATATTGTATATAATCTATAATTTGAACTACATATTTTTCATGTGTGAATATTTGTATATTTTAAGAATACATTTCTAAAATAAATCATTGGCTTTATTTCCTAGTTTCTACACCTATAAAAATCTTTCTTTGATGTATAATAGACCTTTATGTATTATAGTCTATTTATAACTATTTATGTATTATAGTCTTCTAAATTTATCCGTATAATAGAACTCCAACCATTTATGTATAATAAACATATAATCATAGATGTCTAATTGACGTATAACGATATACGTATATTAGAATTTCATTCAAGACCAGTTACGGAGAACATTTACACGTCTAAGGTATGCGTTTAATAGTCGTATATTCTACATCTTTTGCCCACTGGGATGTGCCGATATTAACTTAGCAACCCAAGATACACATTTTCTAATGAAGCCTTAATTAAAAGACAGTTTGTTTCTCGAAAGCATGTTATGTAAAAAAAGAGAAAAACGAAAATATATGGATGACAATCTTTCAAAGCTGAAGATGTTACTTTTGAAAAATTGACATTTTATGTATGCAGATGCATTCGCTGGTTTTAGAACTTTGCTGTACTTCCTGAATCATTTTCAGTATTATAAAGTGGGTGTAGATTATTCTTTCAGGTTAGGACGCGAGTGTGTACATGTGTTTGCATTTCGTTTCACTGATTCTCATTGAAGATTTGGGAATTAACGACGAAAGAATCAGTTGCCTCGGAAAGCAGAAGGTTTGGTTCTCAACGATATTGAAGACACGCCCATGTAGAGCAGCGGGTGATGTTTTGTACTATAAAAGACCAAGTGCTCAAAGTGACGTCTGCATTTACCGTTTAGACTTTTCATCTCGGGCGCACTTTTAGAAAGCAAAGATAGAGCAGTTGTGTTGAATGGCCACAGGACAGCTGTCAGCAGCGGAAGCGTGCTGGGCCCATAACCCAGAAGTCGATGGATCGAAACCATCCTCTGCTATGTGCACTTTACGCACGATTGATAAGCACACCATCAGTTTAATGAAGTGCATTAAAACTGATTTTTTTCTCTCGTGTGTATGCAAGCTTTACACTTAAGGTACTCTTTCATCTTTACCAATAGCAGATGCCCAAGTGTATCTTTGGTTGTTCTGCGATCCTTCATAGTTTCCTCAATTCCTTCAAATGAACATCCATATCAAAGCAATTATGTATATATATATATTACAATTAAGGTACATATTAAAAATATCAATGCACATTTGTATAATGCTCATGTAATAATCATTGTCAAGGATTGTCAAGTTCTCCAACAAATCTGTGTTCTAATTCTAAAATATTTTTGCTAAGGATACAACGGGTGTATAGATGAATTCTCCCAACAGCCAGTTAAAGAAAAATTCCACACGTGAAGATGGTTTTCTTGGACATTGACTTAGGTACTTAATTGTTTACTTGTTGTAGTTGCACACGAGTAAAACACGAAGATTTCCTGCAACATTCAAGAGGGTTTGCGAAGAAATCCCTTCAATTTTAAGTGGAGATTATGTTTAAATCATCACAATCTGAAGCACATCCCTGAGTGCGTTTGACCCACCAGCCCTTTGTTTAACAGCTGCACAAGGACACATTCCCGTTGCTTTTCACAAATCACTGGCATTTTTTTGCAGCATTTCTTCTGTCCTGAGAAGCAAGATTTGTATTTTATCTTTCAGAAGTTGTATGAATTTCTTGAAGTTCAGAAACAACTTGTTCCAGAAAAGAAATGAACACTTGCTTCAAAGTAAATCAAGACGTATGTGTCTCTTGCTGTATGTGCTCTTATCTGTCCACCTCTCTCTCCTCTTCTCTCACTCTGGCAGTCTGTGCAGCGTTTCTGAAGGAGGTGTAACACCACTTGGAAAAGAAGAAAAATTCTCAGGAAAAATTCTCAGGCAAATTCTCAGGCAGAATAAAAAATCATTATTCTCTTCTCAGTCAGATTCACAGCTCAGACTCACACTCAGACAGGATCTCAACTCCGTACTGCTCTCTATCCTCACAATCCAGAACCAGAAGATATTCAGACAATCAGTGCTGCTATATGAACAATATCAGACAGAACAGCCTGGACTCATGTCACATTTCCCCCTTTTATCCTTCCTCCCAGCCCTCTTAGAGACATAAAAGAGCTCCCAGTTCTCTGTGAACTGGGCTCAGGGGTCACTGATCTGGCAGTTGTGGGCTCTGATACAGGTCGAAAGCAAAAAGGTTTTATTAACGCTTTCCAGGACTTCCAGCCCTTCAGTATTACTTTCTTTACTGTATGTCAGCCTCCCAAAATGTTTATAATTGTTTTATAACACATATGAGTGTGGAATTATCTTATTATTTATATATAGTATTTATGTAATAAACACCAATAGTGACACTATGATCAGTATATTGATTATTTGTAGCCGATGGTCCGATGGTCGTGTCTACAATAGTGACCATTTGACCAGTCTGTAGCTCTGAGCAGTGTGACTCAGATCACACAGATGACCTGTCTGTGTGTGATTCCATACCAGCCCTGGGATTCAGCTACTCTCACAAATGTCTCATAGACCGTCTTATAAATTTACAATTAGATGAAGACATGTAACAGTTTTACAGATAATTTTAATAATCAGATAGCAGTTTTGGCAGTGGATACATCTCCACATGGGGAAAGAAACTGAAATATATGTGCTCACTGTAAAGTAGGAAGAGGTGGTCAGACAAGCAAAACAACTTTGCAGATAATGTGAAGTGACATTGTTTTGTGTCAATCAGCTCACAGATTTCACTTCATGTGCCTTAAGCTGTGCAATTTGTATGGTTGTTGAATGAGATTGATTTCTTCACAAGCCCAGTCAATTGCCAGTGGAGAGCTTGCCGACGCACACCTTCATGAAGACTTTCTTTAAGATTTCATTGTCACGTCGCCTCCTTTGCATACAATAGTAGCTCCGACACTAAGAGAAAGGATGAGAAATGGCGTTTATCATGCGATTGCAGTGTTTGTTTGACTGAGGATCCTTGTGTGCTGAACTGGCCTCTGGAGAAGTGTAGTGCAGTAAAACAGAAGGTTTGTGTCACTCAAGATTGTTACAGAACAGAACAATACAATTACAATACTTTTATAAGAGTAAATATTACTGGTGCATCACAGTTCTTATAATGGTGAAAACAGGAGCACCTTCTCTACATTTTTGACTGAAGTATTTAAACGGAAAGAAATACTATCACTATGCAATTCATAAATGCAATTGAGCTCCTCTAAATGTTCTAGTCTGATGAAACAATGTATGGAATTAGGTGACAATATTGGAATTCATTCAAATGCACAGGATTAATTTTCAGCAACAAAAAAAGTGCACGGAAATATTTTACAAGAATGAAACCTTACATTCACCTAAATAAACATTCACCCTCTACATTAGCAGAGAACAGTAGGACAGAAGGTTAGTGTCACTAACTGCGTCAGAGAGGCCGATCTCTTCTCCCTCATTATGCAGGCTTACCCACTCATGATGAACTGTCCTCCAGCGATACTCAGCTGCCATCATCGACTCAGACATGACGTTCATGTACATATTATATCCTAATATGGCACTGCGTTACAATAATTTGATCAAAACAACTGGTGAAAAAATAATAATCAAATATTTCTTTCCTTCTTTTAGTAAAGATAAAGACTTTGTCCAAAAAAGAAGCATTTATACCTTTCCTCTCCTACCAGCCCTTACAAGTCACCCAGTTTTTAATTTAGACTAGAGCTGGATTAAAGCTCTAGTCTCTTTGGGGTTGTGAGTTGGAATCCCACTGCTGCCAAATATCTCCAACTATCTCAGTGTTAAGAAGCAAAAAACACACATTTGCTGCAGAAGGAACAGGAGAATTTGTGCCATTCAGCCTTATAGCGTGATGTCATTTTCTCATGCTCATTTTTAGATGCTTGTGATCGAGTCTATGATTCTTATGAGTGTGCCCTCCATAAAGGTAGCAGATATAACGTGCCAAGTTTTCAGAGAATCGCATTAAATACAGGTCTGAAGAAGGTGACAAAGTGTCCGCTAGGCAGTTCAGTGATTTCAACGGTGTTCTCTGTTGTTTAGGTCCAGAATGACACCCGTTACAACCAGGAAACACACAGTGTCAGGCATCAAAAAGACTTCCCAAAACCCTGATCCTCTCATTGATCCGGTGATGGCATCCAGACATTCCCTGCAACAAAGCCAGGATACGGTCTTCAACAAGTGAGAGTGAAAGGCTAATTCCCAACCTTTGCAAAGAAGGACCGCATGTGCTCAGTGTTAAATGCACTGTTCATTATTATTAATCATAATAATAATAATCTTTACATTATATAGTGCCTTTAAAGGTGGCTTTCCAAAGCGCTTTACAGAATGAAACCAATAAAGTTAAAAAAATACACAAGATAAGCAGGATGAGAATACACAGTTAGAGGAGACAATAGATGGTGGTATTAAATACAGTAGGAACAGAGGGGTAAAGAATAGTTCATTGAAGGCTCTTCTAAAGAAGAGGGTTTTGAGTCTGGATTTGAAGGAGTTTAGAGAAGGTGACTCTCTGATATCCTTGGGGATAAAGATCCAGAGCTTTGGGGCAAAACAGGAGAAGGCCCTGTCACCCATAGAGTGTAGATGGACTGGGGGACAGATAGGAGACCAGAATTAGAAGAGCGAAGGTTGTGAGGTGGGGAGTAGGGCGATAACCCAGACAGGTACTGAGGTGCCAAGCCATGGAGAGCCTTATAGGTGAGCATGAGGATTTTGAAGTTGACAGGAAGCTAGTGCAAGGACTCCAGGACAGGAGTAATGTGATCACAGTCCAGTGCTAATTTCTTTCTTGTGGCTGCTGGTTCATTTTCAACTGTGGACTCTTAAGAAGTCCTTTATTTGACTTGATCAACACCAATCCCTAGAGGATTTTGAAAGGTTGAATCAAAATGATACATGACTCTCATGGGACTCAAACCCACAACCTTTGAATGACTTGATTCTATCAAGGCCTAGAAGTCCAATGCACTCTTCTTTGCACCACAGAGCCAACCAATACATAGCACTATAAAACAGCTACAGAAAGCTGTAACTCATGCTTCTCCCGTTGTCTTTAAATTAAGCTCCATAAAAATTGACAATGAGTGGCCTGTTGTCTACGAATAGATACCGTTGGGATTCACACCCAGGGTCTCCTAGTTTCTAGTGAGGTGTCTTAACCAGCTAAACCACGGTGTCAAACCTGCTAAATGTCATCCACAACTTCAAACACCTGTGAGAAACGGGCAACTGCAGTGTTACGCCTGCTGGCTCAACAGATAATCCTTTTCGAAGTTTAAGGAGAGGATTTCTTTGTCAATTCAATTAAACATTTTAGAAACGCTGAACGATTGATGTGTTTCACGCGCAGAAATATTTTATTGTTACGTACTTTTTCTGTGCAGTTAGTTCTCCTTCAACTCCGACCAACAACAGAGGTCGTTTTTAATACAGGAGTAAAGGCACATTGCACATCTGCAAAACATCACGTACAGGTTTAGGGAGAGCGACATCAGTGATTGGAAGGTTGGAAGTTTCGAGTCACTTTTTTATTATAGATTCAAGCAGCCCTGAATACCTTTTCAAGAAACATTTCAGAATCCCAGTCACGTCCAGTATGATTGCTACACAGGTCTACAGTATACAATCAGAATACTGTTTGTGCATTATATAAAACACACCACCCAAAGCATTTCTAAAACAGGAGTTACACGTTTCTGAATGCACCCTCCTTTATAAATCAAATAAAAGGTCTGAAGCCTGCTCCAAAGAAGCACTATATTCAGAGCTGACAAAGATGTGATAGGAAACATCTCGGAAAACGAAGATGCAGTCATTTCCACGCGTCACACAACAAGAGCTGAACCCACCCGATGTTCTCCAAAAGAGTAAGGTGTTGGGAGTGTGGCTCGGTGGTCTAAGTGCTGGGTTTGTGCTCCATTTTCTTCGCTGGGTTAGGTTTGAATCTTGCCGCTGCTAAGTGTTGGTGGGTTAAGACCTTCCTTCTATTGCGACTTCAATGGGTAAAAGCTTTGCTTGACAGTCTGTCGAGAGACTGAACTAGGTGTTTCAAGATAGTCTTTGCCAGCTTAACATCAAGGCATAAAAAAGCCTCATTTTGTGTTCCCAACAGCAATGCTCTTTGGTCCCTTCAGCATTATGCAGGGAACAACATCTGCCGTGATCACTTTTGAGTCAGTGTGAATCGTAGTGTGCCGCAATTGTTTTTAAAATTGGTTTTGTAGGCATGGTGCATTTGTCTGTGAAACTTGAATGCTGTGCTTTTTCACGCAGAATCATCGGCAGGAGCAAAGCTTATTCAATCATTGCACACAGCACTCCATCAGAAATACTTTGTCCAAGTTTTGAAGAGATTGTGGGATTCTCTGCACACGTTCACATCGCGTACCTCAGACAACACCACCATTCGATGGGAAATTGATTCTGCTTCTTGCAGTTGTTCCTGTGGTTGCAGTAGTTACAAAGTTGCACTTTCCTCCACCTTCTGCTATAGTATTCACTGGGTGAGCTTCATCATTTGGCTCAGAAAGGTCAACTGTGCTTCGGAAAAAATCAGCAGCAGTGTCGTTATTTTGTCGGTGAGTATGGCTGTCTTTTAAAGCACATGAAAAACATGAGTTTGTGGATTTCTCCTAATAGCAACAAATTCAGTTGTGCAGTGCTTTACTGCTTTCAGAGGGTCTTTTATCGACGCTGCTATAGTAGAGAAGTGACATAATCACAAATGCAACCATTTGTGCTAGCTGTTTCACTAAGTATTAAGCTTTTTCAACTATCACATGATTTTAACTAATTTAACATCATCTCCTGGAGAGCACCTCACACTGCTCACTGAGCTGATGTACAGTATGTGCCCATTTCTCAAAAATTAAATATCATCTGAACTGATTTTTTCTATTTTAAATGCTTTCCTACTCTTTTAATATTTCAGTTAAATCTTGAAGTACTTTCCATTGATATTAATCCTAGTCCCGATGAACGATTTTGGGACATGGTGTACCTTGAATAATGTTCTTATAGGTTTCAGTTTGGAAAAGTGCGCTCTCCAGAAGCTACCAAAACCTCTAATGGTTGCACAAAGCTTAATGCAATAGCAACGTTTGGGGTTGAAAAAGAATATTACTTGCTATGAATATGAACACTGTTACAGGAGGTGTGTAAGGACTATTTTAGCTCAGATCATCAATTTATCTTACATTTCTACTCCATTAATATCGCTATTGAGTGCTAAAGGTAGGTCCTGGCAATACTTCTTGAGATCTTCTTTAGAAAACTTAAAAAAATATATTTCCAGTACTAAACAAAAAGGAAAAAATACCGATTACGTGCAACTGATAAAATCTCCCTTCCAGGGACGTTGTAGCTACATGCAAATTACAATGGAAAACTTTATCAGCTTTAAAAGTTTCTTTTGCATTTATAAGACGATCAGCATGACACTGAAAACATACCTGTATTCAGTAAGCGCTGAGTCTGCTGGCTGATCAAGTTGCCTTCTCTACACACAATAGCAGCCCCGACGCTAAGATAAACGAAGAGAAATTGCTTTTATTGGGCACTTTTCATATCCGATGAGCTTGACATCTCCCAAGGGCGATGGAGTTTTTTTGCGACACTGCTTTTCCCTTTTTTCTTCTTTCTCTACTCTGATGAAAAAAAAAACGAGAAATCATGTAAGGGAAAAATGTATTTTTTTTCATGGAGAAAACGTGCACCAGGAAATGTTTTGTTTCGAAGAAGTGATTTAACATGATACATGACCTAATTTACTGGAGCAAATGCTCACACTGCAAGGTCTGCTTTACTACAAGAGAGAAGTAGAGTGAAAGATGTCATAATTTCACTACGTTGTAGAAGAAAACATCTTTTTCTTTGAAATCTAAATCAATCAGAATTTCAAAGTGACACACAAACCCTTTGTCTGTATTAAAGAGATGATATTTTAAAACTGATAAAAATGTAGAAAACACGTTTCTCACTTAGAAATTTTAGATGTGATGGTGTATTACTAGTTGCAGTGCTGAACTCACCATGGTGCAATTCAGTTACATGATTGGCCAGTGGTTTAATGGATAACGCGTCTGATTTTGCATCATGAGATTGTAGGTTTGACTTCTACCGGGTTCGTGTGATTTTAAATCAGACTACTCAGAAATAGATGTCCATTATGTGAATGAACCGCACCTGAAAGCAAACGTTGGTCGGGTTTCCTTCTTTCCAGCATGAAATAGCAAATCGTTACAAAAAGCACCAGCTAATGTCCAATAGCGTTAGTCATTTTAATTAACATGAATATACTGTAAGGTCTTGGTACATGGGAGTGGATTTCATCCACAATTTAAAAAAGGGCAAATTATATTTACAGGCTTTTTAATACAAAAGTGACCTAAAACTCTGTAACTTTCAGGTTAGTTTGAACCTGTAATGAAAAAGGGGCCTGAAACTTCCATTCTGTGATGTAACTGTCTCTAAAGTCGGATGTGATGTTTCACGGATGTGCAGTGTGCCTTTTCTCTTGTCGTGTTCAAAATGACTTGCTGTGTAATTTCCTGAATGCGTGTCCTGTACTGCTCTGTTATTTCATTTAGATTATCTATGTGGTGTACAGATAAAATCAAACTGCATGGTCTAATTTCCAGGTTCGGCACCAGCTGAACCTGAACATACATCAGCCGATCTCGACATGATTTGAGCACACAACCTTTTGATGTGGTATCAGATGCACTACTGTTGCACCACGAGGTCACTCCCCATAAGGGCTTTTAATTCCCCCAAGGAGAAAAATCAGCGTCCCTGAAAAATATTTTTTTTTCATTCTCTCCTGTGAGAAGCGCCGCTCTTCCAACGAGGGTCTCTTCTTCCCAGACCACAGATTATTCTTCCTGTCCGGCTCTCACACAGAGAGCAGACACACTGTCTCCAGTAATGTGTTTACTACATCTATAGATCTGACCCCCTTACAGCCCTGATATTCCTGGACAGGATCCCATATTGAGCAGTATTTCTCGCGTTGTGAACTTACAGTGTGTACACAATGTACTTTATACACAAAGTAAGTGTTTTCGTAACTCTTGGATGTTTTGTGAAAATGTTACTGGCATGCCAAAATCGCCCCCTCAACTGAACAGTCCCACTCCCCTCAGTTTTGGATAAAAGGCTTGGATAAAAAGTTTTTGAACACTTTCACTTACTTAACTTGAGCCGTAAAAAATAGTTGTACTTTGTCAATGGTCAGATAACTACACTAACCCCGAATTCACAGTTACTACATCAGACTGTTTGATGTGCAGGAGGGCTATCCATCCAGGAACAGCACGTTACATAGTGTCTATGTTTTTGGGTGTCAACATTATTATGACCTTATTTGCTCAGGTGGACCAATGCCTTGCAGTAGTTTATCCTCATACTTACAATCGTTATATAACTAGGACTGTAGTTATAGAAGTTTGTACTTTCTGTTGGTTTTACAATGATTTCTTAATGATTCAGAACCTCGTTACCGTTGATGTTGTTGCAAAAATGAACACATATGGTTGATGCTCCAGGAAAAAATAATCACTTGAGTTCTGATGAACGTGGAACTGTTCTTCATCACTAAATACCAGATTGCTTGTCGTTATCTTCTAACATGAAATACTAATCAGTGGCATGCTTGCGAGAATTCACTTGGATGGTTGCAATGGCTCCGTTTAAACCGAAATATCACTGCCCCCCTCAGGATTTCAGACCCCCCCCTCCCTACAGATCATTCCCCTGGCGCCAGTCCTGGGTATAATGATGAACATAGCTGCCTTGCAAGCAGTGAATCTGGGTGTGATTCCCACCTGACCCATCGACAAACCTTTTCCAATGAATCTTTGATCAATTTAAAAAAGTCTTGAAGCTGGTAGGCTAGGGAAGAAGCACTGTTTGAGTGCACTGAGGAAAATGTGCTACTGTGATGTGCTGCTCCAGTAGCGCAATTGGTCAGGTTGTGGTGCTTTTATAGTGGAGTTATGCTGAGGTTGTGAGTTCACTTATCACAGGGAATAGTTTCTGTTTTCAGCCGCAGAAACTTGCTGTTTAATTTAAGGCAGTTCTTGTGTTACTTTTTCCGCTCGATGGAGCTGTATTAATGCAGGCACACCTGCTTCCACGTACACGAGGGTAATTTTCCTCTTCCACCTACAATTTCAACATTTACCTTGGGAGATGTCAAACCACAGAGCCTGTGCTGCGTGTCAGTGCCGGCTTATTGGACACCCCGTTGAACATAAAAAGCATATTGAGCTCCTTGGACATAAGCCATTTCTCGTCACTTGCTCAGCAAGCAGGCTCAGCGCACACTGAATGCAGGTGTCTCAGAGCAATTGAGATGTGTCCAAGTGGCTGTAAAAGGGATATATATGATGCCAGTGCCGTGGCTTAGTTCTCCAACGGCAGGTGTAGCGGCACGCCCGTTGGAGTATTCTCAGTCGCATTTAATGGCAACGTCAGCTCAAAGATTTGGTTCAAACCACCAAATGGAGACGGGTGTGCAGACAAGCTGTTAATCACAAGCTGATTAACACTAGGATGAGTGAGTGCTGTGGCTTAGGTGGTTAAAGCGCCTGCCTTGTAAACAGATGATCCTGGGTTGAATCCTAGTGGTGCCATTCTTCCTGTCTTGCTGCACAGTTTATCATTATGGACGGCAACATGCTTCTACATTAAATTTAATGGAAGTGTTCATTTAATTTTTGGAACAACTTTTTTTTAAAAAATCCATACAAATTGCAAAAGACAAAATAGTCATCTTTCTTGTCGGTGCAGAGGAATTACTGCCAGCTGGCCAAGAAATGAAACGATTTTTTTGTCTTTAGCCAAAAACCTGTGAATGTAGAAAAAAGGTGACGTGCGTTAGTTTCTATGGCACAATCAGTCATCGTATCGTTCAGTAAAACATAACGTTGGTAAATCAAAAGTCTCCACAGACGCATTTCAAATTAATCTGACCTCAACACCGTCTCCCCTAAATGTGATGGGGTTTCTTTGGATGTCCTTAAGCATCCTGATAGTTGCAGAGATTTCAAACTTTTGGCACAAGTCAAACTCCAAGAAGTTAATAGTTGAGCGCCTAAGTCAATATCACCTGGAATGTGACTATGTAAACTTAAATAGTATTCAAAATATTGCAATTTTGTTGTAGTTTAAAAAGATATTTTAGCTGGGGATTCTCAAATGATGAGGGTAGAAAAGAGAACCATTCGACACCATCAGGAATGCTTAACGTGTGATAAAAATGTTTTTTTAATCACAAAGTGAAAATAGTGAATTTGTCTTTTATTTAGACGTTCATCAAAAGCTCATTAAACGATGAAGGAGAGGTTTGTGTTCCGAATTCTCTTCGTGTCTCATTGTCTTGCTTTGATTTTTAAAATGTACACTGTTGACTATTCACTCTTCCTAACACGATTAAAGAGCCGAGTTTAGTTCAGAGGTAAAGCATCTCATGCATCGTATGAAGCTCTGTTTTCTATCACCAGCGTCTCCACTCTGGCTTTCTTTTTAAGCGCGATATCTTTTCTGTGATTTCTTTCGTTTGAATTCCCTCATGTGTGATGTAAGAGAAAACCGGCTCAGGGACGCCAAATATGTAACGTTGTGGCTCTCTGAAGGCACCAGTTCTGTAGGGTTTGGGCATTTACTGTGACAATTATTAATTGTAGCAGTAAATCACAAAGTTGATTCTTTTGATGGCTTTAGAACCCAACCATGCGACATAACTCAAACAACACACACACACAGGTACTAATACACGAGGATACATTTATTAATACATAGAATATGCATATAAACCTAACAGATCTTATCGAGAGGGTTATCAGAATACAAAAGATATATATTCATTCAGTTACGAAGAGTTACACATCAAGAGGACATAAGTTCAGTATATCATTCATTTAGACCGTTTCGTAAATGAACTTGGTTATAACTTCTACATTAGATACTCAAAACAAGTACATAACTCTTAGGAATTAAATTGATATCAACTGGTTTGGATAACAATTGAATTCTCGAGCTGTAATGCATTTAAGTTGAATACTCATCCAATTTCTTTGGGGATTCATATCTCCTGCAGGCTCAAAGAAACAGTTGCAGGCTGTTGCTGTTCAATCCGCGCTCTCTGGCTGTGTGCCAGGCTGTGCTGTGCGGCTTGCGACGGTGCGCTGCTGATGCTCACTGACCGGCTAGTTAGTGTTGGCTTTAACTAGCAAAGTTTGCGCACAGGAGAAAAGATGACTGTGGGTCCCAGCAAGTCAGGAAGAGGACCGGTTCGGTCCTGATGAAGAGCTAGTTCTGAATAGCGATTCAGCTTTCCACAGTTCCGACCTGTTCACGAGGCCTGCTGCTGGCGCTAACCTCGGGTGGATCCTCTGGTTATTCTCTGGCAACCTCCGCTCTAGACTCTTAGAACAAAGGAAAGTTCTGGCACTCGGACACACTGGCCGTTCCGTGGTTGTCCGGGCTGAGTCTCAGGATGGTCAGGAGGCGCGCTGCGAGAATGTCCTGCCCTTGGGAGCCTTCTGCTCCTGGGCCGTCCTGCCCTGGAATTCTCCTTTGAATTCCCTTTAGAATAGTCCACAGAATCCTCTCCAGAATCCCTTCTGAATCTTACTGAATCTCGTTTTTACCTGGAGGAACTTCAGCTCGTTGATTGTCTGAAAGTTCCATGGGCATCAGAGTCCCACGTGGGTTACTCAGCCCTACCAGTCCCTGATTGGTTGATCAAGGTGAGATATGAGTCTTTTACTCCTGAGACCTAGGAATGCAGTCCAGATGTCCATCTGGCACTCCCTAGACAGATAGGCGCCAATGGATGACCATTGATCATGATAGCCAGGCTTAGCTAAGTGCATCCCCCTTTGGGAGCTGTCCTAGGACCTTAAATCACCCTGCACTAATGGTCTCTCTGTGGCTGCACCACAGAGATGAAAAGAGAAATGGGGCCTCATTTGGGAAGCTCAGAAACACTTAATTCTGCCTTATTATTAAGCCTCGCCGCTACAGTGAATTTCAGTGTTTTAAAGAGATGTAATTTTTAAAACAGACAAAATGAAAGACTTATTAACTAAATACACATAGAAAACGTGCACCTAATTGAGAAAATTTGGACTGGGGCGATGTATTATTGTAGCGGCGCAAGCTCACAGTGGTGCACTTGAGGAATGCGGTACAAGGGCCAGTGGCGCATTGGATAACGCATCTGATTACAGATCAGGAGATTGTAGGATTATAATGCTCTTAAACCCAATACCATAACCATAGTGTGTTCAGTCCTACACAACCTTTCTATTGACTGAATAAGCCTCCTAGTCCATCTCCATCTTCTTCCCGCACATTTCGGCTATTTCAGCACCGTTATTGTTGGACCACAGTCACAGATACGTAAGGGACACTATTCCGAAGAACTGTCTTAAATAAATAACATTGCAAAAGGTAACAATAAGGGTTTCTTAACGTAACCTTACATTTGGCCATACAATACAATTTCTGTACCCTCAAATTAAAAAAAAAAATCTTACTGCTTTCTCCTGAGAAGTGTAGTGTAGTGTCAAATACAAGTGTAGTGTCAAATCACAATAAATAATACATCAAATATACTAAATTAACACCCAGATATGACAGATGTGACAACACACAGCTATGACAGAACACATTGAAGACTTAAGCCCTTTAAATTTTTATTTCCTTAATTTCCATTCTCTTCCCTCCCCAGGATAACTGAAAACTAACTATAATAAAGGCTATATATGCTTTACTTGTAATACAGCTACTAATAAAGATATACATGGAACTTAATTATTAGTAAATAACACTTTTATTAATAAAAACGAGTATTGATAACATTCATTGTCAATACTTGTGGTGTCTGGAAAGCAAATTTAGTTAAATATAATAATAATTTTCAAGCAAGCGGTGCATAAGCTTGTTAATTAATGAGTACATTATTTCCATTACATTCAAGACAGTTCTAATGTGATCAATTGTTCTGCTTAGTCCGCTACCGAGTTGCTTAAAACCTATGAAGAGGTGGTTTAAGCTAGACTCCTAATGCAGTAACATCTAATGGGCAGCAGCTGTTATTTTAGGTTTGTTGCAATTGAGAACAGGTGTAGTACAGAGCTGCTGACAAATTTCAGCGGAGTTTATTGTATATAAGTTTATTGCAATTGACCCATTGTAGCTACCAATCAGCACCAAGAAAAAACAAACCTCACTTGTGCCTTTTAAAAAAAGGGAAACAGAGTAGTAGTTTATGTGGTAATTTCAGGTACTGTACAATGTAAGAACTAAAGTTAACTACTCCCATAGTAATGCGTGAGGTCCTATCAATAGAAAAAAAATTGTTGTAACCCGAAAACACAACAAACACAAAACGAGAAGTCTTCCGGGAACCTAGGTAAATCCCTGTATTAGTCTAACAACTATGAAAAAAAAACAACCAAACGCAACAACTTCAAAAGAAGAAGAACATTACAAAACTGGGGATCAACAAAAACACAGAGTCTAATGCGAGAGCTTTTTCAAGTCTTCAGTCCTCCTCTCGTCTCAGTAGACCTCTCTCATATATTTGTGTACAGGTCAGCTGGAGGTACACAGCTGATGGTAATTTAAGTAGGGAGCTGAGTCAGCATGCATGGGCTTCAAAGGAAAAAGTCAAGGTTTATTCCATGCTGAAAAAAGAAGCAAACACAATGTTTCATCTGTGGAGCCTTATTCGATTGTGACTCAAAGTAAACTTTTACTTGTTCATTTGATGTTAATTTATCTCCATCAAATACCTAGGAGTATCTAAACTCAACAGGTGCTTTCAGTAGCTAAGTACACTGCTCCAGATGAGACTCAAACTCACAACCTCAGCATGACTCCACTGTGCATTGCTGTAGAAGTACTGCACGCTGACCGATTGCACCACTGGAGCTGTGCAAGTTATGCTCCTCATACAGACTGACGCTGCAGAAACACAGGGTGAAAACGGTTTCGGTTGTGGATCCATCTCCACATGGGGAACAGTAAAATAGCAAGGAAAATACAATAAAAGAAACTGAAAGAATTGTACTAACAGCAAAAGGGGACGGAGGGAGGTGGTCAGACAAGTAAATCAGCCTGGCAGATTATTTGTAGCGACATTTTTTGAGTCAATCAGCACACAGATTTCTCTTCATGTGCCTTAAACTGTGCAGTTTGTATTTTTGTTGTAGATAGGTTTCTTCAGAAGTCCAGTAAATTGACAATAATGGAGAACTAGCTGACACACCCCGTTGTGAAGACCCTCTGTAAGGTGATTACACGTTTCATTTTCAAGTCGCCTCCTTTACATGCAATTGCAGCCCTGACACTGAGAGAAAGCATGAGAAATGGCTTCAATTTCAATGTAAAAACTCACCATAACACGGACTTACACTGGGAAAAGGTGATTGCACTTTCTGCTTATTGCTACGGCCTTCCCCCCGGTTATGAAAATGTCTCACAGTTCTGACACTGATGTGTGAAAGACAATGTAACAGACTATCAAGAAATTTTAATGCACCAATTTTTTTAATATGACCCTCTGATCCTGGTATGTCAGAATACATTTCGAAAAAGTATGGCATGAATTGCACGAATTGCAATGGCACAAATTGTTGAAAATATCATGACCTTGCCGATATTTGCAGGGGATACGAATGTTTTGCACATGTTGAACTACAACACGTAAAAATTGAGCTCCTTAGTCATTATCACCGGGAATGTCCAATAATGACGAACATCAGTAGCTTCAAAGAAACTTAGACTCGCACATGGACTTTTATCTTCGAATGGAGGGTGGGAGAATTAATTTAGACTCTCGTTGCTCATTAGCTAAACTATATGACACAGCTAAAAATAGCTAAAAATATGACACAGATTTGTTCGAGAAACTTGTAATCACCTTGAAAAGAGTCTTCTTGAAGATGTGAACCAGCTAGCTCTCCACTGTCAATTGACAGGACTTTAGAAGAAACTGTTCTCATACAAACAACATACAAATTACACATCTTAAGTCACATGAAGAGAAATACTTGTACTAAATAACATAAAAATGTCACTGCAAATTATCACCAAGCTGTTTTATGTGTCTGACCACCTCTTTCCTACTTTGCAGCAAGCACAAATCTTTCTGTTTCTTCATCGCTATTTTACTGTCTCTTCCCCATGTGGAGATGGATCCACAGCCGAAACTTTAGGTCAGTTCCTGTTACTCTGTCCGATTGAAAGAGCTGTATTAAAGGCACTCCCACCTCTGCAGGAAAGTTATTACTGCTCTCAACACAATATACTGCAGCCAAATATAGCGATACTGTCACTGCCTGTGGGCCACATCTTCCTGCTGTCAGCCTATTATGTCATGTCCATCCACACCCAGAAACATTACTGCTGTAGCACCAGAGTTATATAGGCGCAGTCCATAGAGCAAGAATCTCTTAATCTCAGAACTGTGGGTTCAGCCCCCACATTGGGTCCCTCTGTGTCAATTTGATCCCCCCAATCCTCCTAGCATGACCTGATGGCATAACAGTGATACCCAGTGCCTTCTATGACCTTTGCGTAATTCAGCTTTCTTTCCACTTGATAGAGATTTTCATCTGAAATCATCGGCCAAACAAGAGTTTGTCTAAATCGAGGGAGATCTGCTCACAAGCAAGTATTAAACACTTCAGCATTTACTGTTCGAATACCACCCTTTGTCAAAACACTGCCGCTTCTTAAGCTAATAAGTAATGGTTTTTGAGCACGCATTGTATTGTTAATGCTTATATTAAAAAAGCATAAATTCACATAATGGAATTTGGAATGAACAAAGTAGTCCAGCCCCTTTACAACATTACATACCCACTGATTAAAGCTTTAAACTACAGCAGCAGGAGTAACAATAATGGCAACAACATGTTTGGAGTTCGGCATTTCATTTATACTGCGGAAACATCGTATTGGAATGAACTGCCCGAGATAAAAGAGTAATTGCGGCTTCAGATCGTTTTTACAGAGCATTGCGTTGTTCTGTTCATGCTGACTATACGCTTTAAATTTGTCATTTACTGCAAGCGTTGCTTTTCCAGGCTTTTCGGAAATTCCTCGCATTTGAGCCAGCACTAAAATATTTCATTCCCGTCGCTGAATACATCGTGGAAACGGTATTTGCAACGGAATGCTATCACACATGAAACCTTTTTGTTATTCGGTTCTGAAGTTTGAAAATGAAAATAAAACGGGGGTCACTTCATAGGCTTGAAAGAAGTCCAAGCAGCATAAAAACCCGCGAATTCTCACAAAGGCTGCACCTTTCTTCTGCTGCTTTTATAAATCAGCCTTAAACATTTGAATGCATACCTTACTGCTGCTAATCACATTCACGTGCTTACGAAGTTTTTTTCTGTCCGTTATGTTTTTCCTAAGCGGTTTCTCCGTTTTCCTCGTACTGTGATTGTCAGCGAGCACAACAAGACTGAAATAGTGTAAAGGCAAGTAAAAAAGACAGGGTAAAACGCCTGATTGTCGGGAGTGGGATTTGAACCCGTGGCTCTATTTGGAGAGTGAAACAAAAAGCTTAAAAGACACGAATCTGTGAATTTGTTGTTTTAAACCGCTCGACTATCCTGAAGAAATGGGTGCTGATTGCACCAGTTGCATCCGATTTTCCGTAACTTTGGGACGATTGATACGACTGGACGAACACAATTTGTGGCGTTTAGCATGACATGGAAAACGGTACCGGAGCATTCGTGTCCGGACTACCAGACTCAGAAACAGTTTTTACCCCCACACTATCAAACTATTAAACTCACAGCCTCTCTCACTCTCACCTCACCTCTCACCTATGATCTGAACCTCACAGTGCCTTCTTTCTTACCAAAAACCCAAACACACATTGAATCTACCTGTACCATACATGTCAAAAGCTCACTCCCCATAATTTCTATCCCTTTAATTCATTCTTTTGATGCATGTTTTTGCACATAACCTGTTACCTTTTTGTTGTTTTGCACACTGCCTGTTGATGTTTTTTGCACATCGGCTGTTGTCTCTGTCTTTCTTTTGTTATACAATTGTATTGTTGTTGTGTTTTTTTCTTTGTACTACTTATGTCCGAGAGCTAGCTAAATAGCATTTCGTTATACCATATACCTGTGTATAAGTATAATGACAATAAACTTGGACTTGAACTTGACATAGTCTTGCAGGCAGTATATTATTTTACCGTTTACTTGTTTAAAAAAACATGGTCTTCTTGTTCCTAAGTCAGATTTTTAGTGCTTTTGAACGTTACTTCCAACCTGGACTGACAGCTCACCCGATCTGTTTGTGATCAGACCATGGAGGGGGGGTTGTACCAAGCGCACATTCCTTCCCAATGCTGAGGTGATCATTCGGAAGATGGGTGTGAAGAGAGACAAGCTTTGTTGACTAAAAAACAAGGCAGGATATGCAAGAATACTAATCACTGGCGACAGCTATGTTCTCTTACTATTGAGACTCCTACATTGCGAGATTTTTGAAGACTTTGAAACTAAAGGAAAGCCGAGACAAAAGAAACAGACACAGGTGGGGATTGATCCCATGATCTTTGGTTTATGAAACAGATGCCTTACCACTTGGCCACCACACCTTCAAGATGAAATGGGAATAACGTTGTTCAAATTATTTTTTTCTGAATCTGGTTTACATCACCTGGAGGCAGCAAAAACAATAAAAGGGATACTTAACAAGGAGATACGCTGTAGCAGTGTGACTCCAACAGATGCTCCTGAAGAGACTGGAGGTTTAAGCCAGCTCCTTAGAGCACTCGGCCGCGTTACTCTCAACAGTGGCTGTTCAGCTCTTGTTGTTTGACCTAGTGGTTTTATAACGCGTGGATACGGCCGCAACTTCGTTTTCTGAGATGCTTTCTCTCACGTGGTGAAATCTCGACCTCTTTGGCATCTCTGGCTATAGTTCTTCTGTAGAGCAGGCTTTCACACCTCTGCTTATAGTGCCCTTGAAGTTATTTTATTTTTACAGGAAGACGCATTCCCTAACGATCTCTCCTGTTTTCGAAATGCTTCATAAGGCGTGTTTGATTCAGGACAAACAGTATACTAATTGTACAATGCAGATTTATGCGGCATTCGTACTGGATTTGAGTGGGATTCTGAAATACTTCTTGCAAAGGTATTCAGACTTTCTTGAACCTATAATAAAAAACACAGACCTGAAACTCCCTAGGTTCCAATCTCTGATGTTGCTGTCCTTAAACTCGGACGTGATGTTTTGCAGACGTGTACATAATATCCTGTTTTCTTACAGTGTAGACATTTTGCTGTTCACGCTCCGCATTCATCTGCTTTGTGCATTGTTAGTCCGCACCTGTAACATGTAATGTCAGCCGTCCCCTGTTCTTCTATATCTCTAGCATGACTGCGTCCTGCTGTTGGGCTTTTGTTTGTAAAGTTTGAGCGAGCGTCCCGTTCAGTGTCACTTTGTCACTGTGGTCAGAAAGCATTCTTGATTCTGCTTGAGCTGCTTCATGAATTCTAGCGACTGCAAGAGCTCTTTCTAAAGTCAGCCCTTGCTCCTGCAGCAATTTATAGTCTCTTATGTGCACATTTTTCCACAAGTTGATCTCTTAACATGTCAGTTTCCAATACTCCAAAGTCACAAGATTTAGCCAGTCCTCTTAGTGCAGTCACAAAAGCATCAACAGATTCGTCCTGAGACTAAGTTCTCTGCCTAAATTTATGCCGTTCCAAAACCACATTTCTCTGCGGTGTAAAGTAAGCGTCTAAGGCAGCTACAGTCTGTTCATATGTACCTTTTTCAACAGGGAGGTTGGCGAAAATCCGCTGCATGGGCACCCAGATACAGTGCAGTAATGTAGCACGTCTCACGGCATCCGGAGCTTCTGTAGATCCACTGGCTATTTAAAAAAATCTGTACGACTCCATCCATATCTTGTATTCCGCATACAAATCCGGAGCTCCGAGTTTCAGTAGAAGCGGTAGAAAAAGCTGGGCATAAGCAAAGCTTCTCGGCGCGGCTGCCATATCTTCCATGGCGCAAGCTAAACGAAAAGTCCGAAAATTCAAAAGTTCGTTTCTACCAGCAAGAGAACTAAAATCTGCAGTATTCTCGCTTTGAGTCCGTCAAGCACTCATCTCTCGTCGCCATAAATGTTGTGTATCTTAATAAAGAGACGTTTTTTATATTATTTTAACTATTTTGTTAACTACACAGATCACGCCCTTACACCATATATTCCCACCTTCTACTCTCTCGTTCTGTTGTCTCGCGATGTCTACTCACTATACTACATTTAGCATGACTTCTTGTTGCAGTTGAGCTCAAAGCTGGAGATGATCTCCATATTCTACCGCAGTAACTAGTCCGAAACGTAGTACACAGTACACACTTTTTAAGTGAAGTCAGGTTGTTAAAAAATTAAACCAGCGCCCTGTCACAGAAACGTACCCCGGTCTCCCGCGCAACAAGCGGGGGTACTCAGCACTATACTAACGAGGAGCGCTTGTCTGCAGCTGAGCGTGAGCTCTGTTTACTGTCAGCAGTCATTTCCTCATTTCCAAAGACTTTTTCACCTGCTCTCAGCTTTTAAAGACGATCATAAACGCTCAAGAAGTAATTCATGTCAGTTTGAAGTCTGTTTCTGTTGTCTCAGCTCTTGATAAAGAAAAGCCGTGCGTGGGAGACTCCCTCTCTGAAGAAGTTTGCCGTCACCCTGCGAGGGAGAAGAGCCATCAATCACCGAGGCAACCACTGAGACAGTTAACATTGAACACGTGAAATGCGAGATGTTGTGATTTTTTTCCGCTTAAGGCTTCTATCGTTTCTACTCTAACGAGAAAGACCTCTTTATTAGAAGTGAGATTTTAACAAACGTCTCCAGGGGTAACTGCGACCTGAACGCAACGCCTTAGACCACCAGCCATCTTGCCTGTGGTACTTATAATGAAGTATATATTTTATTTCTACTCGTTGATAAGAAAAGTGAAATCATGTAATTAGGGATATGTCTTTTTTTCATGGGGAAAACTAGCCCGAGCAAATGTAAAGTTTAGAGCAGCGCTCAATAAAAACGATCAGAAACCGAAAGCGCTTCTTATACGGATCAGTATATTCCGATACCACTGGTTCTGCAGAAGAAATAAGAAAAGCCGAACTCAAAGCACTGTGTTGCCATTACGGCTATTCCATCTGCAGCTGCTTTAAGATTACTCACACTGTGTTGCCATTAAGGCTACCTAGTTAAAAAAAAACTTATCGTCACCTTTTTAAACGTGATTGTTAGACACCCGTTAAATCTCAACCGAGGTTTCTTGAGAGATCGTTCAGCGAGAGAGTAATAAAAAAACTACTTCGCTTCTAACCTCTGCTGTCGCTGTAAACTCGGACGTGATGTTCTGCAGATGTGCAGTGTGCCTTTCCTCTCGTCGTACTCACTGTGTGAGCTCCTCACTGCTTGTTCTGTACTCTACTGTGATTTAATTTAGATGATTACGTGGAGTAGAGTGACAAGATCTACTTGAACATTTTCGGTTTGTGAAATGAAACACTAAATACACTACTGTAAATACAAGTAATGGACATTTAAAATAACCACAGTACAGCTAGAAGAGTGAAAGATAAGAGACTACTTAGAATAACATTCACACTACACTTACTGTAAGAACAGCATAGCCGCCCGAACAGGGACTTGAACCCTGGGCCCTCAGATTAAAAGTCTGATGCTCTACCGACTGAGCTATCCGGGCTCTGAAAGAAAGCCGACACTGTCGGGATCCTCGCAAGTCACGTGTCTCTTGTGCGGAAGAGCAGTCATACGTGACCCATCTGGAATGACCGCTGACAGACTTTATCCAGAAGCGACGGCACCACTCCCAGTAGAATGAGTGAGAAATACAGCATGACATGGGTAGTTAAGGGGCTCCCACAATCCATCTTTCCTCACATTACTGATTTTTTTCAATAGCATTTTGACCTTTTTTCACATTCAGATTTTTTTCACATTTAATAAAATCTTTTAATCAACAAAATTAAAAAGAAAACAAATGGAACATTTTTTGGAACAATAATTAAAAAAAAACTTTCAATGCCTTGGTTGTATACGTGTGCACACCCTTTATAAAGGGAGTTGCAACAGTGCTAACATCTAAAGAGCATTTCTGTAGAGAAAACAGCATTTTTCTGCCTTGATGTTAAGCTTAGGCTCCCTGTCTTTTAGAAATTTTATTTCTTAACACCTTGCACAGCCTCCCGACAGACTAACAAATAATTTTTGGAGAAATTGGCTCACACACCGGAAGACACTAACGTTTATCTACGTTAGAGTATGTGAATAACAGTTTAACCGAAAAATTTTGCAATTGTGATTTTGTTAAAATTCAATAAATCGTCTATCAACAGTTAGAAATTATTAAGAAATTGTTTTATTTCATAAACTATAAGACAATAAAGAGAGTTTATAGGTCATATCCGTTGCTTATGTTCTTTTAACTCTAGCGTTCAGGATCCAAACCCAGGTGCGGACCGTTGTGTTTCTTGAATCTCTTGTAATCATCAAAAGTCGATGTGTAGTCCTTCAGTACTTTCTCGAGCTATGCCATGGATATTTTATACGATCAATACTTGTCATGTTCTTTTGCATTTTCATTAACAAACGGAAAAAGTTCAAAGTGTGTTTATGGCTGTGCTTCACATCTACACGAGAGCACTCGTAACAGTACAGGACACGCAGTGAAGAGTTCGTGAAGCTTTCAGTTTAGTGCCGAGTTCAGAAGGAGGATTCTCTCGCTAAATGATCTCTCAAGAAATCCCGGGTGAGATTCAACAGGTGTTTTCTGCAACAGCCACGACAAGTGTGGATCAATCTCTGGATTTCCTGAATTTGAACTAAATTACTAGTTCAAATAATTTAGGATTTAACAGAACTAAATGAGGTACATTTAAAACAGCAGCGCAACTCTGCAGCACGTCGAGTGTGCCTGCATTTAGTAAACCTGGCTCTCTCTGAACACAAGCAAAGAGTTCTCACTCAACAGAAGATTGCGATGTGAGTACTGTAATATAAAGCACCTGGAGATGCCAGGAATTGAACCCGGGACCTCATACATGCGAAGCATGCGCTCTACCACTGAGCTACATCCCCGATCGAAAAGGAAATGGAACAGACTTGTCCAGATGCTCACTGATCACAATCCACCACTCACGAAGAATGCCTGCAGTTTCCCACTTTCGCGTTTCCTCTACTACAGAGTAAGTTCATGGGAATGAAGAATTAAGGAAAAATAATCGAATTGAAGCTTCAAGAGACTGGCCACAAATTAATCTATTATTTTTGTATCCAGTCACACGTGCGACGGTGGTTAATTCCCAGACGGGGGAGTGCTTTTTTTCTACCTCCTTACTCGACTGTCTTTCAATTCTGTTTTATTTGAAAGCTTTTTGCATCTTTTAAGTGCTCTTGATTAAACTATGCATAGAAAAACAGCAGTACTGATGATTTTCATGGACCGATGCACACTTGTTCTGTACAACTCGAGTGATAAAGCCCTGTCTGCAAATATTGTAGAAGAACGTAAAAGGGTGAAACAACGCCCCAACCACAGGAATAGTAACAGGAAGGATCGTGTTGTTATGTGATAAGTCCTTTTGAGATGTCTTGTCGATGCACACAGGCGGTAGAGCTGAATATTTTACTTTTAGTGGTGTTTTTAAACAAAGATGGAACATGTTATTTCTATTCCAGGAAGAAAGGAGCAGACTTTAACTTTAAGAGGCAAAAACGACACCTTATCAAAGCTAATATTAATTAAAATGACATCACAACAAAAGAGTGGAGCCTTGAGTGAATAAAATTAGTTTTCATTGGACGTCTGTGTCTCCATAACTTTGTAGGTGAGAGAGAGGATTGTGATAATTTGCAGGTGCTTCTCTGAAGTGCGTTGATGGTACAGGCGCCTTCCAAATAATTGAGTCGGGTTTGAATCCCAGTTAGTGCAAACCCAAATCTTTTCAAGATAATCTGTGGTCCGCTAACACATCTTTTGAAACACTACAACAGGTAACACCCCGTGTGAAACATCATGAGCATCTGTTAAACCTCTCTACCTGCCCGTTCCTCACAGAGACATGACGAGGGTCTAAAGGGACATTCTGAGCCGTAGAAACATTTTATCATTCCATACTTTCCAGTGCAGTCAGGTCAGTTCCACTTCAACTGCACCCGACAACGTTTTGAAAACAACAAGAGTAAAGGGACACTGCACGTCTGCAGAACATCACGTCCGAGTTTAAGGACAGCAACATCAGAGATTGGAACCTAGGGAGTTTCAGGTCTGTGTTTTTATGATAGGTTCAAGAAAGTCTGAATACCTTTGCAAGAAGTATTTCAGAATCCCAGTCAAATCCAGTACGAATGCCGCATAGATCTGCATTGTACAATTAGAATACTGTTTTTCTGTTGAATCAAACACGCCGCATAAAGCATTTCTAAAACAGGAGAGATCGTTAGGGAATGCGTCTTCCTGTAAAAATAAAATGACTTCAAGGGCACTATAAGCAGAAGTGTGAAAGCCTGCTCCACAGAAGAACTATAGCCAGAGATGCCAAAGAGGTCGAGATTTTCACCACGTGAGAGAAAGCATCTCAGAAAACGAAGTTGCGGTCGTTTCCACACATCATAACACCACTAGGTCAGACCACAAGAGCTGAAGAGCTGCTGTCGTGAGTAACGCGGCCGAGCGTTCTAAGGAGCTGACTTAAACCTCCAGTCTCTTCAGGAGCATCTGTAGGAGTCACACTGCTCCTTCTTAAGAATCCCTTTTATTGTTGTTGCTGCCTCCAGGCGATGTAAACCAGATTCAGAAAAAAATAATTTGAACAACATTAGTCGTTTGTTTACGCGAAGGCGTGGTCGCCAAGTGGTAAGGCGTTGGTCTCGTAAACCGAAAGTTTTGGGTTCAAACCCCACCTGTGCCTGTTTCATTTGTCACTATTTCCCTTTAGTTTCAAAGTCTTCAGAAAACTCGCAATGTAGGAGTCTCAATAGTAAGAGAACATAACTGTCGCATACCGTTTCCACGATGTATTCAGCGACGGGAATGAAATATTTTACTGCTGGCTCAAATGCAAGGAATTTCAGAAAAACCTGGAAAAGAAACGCTTGCAGTAAATGACAAATTTAAAGCGTGTAGTCAGCATGAACAGAACAACGCAATGCTCTGTAAAAACGATCTGAAGCCGCAATTACTCTTTTATCCGGGCAGTTCATTCCGATACGATGTTTCTGCAGAATAAATGAAATGCCGAACTCCAAACATGTTGTTACCATTATTGTTACTCATGCTGCTGTAGTTTTAAGCTTTAGTCAGTGGGTATGTAATGTTGTATAGGGGCTGGACTACTTTGTTCAGTCCAAATTCCAATATGTGAATTTAAGCTTTTTTAATATAAGCATTAACAATACAATGCGTGCTCAAAAACCGTTACTTATTAGCTTAAGAAGCGGCAGTGTTTTGACAAAGTGTGGTATTCGAACAGTAAATGCTGAAGTGTTTAATACTTGCTTGTGAGCAGATCTCCCTCGATTTAGACAAACTTGTTTCTGCCGATGATTTCAGATCAAAATCTGAATCAAGTGGAAAGAAAGCTGAATTACGCAAAGGTCATATAAGGCACTGGGTATTACTGTTACGCCATCAGGTCATGCTAGGAGGATTGTGGGGATCAAATTGACACAGAGGGACTCAATGTGGGAGCTGAACCCACAGTTCTGAGATTAAGAGATTCATGCGCTTTCGACTGCGCCTATATAACTCTTGTGCTACAGCAGTAATGTTTCTGGGTGTGGATGAACATGACATAATAGGCTGACAGCAGGAACACGTGGCCCACACGCAGTGACAGTATCGCTATCACATTTGACTGCAGTATATTGTGTTGAGAGCAGCAATAACTTTCCTGCAGAGATGGGAGTGCCTTTAATACAGCTCTTTCAATCGGACAGAGTAACAGGAACCGACCTAAAGTTTCGGCTGTGGATCCATCTCCATGTGGGGAAAAGAGACAGTAAAATAGCGATGAAGAAACAGAAAGAATTGTGCTTGCTGCAAAGTAGGAAAGAGGTGGTCAGACACATAAAACAGCTTGGTGATGATTTGCAGCGACAGTTTTATGTTATTTAGTACATGGATTTCTCTTCATGTTCCTTAAGATGTGTAATTTGTATGTTGGTTGTATGAGAACAGTTTCTTCTAAAGTCCTGTCAATTGACAGTGGAGAGCTAGCTGGTTCACATCTTCAAGAAGACTCTTTTTAAGGTGATTACAAGTTTCTCGAACAAATCTGTGTCATATTTTTAGCTATTTTTAGCTGTGTCAGTTGTATATAGTTTAGCTAATGAGCAACGAGAGTCTAAATGAATTCTCCCACCCTCCATTCAAAGATAAAACTCCATGTGCGAGTCTAAGTTTCCTTGATGCTACTGATGTTCGTCATTATTGGACATTCCCGGTGATAATGACTAAGGAGCTCAATTTTTACGTGTTGTAGTTCAACATGTGCAAAACATTCGTATCCCCTGCAAATATCGGCAAGGTCAGTGATATTCTCAACAATTTGTGCCATTGCAATTCGTGCAATTCATGCCATACTTTTTTGAAATGTATTCTGACATGCCAGGATCAGAGGGACATATTAAAAAAATTGGTGCATTAAAATTTCTTGCACTTCAGGATTTTGATAGTCTGTTACATTGTCTTTCACACATCAGTGTCAGAACTGTGAGACATTTTCATAACCGGGGGGAAGGATGTAGCAATAAGCAGAAAGTGCAACACCTTTTCCCAGTGTAAGTCCGTGTTATGGTGAGTTTTTACATTGAAATTGAAGCCATTTCTCATGCTTTCTCTCAGTGTCGGGGCTGCAATTGCGTGTAAAGGAGGCGACTTGAAAATGAAACGTGTAATCACCTTACAGAGGGTCTTCACGACGGGGTGTGTCAGCTAGTTCTCCATTATTGTCACTTTACTGGACTTCTGAAGAAACCTATCTACAACGAAAATACAAACTGCACAGTTTAAAGCACATGAAGAGAAATCAGTGTGCTGATTGACTCAAAAAATGTCGCTACAAATAATCCGCCGGGTTGATTTTCTTGTCCGACCACCTCCCTCTGTCCCCCTTTGCTGTTAGCACAATTCTTTCAGTTTCTTTTCTTGTATTTTCCTTGCTATTTTACTATTCCTTTTCCTCATCTGGAGATGGATCCACAACCGAAACTGTTTTCACCCTGTGATTCTGCAGCGTCAGTCTGTATGAGGAGCACAAATCACACAGCTCCAGTGGCGCAATCGGTCAGCGCGTGGTATTTATACAGCAGTGCACAGCGGAGTCATGCCGAGGTTGTGAGTTCACGCCTCACCTGGAGCAGTGTCTTTAGCTACTGAAAGCAACTGTCGAGTTTAGATACTCTTAGGTATTTGATGGAGATAAATTAACATCAAACGAACAAGTAAAGGTAAAGGTTTATTTCGAGTCACAATCAAAGAAGGCTCCACAGCTGAAACATTGTGTTTCCTTCTCTTTTCAGCATGGAATGTGTACCTCCAGTTGACTTGCACACAAATATATGAGAGAGGTCTACTGAGATGAGTGGAGCACTGAAGACTTGATAAAGCTCTTGCATTAGATTCTGTTTTTGTTGTTCCCCAGATTTGTTTTTAAATGTTCTTTTTCTTTTGAAGTTGTTGCGTTTGGTTGTTTTTTTAAGGTTGCTAGACTACTACAGGGATTTACCTAGGTTCCCGGAAGACTTCTCGTTTTGTGTTTGTTGTGTTTTCGGGTTACAACAATTTTTTTTCTTGATAGGACCCCACGCATTACTGTGGGACTAGTTAACTTAAGTTCATACATTGTACCTGAAATTACCACATAAACTACTACTCTGTTTTCCTTTTTTTTTAAAAAAAGGCAAAACTAATGTTTGTTTCTCCTTGCTTCTGATTGGTAGCTACAACGGGTCAGTTGAAACAAACTGGCTGCTGAAATTTGTCAGCAGCTCTGTACCAAACCTCTTCTCAATTGCAACAAACCTAAAATAACAGCTGCTGCCCATTAGACGTTACTAAAGTAGGAGACTAAGCAGACTAAGCGGAACAATAGATCACATTGGAACTGTCCTGAATGTAGTGGAAATAATATCGTCATTAAGTAATGAACAATTGCTTTCCAGACACTACAATTATTCACAAGGAATTTTATCAATACATATTTTATTAATAAAAGCGTGATATCTTAATAATGAAGTTTAATGTTATCTTTATTAGTAGCTGTATTACAGGTAATGCATGCACAGACTTTATTATGCTATAATGAATTTTCAGGTATCCCGGGGAGAGAACTGAAATGAAGGAAATACATATTTAAAGGGGTGTAAGTCTTAAATGTGTTCTGTCACATAGGAGTGTTAATTGAATAGATTTGTTGTATGATTTAATATGATTTGACTCTACACTTGTGTTTCTCAGGAGACAGCATTAATATTGGGGATTTGCAGATACAGATAATAAGTTGTACTATACAGGCAAATGTACGGTTACCTTAATGAAAAAAAAACTCTTATCATTACCCTTTTCAACATTATTATTTAAGACAGTCTTTCAGAACAGTATTCTCGTATTAGTGGCTATAGTCTAATGATAATGGTGGTGAAACAGGCGAAATGTGTGGAAAGAATTGGAGATGGAACAGGAGACTCATCCAGTCGATAGAAAGGTTGGGAAGGACTGCACAAACACCGTGCCAGTGCTTAGTAGCGTCATTCAAAAACAATACGTGGTTTAACAATATCAACTGCTCTACTTTGAGCTCAGCTCCACTGCTAGTAATACATTGCCCAAATGTTCTAATTAGATACATGTGTTTTCTATGTGTATTTAATTAGTATTTCTTTTGTTTTAATTGATTTAAAATAGAATCTTTATAAAACAGACAAAGGCTTTATGTGTTGCGCTGAAATTCACACACAAGTAAGGAAAGATATCGCGCTTAGGAAGAAATCCAGAGTGGAGACGCCGGCGATTGAAAACAGCCATATACATGCGAGGTACTGTACTGTATGTGCTCTACCACTGAACTAAACTCCCGACAACTACTGTATCTTTATCTGCGGCACTTTGTTTTAGGAAGAGTGAGGAGTCTACAACCCTAGAAAATGTTAGAAGAATTCAGAACAAGAGGCTCTGCTTCACCGTTTACTCAGCTTTCGTTGGACAACTAAGTGAATGACAAATTTTCACTTTCTGATTAAAGAACATAAAAAACACCTTTCTTCCAGACAGATTCAAACCAGAGAACAAATAGTTCCCAGCTGTTTCCACTATATTCCTCCGCTCTTACAACTGAGTAATCGAAAACACAGGAAGCCCACCTTTTGTCTTAAATAAAGCACAATGTAGTGCAACGTTTCTATTTATTTAAATCCCAGTTCAAAATCAAATCTCATTCCCATAGTCCTGTTTAGTTTGAATTTAAGCAGTTAACCAGGCTTCTACAGTATACACTCCCAGAGATATTACAAAATGTTTGAGGGACATCATTAGATATAGAAATTGACTCTTTTTCTAGTGGGATCACATTAAACCTTTCTTTTGGATTGAGAACAGGATCGTCGTGAGATTCAATACACATCTGCCTTTGCTTCTTTCGACGACGAATGGATTATTGAGGTGCAAACATTGGTTCAAATCAAAACAAAATTGTACTATACAGTACTTCTGTTTCAGCTACCAAAATTTAGCCTTAGTTGTAAAATTCCATATTAATATTCAATATTAAGTGGATTTAAACATGCACAGTAGAGAAACAGATTAAATCTCTTCCTCCCTGGGCCACTTGCCCGCTTCTCTCACTAAACCACCATTCCGTCTCTTCACAGCTGTTCCAAGACCCTCTTTCTGTCACACCTCTCTACATCTATTCTGACTTCACACCTCTTGATTGGCCTCTCTTTCTGTCCCCTGCTCCCGCCTCTCACTCCTCCTCCCTCCCAGCCTTTGTTCTCCCACTACTTTACCTTTGCCTACTGCCCTGTCTCTCTCACACCTGAAGAAGGCTCCACGGCCGAAACGTTGTGTTCTCTTTCTTCTTTTTTTCAGCATGGAATAAACCTATCTGTCAGAAGTGTTTGACTGACAATTGAGCAATATGTGATTATCTCTTATTATTATTTTTACTTATTTAATGAACAGCAGTGTTGTCACTCTTATAAGTGTAATATGATTATCAGCAGCAGCAGACTGATGGTCGTGTCTACAATAGTGACTAGTTGACAAGTTTGTAGCTCTGAGCAGTGGGACTCAGATCACACAGAAGACCTGTCTGTGTGTGATTCCACACCAGCCCTGGGATTCAGCGTCTCCCACACGTCTCTCATGTGGAGTCTTATAAATATACAGTTAAACAGAGTCTGATAACAGTTATATAGTTAATTAAATAATCAAACTGGCTGAGGAACTGAGAGATCGAGTGAAAATAAAACCAAGAGCTGCTCTTCAACCTCCAGGATCAGGAGTCTGATCCTCCTGGCTTCTATTCTATGGAGATTCGTGTAAAATGCTTAAAAGCACTTATTATAGAGACCTGTGCTCCTTCTCTTTCTCTTCTGCTCCACAGGAGTATGCTTTATAACGCATTATTCTGTGAAGTAAACATTTTTTTTTCTGTTAGTGTTTAATGAATTTCATTTCTTGGTTTGTCATTCTCCTCCTTCTGCTGTTATGAATCGCTTCTCTTAACAGCCCGGTGTGTTTTGTTTTTGGAGATGTTATATCTGTAAGAAAAGCCCTCCGGGCTCCGGACAGGAGTCTCCTCCAGCGGAGACGCGCTCTGCTCTGTCAGAAAGAGCGCTGTGACGTCACAGACACCAGGCAGAGCGCCGGAATCGGAGAGCGAGACCGCGGGAGACGCGCAGAGCGCACGGAGGAGAGTTATTGATCACTTATCAAGCAATTAATTCAACTAAAAAAACATAGAATAATCGATTAAGTTCACCGATTGGTGAGCACTGATTCTTTTCCCATTCTTGACCCATTTTAAAATCTAGAAAAGAGTCAAAATCAATTAATTAACATGCGTTTAGTGTTAATAATGTTCAATCTGAAATTAAAGAATGATTTATTCAAATTATTATTTAGGAATTGTATCCTAGAGCTAGAAAATTATATTCAAAGTTAATAAATTTGTGTAAGTAACAGTTTAAATGCATTTTCCATTTGTTTACAAATCATAAGTATGGTAACCATGGCGACACGTGGCACATCACTGTGCCTGGCTAGATGTCTCGCCTTCGTCACAAAGAGTGGTGTGACGTCACGGACAGCAACTAATACTAATGTTAGTGTATTTATGTTAATATTAGTGAGAGTACAACTGGTAGTTTTACTAATGCTAGTGTTCATGTGAGTATTAATGATGATAGCACTACTGATAATTTTAGTTTTAATGGTCATATTAATGTTAATATTAAATTTAATTATAGAGTTACTGTTACAGTATTAACAGTAGCAGTAGTGTTAGTTTTAGTGATATCATTACTGTTATTATAAGTGTAGAGTGTGTCTGTGAGTTTGTGAGTGTGTGGTGTTTGTCAGTGTGTGAATGTGTGTCTGTCAGTGTGATATGTCTGTCATTGTGCAGGTGTGTGTCTGTTAGTGTGTGGGTGTGTGTCTGCAAGTGTGTGGTGTCTATCAGTGTGTGGGTGTGTGTCTGTAAGTATTAGTAGTGTCTATGTGTGTGTCTGTGAATGTGTGCGAGTACTGTATGTGTGTGAGTGTCTGATTGTGTGTATAAATGTGTGTGGTGCCTGTGAGTGTGTGTTGTGTCTATGTGTGTGTCTGTGAATGTGTGTCTGTGAGTTTGTATCTGTGAGTGTGTGTAGTGTTTGTGTGAATGTGTGTGAGTGTGTGGTTGTGTGTCTGTCAGTATGTCATAATGTGTGTGAATGTGTGGGTGTATATCTGTCAGTGTGTGTGGATGTGTGTGTAGGTGGGCTTGGGCTCCAATGCTGTGTCTGACAGAAGTGACCCATCAACAGGTGTTGAGGTCCAGAGTCACTTGCAAATTTCTAGAGCACTTTAGAACTTTCTAGAGTCCAGACCAACGAACAGAAATCTGTGAGTGCTGTGTTTTTATCACTATTAGCGTATGTGGTGTCTGTGGGTGTGTGGGTGTTTGTGAGTGTTTGATGTGTGTGGGTGTGTGTCCATGAGTATGTGTAGTGTCTGTGTGTCTATGTGAGTATTAATGATGATAGCACTACTGAATACTAGTATTCATGTGAGAATTAGTGATGATAGAGCTACTTTGAATTTTAGTTTTAATGCTAGTATTCATGTTAATATTAGTGATAATCATAGTGTAAGTGTCAGAGTATTAATACTCATTGTCATGTTAGTTCTTTTGATAGTATTACTGTTATTATTGGTATTATTAGTGTACTACTTAGTTTGTGTTATTGTTAGTAATATACAAACTGTAAGCCTTAATTGCAGTGTTACTGTTGTAATATTGGCAGTATTTCTGAAGTGTTAGTTATAGTGCAACTGTAGGTAAGAGTGTAGGTAAGGCCCCGGCTGCCCTGTGGTGGCTCGGGGAGGGCCTGCGGGTCGAACTGGAGGGGCTTCTCTAGGTTGAGGAGAGCTGGGTGCGGACCTGGGCTCAGAATGCGATGTCTTCCATCCAGCTTGACTGCCTGGAGTTGTACGATGAGGTCCTGGCCAAGTTTGGATCGGAGGCAGCATATGTGGGATTGGTGAGTCCCTGAAACCCCTCCCCTTGTCCAGCTTACACTGTGGTATCAGGGCGGTACAGGGGCTGGGGCGACTCTCCTGACCCCCTCAGCTTTCCAAGATACCTGCGTCACCCCACTCAACCTGGAAATCTCCCAGATCCAAGGGGAGAGAGACAGGAGCTGGGCTGGGACACCAGCCTGCTGTTATTTCAAGTGGTTGGCTGAAAGACACACCGCTTATAGATCACCACTAGCGGGCATCATAGAGTGGGTGGTGAGACTCTTGGTCATCGATGGCAACAGTGGGGTTACTCCCCCTCTCTCTAATGGCTCTATTAACAGTGGGGTGTCTCTGTCTCTCTATTGGCTCTATTAACAGGGGGGTGACCCCCCTCCCCCTCTCTTTTGGCTTTAGAGATACCACAGTTCCACCCCTAGGTTGCATCTCCTGTCTGGCGCTGTGGAGGTATGATGATGATTCACTGTCTTTGTTCTCTCTCTCTGGTACAGGAGTTGGTACTGAGTTAGTGAAGTTTCACAGAGGATATGATAAGAAATTTTACCAAATCCCAAAATTAAAACAGTGAAGACAACGGGCAACACAACGGGAGCTCTGATAATGGAGGTTTGGTTTGACAGCAGCAGACATGGTCAGGACATCTTGCCTGATTCTCTCTCCCCATTTTCCTAGGATTTTCCCTTCCAGGGCACAGGAATCATGAAGCAGGATGACTAGGAGGAGGCGAAGGAGACACTGAAGTCCTGCTTCGAAAACATGAAGGTCAGGTGTGACTTCTCTGAGGTGGACAAGTGCTTCCGCCAGTGTGCAGCATAGCTCTACCTCATCCTGCAGAACTACCTGGGAGTCCCTGTAACTGAGGTCTGTGAATAGCAGGTTAATTTTTTCTCTTTGTAGTAGTCTTAGGACAGTCTGACTTGTTGTGGGACTCAGCAGGAACAGAAAGGTCTTCTGTGTGTCTTCAGTCTCCACAGCCAAGGAGACGCATGATCCAGATTGGCGAGGCTGTTAAAGAAAACAAGATGTTCATCCCTCCCTCTCCTGGACCTCGGCGCCCCTGGGCCCTCCCTCCTCAATCATCTGAACTCAGAGAAACCCCTGGTGACTGTGCCATGCCGCCCCCATCAAGCCCTGGAGGAGCCCCCTCCTTTGAGGAACTTCAGAGTTCCTGAGACTCAGAGACAGGTGAGAAGTGAACAGAAGCTCTGTCCTTGTGTGGAGTCACCTGTACAGGCTCTTATTGGACACACTGTATAAACTCATCTGGACAGACTCTTACTAGATACACTGTATAGTCTTACCTGGACAGACTCTTATTGGACACACTGTATAGTCTCATCTGTATAAACTGTAGAGACTCTAGGAGGAAAAAGGAGGAAAAGAAACAGATGAAGCAGGAGGAGAAGAGGGGGGAAATCTTGAAAAAGAAGGAGATGGAACAGATGAAGCAGGAGGTCGAGAAGAGGAGACTGGAAGTGGAGAAAAAGAAGAGAGAAATGAAAGCTCAGAAGAAGAGAGTGAAGGAAGAGAAGAGCAGCCTCTAGGTATGTCTAGACTGTAGGTTTAGCAGGAACAGCAGTAGATACAGCTGTGATATTATTCAGAGCACTAGTAGTGTCATCAGTACTATAAACATAAGGGGGGAATTTACTGTTGTAAGCAGCAGCAGGAGTGATATCATTAGTAGAAGAAGCAGAATTAATTATTATTAATAAAATTGCAGAAACTGCTCAAGGTATTGTTTGGAGCCTGACTTCTCACCAGACTAGAATGAAGAGAAGAAGGGATCTGAAAAAAATTCTGAAATAAAGTTGAGAATCAAGCGGAAAGGAGTCACTACACTAGGAAGAGAGAATCAATAAACCAGAGTGTAGATAAGAAATAAAGGAAGAAGGGAGATCAATGACTTATGTTGTGGATTATTCTATATTAAATCTCTGTCAGGGTGACGAGGCAGTGCAGTGGTTAGCATTGCTGGGTTCATTTCGTGCATTCAATCTGCTCCCTGGGTATGTGCATGTACCCTTGTTCGCTTGGGTTTAGTTAATTAGCTTCTGGGAAAACCAGCCCTGGTGTAAGTGTGTGTCTGTAGTGTCCCATTCAGGGCGTATCCTGTCTTGTGCCCATTTAATGCTGGGATAGGCTCTGCCTACCCCGCTACTCTGAATTGATTGAAGCAGTTACAACAATGGAGATAGTATTTAATGCAGAGTCTCTGTTAATACTACAGTTATACAGTTGTTCTCTCAAGAATATAAATACTCTACAACAAATACATGAGCTCTATAAATAATACAGATAAGATAATATATCAATAATATCAATCTGTAAGGTCAAAATAGACTAGATGAGAAATTGAAATTGAGATTTTTTCCTGAGTGTACACGGTTTACTTGTGTGTGAACATTTCTGTGAAGAAAGAAGCTGGTCCCACCCTGAGCATGACAATAATGATTCAAAATCCAAACCCAAAAGTCTATTAAGTACCGAACTTGTAAAAACACAGATTACCCTCATATCAAGCTTCACTTACATTTTTTATTATTTTTTTATAACTACAAAGCAGATGGAGCCACCCCTTAATTGATTCAAACACCAGATTAGTTAAAATACCACATACCTATTTATATTTATTTCTAACAGCACCGGAGAAAGCTGAGTCAATAATGTCATAAACAGATATTTTACAAACCAGAAACATATTTTAAAAAGGACAAAGAAACACAAGGAGCCCACAGTTTCTGGTACTTCTAGTTTGAAAAACCGGATTGATTAACCAGCACACAAATGGATAAACTCCCCAGTTGATTGAAAGCAGGGAGGGCTGTGATTCGGTGAAAACTACCAAGAATGAGAGCTGAGACTGTGATTGGACAATTCTTTGTAAATAATTGGGAGCCATACAGGCTTTGATTGGCTAAGGCTACCAAAAACGAACTGAGACCCAGGGCTGCAAGTTTATAATGTGGGAAGATTTTCATCAGGTGTATCTGTGTTCAACTCCTGGTGTGAATATGTTGAATGCAGGTGTGGCCTTCTGTTTAGACTCTGCAGCGCTCTGGTTGTCAGCTAGCTCTCAAGGAAGCACGGCATAGAGACAGGAACTACAATTTGCCTGCATTATGCACAGAATGACTACGTTGGTCTAGCAGTTAGGATTCCTGGTTTTCACCCAGGTGGCCCGGGTTCGGCTCCCAGTATAAGAACGCCTCTCTGTTGCCTTTTGGTTTCCAAATGAGCAGCTCAGTTTAGAAAAGAGCAGTGTAGAGCACCGTGAGGTCTGCAAAAATGTGTAATAATAGTGATCGCTTGTTTCAGCCAGCTTTTGTACTGAAGCCCTTAAATTTTGCCAGGTGGGAAGGGGTAACTTGTATAGAGTATTGAACTTCAAGAAATTTACTCGTCTCGGTAATATTTTTCCACATTGTGAAGAGGAGATTTTCTCCATTTCTCCACTTCTGTAGCCTGACTTTCTCTATTGCTAGAGAGCTGTAGAATCTGGAGTCACTTATCCAGCTCTGGGAACAGTGTCTAGATGACAGGTTTCTGACAGAGGCCAGCAGGTTTTGTGCCAAAATATCTTGATATTTGGAGCTAGTCATTATCCTATCTATTTTGAGTAGAGCCCCTGTCCCAGCTGAAGAAAAGCATCCCCAAAGCATGATGCTTCCACCACCAAGTGGTGTGTGATGATGGGCTGTGTTGCACCAAACATATCTTTTAAACTTAAGGCCAAAAGGCTCACCCTTTGTCTTATAAGACCATAAGATTTTAGGTTTTTTAAAAAAATTTTAGGGTGACTGAATGCATTTTATTGCAAAATTTAGTTTTATTTTTTTTGAAAAATGGCTTCTGTCTTGCCTCCTATCCCATAGCCCAGACGTGCAGAATACGGGAGATTGTTGTCACATGCAAGGAGTGACCAATACCCACCAAAAATTGCTGCAGCTCTGTAGGTCTCTGTAGCTTTCTGTAGGCCTCTTGGTAGCTTCCCTCATGAGTTTTCTCCTTGTCCCGTCATTAACTTTGGAGGGTTGTCCTGATCTTGTCAATGTCCCTGTGGTGCCACATTTGATGATAATCTTCACAGGGCTCCATGGTACATCCAATGCCTTTGATATTCTTTTATACCCCTCTCCTGATCAGTACCTTTCAACAATAAGATCCCTTATATTTTTAATCACCTCCTTGAGGACCATGGCTATCCCAGTAGACTTCAACCACGAAAGTTTCAAGGAAGTCCTACAAGAACACCTGATTTTTATTTGGGGTTAATCAGAATCACTTTCATTAATGGCAGGTGTATGCTATTTTACTTTAGACATGATTTTGAATGTGATTGGTTAACTCTGAACACAGCTACAGCCCCCATAATAAAAGGGTGTGCACACTTATGCAACCAGAGTGTTGTAGGTGTCACGCCCTCTGCAGCCAGAGGGTGCTCCTTCTCTGTCCTGTCTCTCATTTCCGGTTATTTGCTGTCCTTCCGGTATTTCTCTCTCTCTGGGGCTATATATTTCCGGGTCTTGCACTCTGCCCTGGCTCAGCATTGACATTCAGATGTCCTGAGACCCGCCTAGCACCAGGTCGCCCTACGTCCGCTACCTGAGGGCATTGGTTTCTATACGGCACTCCTGAACTCTTTGCACGAATGAGCCCGGGCTAACTCCCCGTTTCGCCGCTACGCATATGGGTCTTTTTCCGCTCTCCTGCTCTCCACGGTTAGTCCTTTTGGACGTCCGTGACAGTAGGTTTTTTAATTTCAATTGTTTTTCCTAATAATTATCTGTTTTCTCTTGAATTTTGTTGGTTGCAAGGTCACATTAAAGATGGAAAAATGTCTGACATGATTTATCTTGATTTCTGGTAACAGTACAGAACAAGGAGTGAGCAGCTCGCTTAGCTTTCAACTCAGTGCGGAGTCCAGAGGGAGGCTTCGCTCACTGAATGATGTCTCAAGAAATCCCGGTTGAGATTCAACAGGTGTCTAATAATCGCGTTCAAAAGGGTGCTGAAAAGTTTCTTTTTTAACATAACCTTACATTTTCCCGTACAGTACAATGTATTTTCTGTACCCTCAAATCCCCAATGTTACTACTTTCTCCTGAGAAACACAAGTATGGAGTGAAATCACAATAAATTATACAACAAATCTATTCAAACGCCCAGATATGAAAGAACACATTTAAGACTTTCACCCCCTTTAAATATGTATTTCCTTAATTTCAGTTCTCCTCCCTCCCCAGAATACGGGAAAACTCACTATCGCATATTAAAGGCTGTACAGTACGTACTCAATTGTTTAACAAAAACAATCACATTTCTTGCAAATATCAAGTGGGTTAAGGTTTTGCTAAGAAATCCAATTAAGTAGAGATGAGACTGAGATTAAGTGGAGATTCTTTATACCACCCCCTTAATACTTTTCTCTGAGATGCCTTATGTAGCAGAGAGGTAATTAAAGAGATTAAGGATGTGCAACATTTCTGCTTTTACATGAAATATATTCAGCTACAGTAGACTTATTTAAAATCCAAGATTTACAAGAATCTATTACAGACAGAGATTACGTGTTTCTAACTTGATTTTCCAAAGTTATTGACTGAGAGGATTTATAATTACTGTTCGAAATGTTTGAGCATTTGTTATTTACTTAGAGGTTGAGTGTTATAATGTGTAAATGAAGGTAAAATAAATTCTGATATAACATGCCTTAGTTCCATGCCTACAAATTGTGATATTTGAAAAAAATTGGGAAGGACTTCTACAGTTAATATATAGAAAAGAGTAACATAAAGTATAAATGCAATATCAAGAAAAAAATATCTGATGCTTTTTAAATGTTCCAATATCTAATAATTGAACTGGTTCCTCAATGTCAATTTGGGGTACCACAGGGATCAGTGCTGCGGCCAATATTGTTCTCTCTGTACATGCTGCTGCTAGGTAGGATAATACAAAAACATAATATTAACTTTCATTCATATGCTGATGACACTCAAATAAACATTTTGTTTACACCTAACAACAACTCGTCTATTATCACTTTATTTAATAGATACTTTATTGATCCCGTGAGGGATCAATAAAGTATCTAATTGCATTAATGAAGTAAAGACTTGGATGTGTGAAAACATTTTGTTCCTCAACTCTGATAAAACAGGTTCTGTTGTTTGGTGGCTACAATACTGATAGGACTACTATAACTTCAGCACTTTACTCAGAGCATTCAAAAATTTGCCTCAAAGACTCAGCACATAACCATATTAGACGCAAGGCTCTCGTTTAACTCTCATGTTAAAAGAGTATCAAAACATACTTCCTACAGTTGAGAAAAATTGCAAAACTAAGGCAGTTTCTCTCCACTCAAGACACAGAGAAATTAATGCATGCTCTTGCATACAGCAGGTTAGACTACTGCAATGCCCCACTATCAGGTAGCAAAGACCTTTAGAGACCGCCGTGTATAAGCCCCACATAAGTGATGTGAACAAACAGCGTTTTACAAAGGAGCTGCTTTGGAGTCGACAAAGCTCATCTTGGTCTCTCTGCACAGCCAAATTTCAAGTGATCAGCTCCGTGTACAGAAGGAAAGTGCATTTGGTACGAGATGCCATGAAACACCAGAAATACATTGAGAAAAGATGGCCTGTCGCTAGGGACCTTTATGCAGTTGAGAAGCATGCGAATAAAGGTGGTTTGTTTCCGCTTGGGAAACCTTTCGTTTAGACGAAACCACTACAGAATGGAAAGCTGCAGGCACTACTGCTGCTGCTGCTGGTGACTCTTGTTGTGAATGCAAGGAGCTGCATCTCCAACATCCCTAACTTCCACTCGATAATCTACTGGACACACCTGCCCCTCACAGAGTCAGTGGAAAGACCCCTGAGTGGGAGTAACGGAAGGCAAAAGAGATAGGGGTCTCTCTCTTCTTCTCACAAGCTGTGGGACACAACAGACATACAGAATTTGCTGCAGCACCATTTTCATAAAATGCAATTATGTTGGATGAAATTGTCGAGCTGCTTCAACCTCTGGGGCAGGAAAGGCAGCCTCAGACATACCCACAGCCATGCCGGCTCGAAGTGGGGAAAGATTTTTCCCCAAACCACATCCAAGACCGGTGCCCTGAACTGCTTTGCCACAACCAGCCTGTGGAACACGATGGTGGTGCACCCCAGAAGGCTCACCCCATGGTCCCCCGTCTTCACTGTCATCTCCCTGAGCCATGCACCTGTCACAGCTTCTCCAGCCAGCTGTCCAGGAGGCTGAGTTTGAGTTGCTCAAAGTCCTGCAGGATCTAACTGCCAGACAGCTCATCGTCAACCTCCCGCACAGTGTCGACAATAGCTTGAGCAGGTAGAAAGCCATCCTTTATTTCGTAAAGAAGATCCCTGAACTAAGACAATTCAGCCTCATAGAAACATGTACTCCATCGAGACCTGAGCCAGGTGGTTGAGGAACAGAGGCTGCTCAAGCAGTATTCGTCCCACAATAGACACTTTTTTGGGAAAAAAAAATGAATTGATGTATCATGTGAACCCTTGCTCTTAAGATGGAAAGAGATTGCATTTGGTATTGCATGCAATTAGATGCTAATTATTTTATTTACTTTGCCCTCTTGTTAAGATGTGTTACATCAGGAAAATAAAGTATATGCTCAGTAGAGGGGTTGTCATATTTTGTCTGTTAATCAAACATAATCAACAATTATGGACAACCATTTTTTGCCATGGTTGTGAATTATAATGCCGTCAAAGTCACATTTAAACTTTCTGTAAAATTAAAAAAAAAAACAGAAATAAAAGCGGGCACTGATTTGTGTCCAGAATACTCCAACGTAACAAATCCTGCTCCAGAAATGGTCTCTTCTCCCCTTTTGAGCCACTGCCCACCAAAAGGTCTCTACGTGTCTCTGTTAGGAAGATGTCAAGATGCTGAGCCTGTGCTGTGCTTCAGTGGCGGGTGTAGAGGACACGCTGTTGTACATGGAATGCAAATTGAGCTCCTTGGACATGAAAACTGACAGATGGTATAAACTTCTCTCAATATACAGGAGATCCTGTGTCTGAAATCCTGAGGTGCCTTTCTTCCTGTCTTGTCATACAGAATGTATCATTAAGGACAATCACATATGGCTTGATTTTGTTACTAGAAGTATTTATTTCCTTTCTTGGAACAACGTGTTTTTCGAGAAATTCATACAATTTGCGAAATATGAAATACAAATCTTGCTTATGTTGCAGAATAAATACTGCCAGCTGGGAAGAATATGACAGCATTTTTTTTCTTTAACCAAAAACCTGCAAAGGGAGACGTTTTCGTTGTGGAAGGGCAAAACAGTAAATATGTTCCGTTTCACAAAATTCACACTTACGAACGGCGCAAGTCGCAGGTGATTCACTCCTCTTGACTAGGTGGCGCTAGGAGGTGCAGTTAAGTTTATATCAGGCTGCAGAAACTCCTCTTTCTCAGCTCCGCTTCTCGATTGTTTTGAAGTCGCGGCCGCGCTAACGAATGACGTCATCACACGGCGCTACACAACATAGCTGTGGGTGCTTGAATGATTTTCTTTCTATAAAGAAGAAAGTTGTTTTTTTTAATAACTTCAGTTTCTGAAAACGTAGCATCTTGTCAGCTGTGTTTATGCTTGAACAGAGCACAGCCCTGACAACAGAATCTGTGAAGAATAAAAATAAAGAAGCTGTTCTGTTTAAACATCGCAAGTCAGCCTTTGTTTCTGATCGACTCTGAAGAAGGATGGCGGAGTACTTGTTAAATCTGGAAATCCAGCTTGACTCGTTCATGCACGTTTTGCTCAAATCGATCGTGTATGAAGTGTCAGAAGTTTTTGGAAACAGGATGTCTGACTCTGAGAACGAGTTTGAAAACAAACTCCGCAGCGTCTCCCAGGTCCTGGTGAGACGGGCCGTGTTTAAAATCACACAGTGTGTGCAGGACATTGTCGGGAGTGAAATGGCGCAGCTGAAGAAGGAAAACGAGAGCTTGAAGTGGAGATTGCAGCTGTGGGAGGAGGATTCGGGAGCAAGAGGAGATCAGGGTACCCAGACGCTTCCCTGTGAAGTCACTGCAGAAATAAAAGAAGAAATGGACATGAAACTGTTGTCAGGTCAGTGTGGTGACGTGTATGAAGTCAGAGTATGTGTGTGTGTTTAAAACCAGTGTCTATAACTTCCTCACTGGTGAGGTCTGTGTCTGTATTAACTCCTCTGGAATATTAATCCACTATATCTGTATTAATCCCTCTCTCTCTTAGTGCATTGTTTATGTACCGTACTGTGAAGTAAGTGTGTCTGTATTAACCCCTCTCTCAGTGCAGTGTTAATGTACTCTAGTGTCCAGTCAGTATGGCTGTATTTACCCCTCTCTGTCAGTGCAGTGTTAATATGCTGTAATTTCCAGTTTGTCCTTGTTTGTATAAAGTGTTAATGTACTGTAGTGTCTAGTCAGTATGTCTTTATTAAACCCTCTCTGTCTCAGTGTAGTGTTAATGTACTGTAGTGTCCAGTCAGTGTGTCTGTATTAACCCCTCTCTCTCTCAGTGCAGTGTTAATGTACTGGAGTGTCCAGTCAGTGTGTCTGTATTAACCCCCCTCTCTCTCTGTGCAGTGTTAATGTACTGTAGTGTCCAGTCAGTGTGTCTGTATTAACCCCCCCCCCCTCAGTGCAGTGGTAATGTACTGTAGTGTCTAGTCAGTGTGTCTCTATCAAGCCCCCTCTCTCTCAGTGCAGTGTTCATGTACTGTAGTGTCCAGACAGTGTGTCTGTATTAACCCCCCCCCCCCCCTCTCAGTGCAGTGTTCATGTACTGTAGTGTCCAGTCAGTGTGTCTGTATTAACCCCCCTCTCTCTCTCAGTGCAGTGTTAATGTACTGTAGTGTCCAGTCAGTGTGTCTTTATTAAACCCCCTCTGTCTCAGTGTAGTGTTAATGTACTGTAGTGTCCAGTCAGTGTGTCTGTATTAACCCCTCTCTCTCTCAGTGCAGTGTTAATGTACTGGAGTGTCCAGTCAGTGTGTCTGTATTAACCCCCCTCTCTCTCTGTGCAGTGTTAATGTACTGTAGTGTCCAGTCAGTGTGTGTGAATCAACCCCTCTCTCTCTCAGTGCAGTGTTAATGTACTGTAGTGTCCAGTCAGTGTGTCTATATTAAACCCTCTCTGTCTCAGTGTAGTGTTAATGTACTGTAGTGTCCAGTCAGTGTGTCTGTATTAACCCCCCCTCCCCTCTCAGTGCATTGTTAATGTACTGTAGTGTCCAGTCAGTGTGTCTGTATTAACCCCCCCCCCCCCCCCTCAGTGCAGTGTTGATGTACTGTAGTGTCCAGTCAGCATGTCTGTATTAACCCCTTTTTCAGTGCAGTGTTAAAGTACTGTAGTGTCCAGTCAGTGTGTCTGTATTCACCCCTCTCTCTCAGTGCAGTGTTAATGTACTGTAGTGTCCAGTCAGTGTGTCTGTATTAACCCCCCTCTCTCTCAGTGCAGTGTTAATGCACTGTAGTGTCCAGTCAGTCAGTGTGTCTGTATTAACCCCTTTCTCTGATTGCAGTGTAGTGTTAATGTACTGGAGTTTCCAGTCAGTGTGCCTGTATGAACCTCTCTCAGTGCAGTGTTAATGTACTGTAGCGTCCAGTCAGTGTGTCTGTATGAACCGCTGGAGAGGTGCGTTCTTGCGGTTGGGAAGGTTGTGGGCTGCAGGAACATCAAGTCCGCTTCCCGCATGAGTGGAGGGATAGTTATTTTCCTGCAATCTATTGATCTGGCAAATGCCCTGGTGGTAAAGTGGGTTGTCCTGGACGGCACCTTCACCCCGGTGCTGCCGCTCACAGCCCCAGCTCGGAAGATCACCCTCTCCAATGTGCCTCCGTTCATGAGGAACGAGCTGCTGTAGAGGGAGCTGTCCTGTTACGGACAGGTGGTCTCTCCGATCAGGAGGGTCCCTCTGGGCTGCAGGGCACTTCAACTGAAACACGTCATCTCTTTCCGAAGACAAGTCTACGTGATCTTAAAAAAACCCCATGGAAGAGATCAATGTGGATCTTAAATTTCGGATTGACACCTGTGATTATGTTGTATTCGTGACTTTGGAATTGACGAAGTGCTTCAGGTGCGGGAGCGAGGGGCATGTGGTGAAGAATTGCCAGGAGGCCAGGAGACAGTGTCAGGCAGCGGGGAGTGGAGCAGTGCGGGGAGGCAGCAGGGAGGCAGAGCCCACGGCCGGGGTGCAGGAGAGGAGATCGCTGGAGGGGGCAGGTGAGCCCGAGCTGGTGGTGTCCCATGCAGGAGAACAGATAGCAAAGAGTGGACCACCTCAGCCCTCAGATGGGAGCTCCCCACACCGGGGAGCAAGATACGAGCGCTGGCGGAGCAGGGGAGCTGCAGAGCCCCGCTGCTCAGGAGAGTCAGGGAGAGAGAGCAGGCAGTGACACCGACGGAGGAAAACTCGTCACAAGTGGCAGCGAAAACTGTAGACACAGTGTGGGGAGGAAATTAATTAACATCCAGAAAAATAGACAATGGTTTTAAGACACCGTGGAGAAAGCGCACGAAAAAATCTATGCAGAGTGCGGTGCAGAAAAAGCACAGCACAGAGAGCTCGGTGGAGGGCAGCTCTGTCGCCGGCCCAGGGGCCGCGAGTGACTCCGACACTGGGAGAGTAAGGACGCGCTGGAGTGTCCTCGCCGCCGCCGCCCGGAGCTCCTCGGAGTCCGGGAGCAACGATGACGAGGGCGGCTTCCCAGACTCCTCTCTCGCCTCGGGCTCCTCGGCCCGGCAGAGCTGCAGAGTAGGCTACAGTTTCCAGAGCATCAGGGAGTTCTTAGAGAAGACTAAAGGTAAGAGGGGAACTGTGGTCGAGGACTTTTTTCCCGACACTGAGCTCTTTGTCCTCTCCGCGACGCACCATCTGAAAAGGCTCAGGTGCGAATGACTTCAGCGATCAAGAGAGATGGTGCCTGAAGAGCTTATTGGGTAAGATCAGGGCAGGACCGCGGAATGCACCTCAGCACGAATGAGTCCCGTCTCTTACATCACATCACTATCCGTCTGCGTGCTATGTGTCTGTTTGTGTTTTATGTTGTTTCTTTTTTTCTTTTCCGCAAACATGGGCGGCATTAGAATAGGGAGTTTGAACACCAATGGGTGCCGGAGGGCTTTGAAGCGAGCTGCGGTGTTGGAGGTCATCAAAGAAAACAGCCTGCAGGTGACGTTCCTGCAGGAGACCCACACCGACAGCTCCAACATCATTGCCTGGCAGCAGGAGTGGCAGGGGGACATTGTGTACAATCATGGGTCCCCTGTGAGCGCGGGGATCACGGTGCTGTTCTCTGTGGGGTTCAAGCCCCTCTCTATCGCCGTCCATGAGGTTGTGAAAGGTCGCCTTTGACTCATGCGAGTAGTTTACAGGAAGAAAACCTTTGTTTTTATTAACATTTACGCATCCACAGACGGCGGAGAGAGGGTCACCTTCTTCAGGGAGCTTGAAAATGCGCTGGTGACCTGCCAGCCTGAAGAGCTGGTCTTCCTGGGGGATGATTTTAACTGCACAGAGAGCAGCAAACTGGACAGGAATTATGCAGGAATCACGGAGAGCCACATGGCCTGTCGGCCAGGGAGCTGCGCAGGATCCTTGTCAAATCTGACCTCACTGACATCTGGAGGAGATGTCATGGGGACACGAGGCAGTACACCTGGGCCCAGGTCTGAGGGAACACCCTCTCTCTGGCCAGGCTTGACCGCATCTACTGCCGTAAACATCATTACAGTATCGTCAAGCAGTACTCCCATCTGTCCAGTGGGCCTGTCGGACCACTGTCTCACCATCTGCACAGTCGTCGTCCCATCAGTGAGGTCCCGCAGTGCCTACTGGCACTTTAATACCCAACTGCTTGACGATGCTCACTTCTGTGACTGCCTCGTGTTCTTCTGGTAGCAGTGGAGGAGTCAGAAAGCCCACTTTGTCTCCCTGAGGCAGTAGTGGGATACTGGGAAGGTGCAGATTCGCCAGTTCCACCAGCAGTACACTGGAATTGTCACGAGAGGTATCCGTGAGTCCATGAAGGCTCTGGAGAGAGACATTCTGGAGCTCCACCAGGCTCTGGAGTGTTGTGCAGACAGGAGGCTAATTGATAACCTCCACACTCAAAAAGAATCACTCATTGGCCTTCTGGACACAAAAGTACAGGGAGCTCTAATAAAATCTAGGGTTCAGAGTGCATCACAGGTAGACGCCCCGACTCGCTACTTCTTTGGCCTAGAGAAGAAACCGGGCCAGAGCAGGCAGAACCTCTGCCTGCGCTCGGAGACAGGGCAAGAGCTGCACGAGGCTGGGCAGATCCAGGAGAGGACCATGCAGTTCTACAAGACACTCTTCTCCAGCGAGGCAAGTGAGGACTCGGTCTGCACACGCAGGTTCCTTGAAGACCTTCCACAGGTCCCCGAAGAGGAGGGGGCATGGCCGGAGAGGCCTCTATCCCTGGAGGAGCTCTCCACTGCACTCAGTGTCTTGAGTAATGGTATGACCCCTGGCCTTGATGGCTTGCCGGCCAAATTCTACTGTGCCTTCTGGGCCGTGCTGGGACCTGACCTGCTGGATGTGTTCTCGGAAAGTCTGGAGCACGGGGACCTGCCACTGAGCTGCAGGAGAGCTGTTGTCACCGTGCTGCCTAAGAAAGGGGACCTGTGTGACATTAAGAACTGGAGACCTGTTGCCCTGCTGTGTGTGGATTATAAAATCCTGTCCAAAGCTCTGGCCAACAGGCTGAGGGTGGTGCTGGGATCAGTGGTGCAGTCCGAACAATCGTACTGTGTACCCAGAAGGACAATCTTTGATAATATATTTCTGATTCGAGATGTTGTGGCCACCTCCAGACTATTGGGTTTAGATACTGGTCTCATTTCGTTAGACCAGGAAAAGGCCTTTGATAGGGTTGAACATCAGTATTTGTGGAGAACCATGAGGTTTCTCGGATTCAGCTCTGTCTTTGTTGCCATGATTCAGGTGCTGTACAGTGACATCTTCAGTGTGCTAAAGGTCAACAGAGGGCTGAGTGCTCCGTTTCCAGTGCAGAGGGGAGTCAGGCAGGGCTGTGCACTCTCAGGAATGCTCTACTCCCTTGCCATTGAACCTCTGCTACATCAGCTGTGCCGGGTCATCAAGGGGCTGTCCATCCCGGGCTGCCCCAATTCTACTGTCAAGATGTTGGCATACGCTGATGACATCATGGTCGTGGTCGGAGGAGAACAGGATGTCAGGGCGCTACAGACAACTTTGAATGATTTCCAGTGGCTATCATCAGCCAAAGTAAACTGGGCCAAGAGTAGCGCCCTACTCCTGGGAGAGTGGAGCGAGACGGGTCCCCCAGTCTTGCCAGAGAGATTCAGCTGGACCAGAGGAGGACTCAAATACTTGGGTTGTACCTGGGGGACAAGGCCAGTGTGAGGAAGAACTGGGAGGGGCTCCTCGAAAAAGTGAAAGGTCCCCTGGATCGCTGGCGCTGGCTGCTCCCCCAGACCTCCTACAGAGGCCGGGTTCTGATTGTCAACACCCTGGTGGCTTCAATGTTGTGGCATTGCCTGCTGTGCCTGGAGCCAGCAGCTGGACTGATCGAGGAGCTGCAGGCCACGCTTCTCGACTTCTTCTGGGATGGACTGCACTGGCTGTGGAGGGGTGTCCTCTATTTGCCCAGAGAGGACGGAGGACAAGGACTCGTTGACATCCGGAGCCGGGTGGACGCCTTTCGTATGCAGGCAGTACAGAAGCTGCTGTATGGCCCGGCCTCGCTGTCCTGGAGGGAGCTGACCTTCACCCTGTTGCGTCTAGCAGGACACTTCGGGATCGACTCTGTTCTCTTCCTGATGGACACCAGCAGGGTTGACCTGTCTCCACTGCAGCCTTTCCAGCGTAGTCTCCTGAAAGCCTGGCGGCATCTGCACGTGCGGAGAGAGGAGGAGCGGCCCAGTCTATACTGGACACTCTGAGAGCCACTAGTACACAATCCGTGAATGGACACAGAACTGGGCCGCTCCTTGGACTTTACCAGCAGACTGGTCCGCGCCAATGTCACACAACTCCACCACCTGCTTGACGTGGATCAGGACTGCTGGCGCAGCATGGAGTGGGCATGTGACGCTCTGGGACTACACTCGTGGCGGTGTGTGGACGGGTTTCTTACTCAGCTTTGCTCTGCTCTGCTCTGCCTCTTGAGGAGATGCTGCTAGTCCAGGGTCTGTTTGAGGAACGCCACCTTCCAACCACACAGCCTCCTTTCCCTGGTCTGCTAGTGTCTCCTGCACTCAGTCCCGGGCCGACAGGATCTCTCCTTGAGTCCCTTGCTTCAGAGGAGAGGTCTCTGGCTGGTGTTGGGGGGAAGTGTCTGTATAGACTAGTTGTAACATCTAGACACCAGGCCCAGCTGTCTGCACTCCCTGACACTCCCTGGAGGGCTCGTCTGGGGGTGCCAGATGGTGTCCGGCCTGCCTGGGGTAGCCTCTACAGATTTCCCCTCAACAAAAGGGGCCTGTCCCTTCTGCGCTCAGAGGGAGACGGTGTTCCACTACTACAGTGCCTGCCCCCACCTGTCGCCCATGTTTGCCATGTTGATTTGGCTCTTCATCAACCTTGGCCTGGCCTTCAATTACATTATTTTCATGTTCGGGTGGGTCATACGAAAAAACAAAAAACTCAGACCCTCCTCGCCAACTTTCTAATGGGCCAGGCCAAACTCACCATCTACAAGACTCTGAAAAATAAGATCTCTGGTTCCGGGTCTGTAGACTTGGTGAGGATGTTTGAAGGGTTGATGAAGAACAGGATGTCGTTAAAATATATGTTTTATATTATCTCATAATGACTGTGGAACATTTGAAAAGCGTTGGTGTTTTGGAAACGTGCAGGATTGTGAATAAAAAATTAATATTCCAATTATGATTTTATTTTAATAATTCTTAAGGTGGGGTCCTAAGAATCAAGATTCATACTTTGTTTATTTTTTCTGTCAATAAAGATTGATTGGACACTGTCTCTCAGTGTAGTGTTAATGTGCTGTAGTGTCCAGTCAGTATGTATGTATTAACCCCCCTCTCTCTCAGTGCAGTGTTAATGTACTGTAGTGTCCAGTCAGTGTGTCTGTATTAACCCCTCTCTCTCAGTGCAGTGTTAATGTACTGTAGTGTCCAGTCAGTGTGTCTGTATTAACCCCTCTCTCTCAGTGCAGTGTTAATATATTGTAGTGTGCAGTCAGTGTGTGTGAATCAACCCCTCTCTCTCTCAGTGCAGTGTTAATATACTGGAGTGTCCAGTCAGTGTGTTTGTATTAACCCCTCTCTGTCTCAGTGTAGTGTTAATGTACTGTAGTGTCCAGTCAGTGTCTATGTATTAACCCACCTCTCTCCGTGCAGTTTTAAAGTACTATAATATGCAGTCAGTGTGTCTGTATTAATCCCTCTCTTTCTCAACGCAGTGTTAATGTACTGTAGTGTCCAGTCAGCATGTCTGTATTAACCTGTCACTCAGTGCAGTGTTAATGTTCTGTAGTGTCCAGTCAGTGTGTCTGTATTAACCGCTCTCTCTCAGTGCAGTGTTAAAGTACTGTAGTGTCCAGTCAGTGTGTCTGTATGAACCCCTCTCTTAGTGCAGTGTTAATGTACTGTAGTGTCCAGTCAGCATGTCTATATTAACCCCTTTCAGTGCAGTGCTAATATGCTGCAGTGTCCAGTCAGTGTGTCTGTATTTACCCATCTCTGTCAGTGCAGTGTTAATATGCTGTAATTTCCAGTTTGTCTAGTGCAAGTATTCACATTACTCCTATCCTGGAGTCCTTGCACTGGCTTCCTGTCAAGTTTTGTGATGCTTAACAATCCTCCTGCTTACCTATAAGGCTCTCTATGGCTTGGCACCTCAGTACCTGTCTGAGTTATCGCCCTACTCCCCACCTCACAACCTTCGCTCTTCTAATTGTGTTCAACTATTTGTCCCCCAGTCCTTCTACACTCTATGGGTGACATGGCCTTCTCCTGTTTTGCCCCAAGCTCTAGAACTTTCTCCCCAAGGATATCAGAGTCACTTTCTCTAAGCTTCTTCAAATCCAGACTCAAAACCTTCTTCTTCAGAAGAGCCTTTATTTATCTGTTCTTTACCCCTCTGCTCCTACTGGACTTAGTACCACCATCTACTGACTCGTCTAACTATATTCTCATCATGCTTATATTGTGTCTTTTTTGTTGTTGGCCTTCTGTAAAGTGCTTTGAGAAGCCACCTTTAAAGGTGCTATATAAAATAAAGTTTATTATTATTATAAAGTTATTGTTTTCTTTTCCTGTATTTACAGGCACAGAGACCAGTGCTCTCTCTGATGCTGGGGACATGGCTCCTCTTGAACAGCAGCACAGTGAGGAGGAGTGGAGCTCCAGTTTGGTGCAGGAGAGAGAGCTCACTGTCGCAGAAGGGAAAGAGACACTCAGTGAGCAGCACACAGAGAGCAGACAGAGTGTCGAGGATCTGGACTCTGTGACCATGATGAAGACAGAGCCTGAGAGTGAGACACCTGGGCTCTTGGTATGTGATGATTTTATAGATAAGATTAATAATCTGGACTCGAACAATATTACACAAGGTTGTAATGAACTGGGCTGTGTCTCTGTACGAGAGCACAGTGAAGAACTGGATGTTTTAAATCTTACAGAACAGGACATGAAGTCCAAGTTGATTGACGCTGCAGAGCAGCAGACTGATGTACCTGGTGAAGAGAACAGTACTGAGTCACAGCACACAGAGAGGAGTCAGTACAGGGAGGAGCAACAGCAGCTCCTACAGGGCTTGATAATTAGGCCTTGTTCTGTTCAAGTGGAGAGACTGTCATTGCAGAGACTCAAACAATCATATGATCCCTTAGTATCTGATGGCTTTACACACAGGTTTACTAATCTGGTTACTGAGAAAATTGTTAAAAGTTTTAATGAACTGGAGAGTAGGTCTGTTCTTGGGCAAAGAGGAGAACAACTGAATGAACTAGACAGTTTTAGTCTCAGAGAGCTGGAGAAGGAGCCCCGGATGATTCACACTGCTGAGCAGCACACTGAAGGACATGGTGGAGAAAACAAATCTCAGCACACGGAGCAAGACCATTCCATGGAGCATTGGCAGAATAAGAGACCCCAGTACAATCAGAGAATGAGGAAGAATCACTCAAGGCCTTGCTCAGATGGAGTGGACAAACTGCCATTATGGCACAGAGAGGAGCAGCGTTTCTGTCAGTCTAGCAAATCAAAACCCGACCAGCACCTTCAAACGGGAGAGAGACCATTCAGCTGCAGTCAGTGTGGGAAGAGTTTTATTCAGTCAAGTGACTTTAAAAGACACCAGCGTATTCACACGGGAGAGAGACCTTTCAGATGTAGTCATTGTGGGAAGAGTTTTAGTCACTTGCAGCTCTTAAAACAACATCAGCACATTCACACAGGAGAGAGACCGTTCAGCTGCAGTCAGTGTGGGAAGACTTTTAGACAGTCAAGTAATTTAATAACCCACCAGCGCATTCACACAGGAGAGGGACCATTCAGCTGCAGTCAGTGTGGGAAAAGTTTTAGTCAGTCACATGCCTTAAAATCCTACCAGCACATTCACACAGGAGAGAGACCATTCTGCTGCAGTCAGTGTGGGAAGAGTTTTAGTTGGTCATGTAACTTAATAACCCACCAGCGCATTCACACAGGAGAGAGACTGTTCACCTGTAGTCAGTGTGGGAAGACTTTTAGTCAGTCAAGTAATTTAATAACCCACCAGCGCATTCACACAGGAGAGAGACCATTCAGCTGCAGTCAGTGTGGGAAGAGTTTTAGTCAGTCAAGTAGCTTAATAGCCCACCGGCGCATTCACACAGGAGAGAGAGCATTCAGTTGCAGTCAGTGTGGGAAGAGTTTTAGTCAGAAAAGCCACTTACAATCACACCAGCGCATTCACACAGGAGAGAGACCGTTCAGCTGCAGTCAGTGTGGAAAGAGTTTTAGTCAGTCAAGTAGCTTAATAGCCCACCAGCGCATTCACACAGGAGAGAGACCATTCAGCTGTGGTCAGTGTGGGAAGAGTTTTAGTCAGTCAAGTAGCTTAATAGCCCACCAGCGCATTCACACAGAAGAGAGACTGTTCAGCTGCAGTCAGTGTGGGAAGAGTTTTATTCAATCGCATGACTTAAAAAAGCACCAGCGCATTCACACAGGAGAGAGACCATTCAGCTGCAGTCAGTGTGGGAAGAGTTCCAGTCAGGTGACTTAAAAAAACCAATTTAGTCACCAGGTTTTTTATTTAATCATAGTCTAAGTCAAGTCAACTAAAATGTCTTTTAGTTCAAGTGGGTAGATGCGTCAGCATGTGACATCCGAAAAAGGCTCCACAGCCGAGACATTTATTTTCTTCTCTTTTCAGCATGGAACAAACCTTTACTTGTTCCCAAAATGTCTATTAGTCATAGTCACTTTGTAGTCACCCAATTTTGAGTTCGTCTGGTCAGTTAAATTTTGACTATACTCTTATTTACAGTTGACTAAAACAGAAATACTTCTTGTCACAGAGTTTAATTTATGTGGATAAGAGAGCATATATATCAAATACAAGAAATATTTATGCAATAAAGGGAAAATAATAAAGAATAAGATACTGTATGAATCTCTTTTAATAAGAAAATCTATTTTGGCACCGTTAGTAATACTTCAATTTTTTTTTCAATGCAACTGCAGACAGGACAAGCTATATATACAGTGCCTTCAGAAAGTACTCACACCCCATTGTTTATTTCTCATTCTGCTGTGTTGCAAAGTCAAATTAAATCATATTTAAATGTTTTTCTCCACTCCTGTAGAAGCAATTCTTTATAATGTTCAAATGAAATTAAGTATTTATAATTCTGAAGACATCTATTAAAAATAAAAATGGAAAATTACTTAATTGATAAGTATTCACTCCCTTTGTTTCAACAACCTAATTTGGGTCAATTATCTTGAGAGATCACACTAAATACATTAACAAGGTACACCTGTGTTCATTTCAAATTCACCGGTGTTCAATTGCTTGATTGCACAATAGATATCACTGACTGTGAGGTCTCACTGAAACAGCAGATCAGATCAGTCCTGCTGTCATGAAGACCAAGGAGCTACCTTTGGAACTTTGAGATGAAGTTGTTAGGAGGAAAAAAAACTGGAGAAGGTTATAAAAAGATTGGCAAAGTTTTGAACCTTCCTAGGAGCACCGTTAAATCCCATTGTAACTAAATAGAAAAAACATGGCAAAACCCAGACACTACTAAGATCAGGCCCTCCTACCAAATTGAGCAACCGGACAAGAATGGTGATTGTCAGAAAAGTGACCAAAAGTGGCCAGCTCCAACACTGACAGAGTTGCAGAGCTTTTTGGCTGAAATGGGAGAAACTGCAGACACAAACAATCTCTTGTAATACAATACTTTTGTAAATGAGAAATGTAAATCTTTCATTTTGAAAAACAAATGTTCTTGAATAAAAAATATTTTTGATTCATAAATGTGTTGAATTTAGTGTTCTTAAAACGAGGAAAAAAATGTTAAAATGTGGAGGTGTAATGGGAACAAAATGCAACAAAATTCCAGTGGGTGAATACTTTCTGAAGGCACTGTATATACACTCCTCTACTGTGACAAGACCCTGCTGACACTACCCTGACTCAGGTAATTCACACACACAAAAACACAAGACAAAAGGCATTTTAAGGTCAAGCAGGATTTAACACAACAGAGTGTAGAAGAAGCTACACCACTCCATAACCCTGCTTCACAACAACTAACACTCATCTTCTAACTCTGCTGGTATTCTCAAGCTAACCCTGTCAGCCTGTTGAAGGTGTAACTGACAGGTATCACATGATGCACAGTTTATATGCACATCCTATTCACTCCCGGAAAGATACCAGTGTGCAGCATTAATGTATCAGCTACTACCAGAAATATTTGTTTATGGATAATGTCATAATGCATTTATTTTACATTGTTAGAGAGTGAGACTGCAGGGAGGAATAAAGATTTCATGATACTATTACTGTTACACCTGTAGCGGCAAGGCTTATTAAAATACAGGAATTAAGTTTTGCGCTCTCTTGCCAGTGAGGCCCCATCTCTCTCTTCATCTCTGTGGTGCAGCCACAGATATGCTATTCATGCAGGCTGATTTAAGGTTTCTTTGATAAGGGACAACTCCCAAATGGGGATGCACTTAGCTAAGCCTGGCTATCATGATCAATGGTCATCCATTGGCGCCTATCTGTCTAGGGAGTGCCAGATGGAAATCTGGACTGCATTCCTAAGTGTCAGGGGTGAGTTACTCACATCTCACCTTGATCAACCAATCAGGAACTGGTAGGGCCGAGTAACCCACGTGGGTCTCTGATGCCCATTAAACTTTCAGCCAATGAACGACCTGAAGTTCCTCCAGGTAAAAACAGGCAACACAGAGGGCCTGAAGAAGAATTCCAAAAAGAACAATTCCAGGGGTGTGAATGATTCCAGGACAGGACGGCCCGCAGGCCAGAACAGTTGGGAAGTGGAGGACATTCTCGCAGCACGCCTCCTGACCATCCTGAGACTCAGCCAGGACCACCATGTAACGGCCAGTGTGTCCGAGTGCCAGAACTTTCCTTGTTCTAAGAGTCTAGAGCGGAGGTTGCCAGCGCGTAACCAGAGGATCCACCCGAGGTTAGCACCAGCAGCAGGCCTCGTGAACAGGTCGGAACTGTGGACAGCTGAATCAGTATTCAGAACTAGCGTTTCATCAGGAACGAACCGTTCTTCTTCCTGACCAGCTGGGACCCACAGTCAGTTTTCTCCTGTGCACAAACTTTGCTATTAAAGCCAACACTAACTAGCTCGGTCTTCAGAGAGCAGCGCAGCAGGAATCTCTCCAGCCGCACCGAGCACCGCTTGACACCTAGCCAGAGAGCACGGATTGGACAGCAACAAGCCTGCAACTGTTTCTTTGTCCGGGGGAGATCTGAATCCCCAGAGATTGGATGAGTATTCAACTTCACTGCATTACTGCTCGAGAATTCAATTGTTATCCCAACCAGTTGATATCAATTTAATTCCTAAGAGTTATGTACTTGTTTTGAGTATCTAATGTAGAAGTTGTAACCAAGTTCATTCAAGAAACGGTCTAAATGAATGATATACTGAACGTATGTCCTCTTGATATGTGTAACTGTTTGTAACTGAATGAATATATACCTTTTGTATTCTGCTAACCCTCACGATAAGATCTGTTAGATTTACATGCACCTTCTATGTATTAATAAATGTATTTTAGTGTATTAGTACCTGTGTGTGTGCGTTGTTTGAGTTATACCGCATGGTTGGATTCTAAGGCCATTAAAAGAATCATTTTGCGATTTACTGCCACAATTAATAATTGTCCCAGTAAATGCCCAAACCCCTACAGAACTGGTGCCTCATGAGAGCACACTACAACAGCATTCTGACCTTTTTTTTATTTGGTAGCTAGTACTGAATTGATCCCAGGATGTCATCCATTTGTTTCCTGAAAGAAAACTATCCCACCACCCTTTGTGTGAGCTACTGTCTCCCATGCTCATTTTTAAATGTACTTCCCTGTGGTTTCCATTTGTGAAACAACTTGGATATTTAGCTTGTTCCATGCTCCCACATCCCTTTGTGTAAAGGAGTGCCTCCCTTCCTGACTGGAGGACCTCATCTAGCTGTCTTGAATGAAGTCAGGGTATCGGCTTCAACACTATCACTGGGCAGCATGTTCCACACACCTACAGCTGCTTTCGTAAAGAAGCCAATTTGAAATTCACTTGTGCCCTCTAGTGTACTAGTACAGTGTACAGTAACACTTTGGTATTTATGAGGGTTAGGTGCCTTGAGGTCTCCTCAGATGGTGAATTTTCAAACATGGAACTTAATGCCTTGCGGGAAAATAATGTGTGGTTCCACAGTTCACAAAACCATAATTATTTTTGTTATAACTATATCAGAAATAAGTGATATTAGTTATTAGTATTTTTAAAGAAAATTAGTACTGAAAACTTCAGAAAAGCATTCCGTCCTCCCTATAATTCTAATTATTGTATGTGCAAACTAATAAGATCACTGCTATATAACAGATTACCATGTACTGGACTAAGTTTTTCTTTTCATTGTTGTGTGCATTTTCTTTCCTTTTAGATCTTATTTTTATTATTGTTAAAAAATGCAGCACTATCGTCTTGTAATGACGTTTATTACCTCACAGGAATAACTGACAGGAAAGTAAATTGAAATTGATAGTTTAGGGATTCATGGAAGATATTTGTTTTAATAATATTTCTTTTATCTGGCAACACAACACTGAGTCGCGCACAGGCACTGCTCTGGTAACAGGTCCACATACAAGCCACTTCTTACGCTTTCCTGAAGGAAACTGAACAACTGAAGCATTACCCAGGATGCACTGCTCCAGAATCATGTTAAGTCATGTTAATGCAGTTGTGCCTTATAACATTGTAAAACCTTATAACACTTTTGTGCAAAGAAGCGAAATCATGAATATTGAACACGGTTTTACTACAGAAAGTTGGCTGTTAGTAGCTTAGAGTTTAATGAATAAACCGCCTTTTCTAATTTTCTGAATTTTAATTTTCTGCCAGGAACTGAAATTAGTACTGGGTCCATCTCCAGGAATTGTGTGTGCCCTACCAGTTGGATTCAGTAAGGTGGTTACTCTAAGGAAACTGTACTTGAATATTACCATACAAGAGGAAGACGCTATATTAGGTAATATCAGATTAATCCATCCATCCATTTTCTAAAGTGCTTTATACAGTACAGGGTCATGAGGAAGCCAGAGCCTATCTAGCAAGTAACAGGGGTAAGTCAGGATACACCCTGGATGGGATGCCAGCCCACTGCAGAGCAGACAGATACAAACATACATGCACACTCAGATCAGGGTCTGTTCACCTACCAGCACTGCCAGTGGAATGTGGGAGGAAACCCACATGAGCACAGGGAAAACATGCAAACTCCATGCAGACAGCACTGAAATTGAACCCAGGGCCACTGCGCTACAAGGCTAACCCTAACCCTGAACTGGAATAAGTGGTTAGAAAAAGGGTGGATGGATGAGTCAGACTAACAAAGATCTGTTGGAATGAATGGCTACTCCTGACCAAGACTGGGAAGCAGTTTTTAGGTGATCAAAACATGATTCCAGAAATATTGTGCCAGAGCAAACAAATATGGGTGTTTGGACTGCATTTTCTTCTAAAACATCAAACCATTTTGTCTTTAAAAACACTTAACATGACCGAACAGATGTGTTCCTTGGAGCAATACGAATGCAAAAAATATTGCTGCATGAATCTAAATATCTGCCTTAACTGCATTCCATCTTAAATTTCCAAACTTATTTATGTAATCAACTACAAATTTCCCTTTATAAATGCGATAGTGTGTGACAAGTAGAAGCTACATTAATGCTTACAAATAACCAAAATGTAAGTCTTACAAAAGTGCTGATGGAAAGTTAAAGGACGAAGGAATAGAGCGCACTTTGGGAGTTGTCACAGCATTGTTTGAAAAGGCACAAGCAGATAAATTAAGAATACCAATACCAAAATGAATCAAGGTAAGGACAATGCTGAGGTCAAATCAATATACAGTAATTATTATTGGGAAAAATCCTACTGTATTATTGCAATGTGATTGCACTGCCCTTCTTGGTGAAAGAACCAGAGGCTGTGGTTTTCAGGAGGAGTGACCAGTCATCGTCTGCACCAGTAACAGTATGAAGCTGCTGATGGGTGGTTTTTGTTTTTTTGTTTCTGTTTCAGCGTGGCTTTTCACGCATTTCCCACTCTTGTCCAGCTTTGTATTGGAAAGTGACTCCTGTCCTGCATTGGAAGGCATCATCAGCCCCCTGCCTTGCGCTAGCCTGCAGGAGCTCAGACTGGGCTGCATAGCGTTCACCGGTTCTCAGCTGAGCTCTTTTGGTGAGCCGTTTCCTTCTGCCAATGAGTCTGTGCCATGTTCTGATGGATCATATTCCAGATTGTTGTTCTAGCAGTTCTTATCCACACCAACGGGTTTTAAAGAGTTTATCAAAACTAGTAACCCTGACCTAGACTTTTTCACATATTACTGACAAAATAATGTCAAAATAACAAAAGTCTACAGCTCATCCCAAATCAATTAGAAATCTAAGACAGAATGTAACTTGCATGAGTAGTTCACTGCTTTTGCTATGAAACACTTGAATCCAGGGCATTATCCTCAACAACATGCCTGGGTATCTTGTTCTGCACTCTCATAGTTTCCTTCTGTCCTCTTTGGTTCACATTTCACTGTTCATTCTGAAGATGTCCAGCCAGTGTTTCTATTTCATTTTCATTTGAAATTACTGTTTAGAGTGTCTGACCATTTGTTTTTCACTTGGAGGACGTATTTTACAGTGTGTGAATAAAAGTAAAATAAATTGTGATTCTAGGTTTATTTCCCTTGCACAACCTTTTCACAGATCAAACTGTACAGAAGGTATTCTATTTCTGGACATAATAGAAGAGAAAATGTAAGAGGTCTTTTATCAAGTAAACAATCACTCTAACAGTTGTAGTTGTGATCTCTGCTAATTGTAATGTTTTGTTTTTTTTCTCAGTTGCACAGCTTGGAAGATTCACAAATCTGAAAGTGCTGAAGCTGTGTAATGAAGTGTTTGACACTGTGGAAGTAACGCCAGCTTTCGGTAGGTGGAAACTAACTTCTAAAAAGCCAGGCACTTCTCACTGAGTTATTGAAGCTTTCATGTGAACGACTCGTCTTATTGACAATGTGACTGTAACATATTTATGATTTGATCAAAAGTTCTTTGAGTTTTTTAATATAGGCGAAATGATTGTTTGCTCTGCAATTCAGCTCCAATTTCTTTGGGATGTTGGGCATGATTGTGTTGACCTAAAACCAATTAGCTTGCTCTGTCCATGGGTGGCACGGTGGCTCCCTGGGGTGTATTGCTGGGACATTGGCATTGCCTGTCATTGCATTAGCAGTTCTGGATCCCTGGGTTTAATTCCGGACCTGGGTTCTGTCTGTGGGGAGTTTGCATGTTCTCTCCGGTTTAGTGTGGGTTTCTTTCAGATGCTCTGGTCTCCTCCCACAGTCCTCCCACAGTGGTAGGTTATATAGGTATGTGCACATCTAGATACATCCAGGATGTATCTGCCAGGCACGTGTTTCTTGCTGGGATAGACGCCAGCTGCCATGCAGCTCTGTACTGGATAACATGGCTAGAAAATGGATGGATGAATTTGGTTGACAGAATTATCAGTTTTTTCAAATACATTGCATATATATTGTATTGTATGTGTGTCTATAAAACATTAAAATATCTACAGCTGGCATCTATATGTGCCCTGTGATGGAAAACCAAATGATGAAAACATTTGACTGTCCATTGGACTTGCTGTAACAGTCTTTAAACACAGGCTAATGCAGAGAAACAGACATGTGCAAATACAGGCATAAGGCTCAGAAACAGGACTGTTTATTTATAGTGCAGGGAAATAAAAAACAAACTCCAAAGGAATAATCTAGCTCTTTTTCAGTCCCTCACTATCAGGAGTGGGCAGCTAAGCTAATTGCCATCCTTAACTGAACAACTCTCAGCTCCAGTCTCTCTCTCTGTGACTCTTCACAAAAAACATGTGTTTCCCTGAGTCTCTTCATACTAAACACTTCCAGAACCTTGCAGCTCTGTCCTCTGTGTCTTTCTCTTGGTCCCTCAGATGCACAAAGCCTAACGGAGGATCTGCCATCTGTCTTCAAATGGCAGAAAGCAAAGCAACTGACTTTTGGAAGCTTGAGCTTCCTTCTTTGTGATCTGACACCTGACCAATAATCTTCCACCAGCAGGTCTTGTGACAGCGGGCAGCAGCTCACACCCCACAGCATTCTGGGAAATGCGGTCCAGACAAGAACCTCAAGTTTGTCTTGACTCACTCCCCTCTTGCACATATTTGTACAGTATGTATAGTAAAGAGACTGAATGCCCTGAAGGGACAGGCCGTCCTGAAAAGAGCTGAGTAAATAAGTGCTGCTAATTATCTGTGTTCTCAGCTTGTGCACTGCAGAAACTTAAAAACCTTGAAGTCTTGCATCTGCCGTTTGGAAAAGGCATTAAAAAAGCAGCTGAGATGATTATTACAGTTTGTCAAACTCTGCCGTGCTTAAGGTCCCTTCGAATGCACTCCTGTTTGAACGATGACAGTCTTGTCACATTTGGTAAGTTGTACAGAGATCCTTTATGTTTAGAATAGATCTACAACAGAATAAGTGCTTGTTATGACAAGTCTACTGTATGATTTTCAAATGGTGTAAAAATAAGAGCTAAATCAAACCTGTCAGTGCTGGGGCCCTGGGTTCAGTTCCTAAGATGCTCTCTGTGTGGCGTTTGTATGTTCTCTCTGTGTTGATGTGGGCTTCCACCCACATGCTGGTAGGTTAATTAACCCTGCTGTTTGTGAGTGTGTGTTCGTCTGCCCTGTAATGGACTGGTGTGCCATCCAGAGTGTATCCTGCCCTATGCCTGTTACTTGCTGGGATAGGCTCCAGCTCCCCTCCGACCCCATGTGGGATATCCTGGTTAGGAAGTAGATGGGTTACAGAACACAGCTCAGAAACAGTACTCTTTACTTTATCATATTTTTTGTTCTCTATGTAATTTTTCAAATACATTGCTTAGGATGCATTCTATGTCTGTTTATAAAACATTCAAAAGATCTAAATAAAGTGAGTGCTTTTAGTTATTTTAATCAGGCATAGGAAATCATAAAATAGAGCTTTTTCTAATTTTTGATAAGCTGCATGCCAGAATTGTTATCCTATTAAGTTAGGACTGTGTTGTAAGAAAACAGTAGTTCTATTTCTAACAATAGTGCATTTCATTTTTCAATGCAATTGAAGTTTTTTTTATTAGATATATATATATATAAACTTAGTAGCATTAGTATTCTCAAAAAATAATATTGTTTAAACCTATCTATCAGGAAAACATTATCTTGGTTGATACTACTGTTTTGAAACGTTCCTGGAAATGACATCCAAATGAATTAAAATGCTTGATTAGCTGTCCTTACCTACAGCTGTGATACCACAACTGTATTCAGCCTATGGGAGGAGCGGTGGCTCTGTGGCTAAGGGACTTTGCCTCTGGCTGGAAGGTTGCTGGTCCAAATCCCGCGGCCGGCAGAGGAATCCTACTCTGTTGGGGCCCTGAGCAAGGCCCTTGACCCCAACTGCTCCAGAGGCGCTGTACAATGGCTGACCCTGGGCTCTGACCCCAAGATTCTCTCTGTCTGTCTGTCTCATGGATGGCAAGCTGTGGTATGCGAAAAGACAAATTCCTAATGCAAGAAATTGTATATGGCTAATAAAGTGATCTTATGTTATCTTATTCCATGTAATAAATAAATATAAATATTTTTTTTAGCAAAGGCAACTCAAAATGGCCATTTCCTTGGACTTCATAAACTCATTATAGATCACAGCATCAACACCACAGAAAGAGGTTGGCAGGAATTATTCCACTGTCTGGGGCGCCTGAGTAACCTGGTGAAGGTGGACATCTCCAGACCCGTGTCTCATCTGCTGAAACCTTCTTCCCGCCTGGTCGTCGCCTGTGTAAGGGCCATCGCGCATCTCCCTAGAATCCAGCATGTTCTTCTGCCGGGCTGGCTGCTGGACGAAATGGACTGGAAGCTGTTCGAAGACACGAAGAAGAGGCATCCTCAGTCACGACACATTCGTTTGACCTACAAGATCCACGTTCAGCCAAAGATTGTAGAAAGCGTTTGAACTTTAGTTGGCAACACGTACCACAACTTAAACAACAGAAATCAATCCCCGTTCGACCATCGCTTTCGGACGCTGTTGGCACCCGGTGAAGTACAGGTGTACTTGAAATGAAATGAGATGTGTACTTGTACTAATTAACTGCTGTCTCTGTGTTTTTCTATTATTGGAAAATAAGACTGCAAAACCTGAGACCTCTAAATATATTCATATTAATTATATTTACATTTTCCTGTGCAAGGTCTGAAACAACTCCTTAAGCCTTGCAATCTAACACTGTTCTTGTATCGTATGTGGAAATAGAAAGGGCAAAAGGGTCATGATCTGTTTTGTAACCAAATGTATTCTGTAAAAGGATGTGATGAACTGTCTCCGGTCATTCGTCCTGCTCTCCTAATATGGACTAGCTGTAGATTGCTGTAATAGCTCTCACTATGTTGTTGTTACCGAGGGACTGTTGTTCGCTGTAATCTGGTATCCCATGACACCAGTTAACTGAGGCTCACACAAGCACATCACCAGTTGGGTCATCTGTCATTCCAACATCCCAACGACTGGAGTTACTTGTGGGAAGTAACTGGTGAGAAGGAGCCCCAATTGGAAATGGCTTCACCCAGAGGTTGAATGAATATTCAAGTGCTTGTGAAGGGCAGGGTCTTTATTAACAGCGGTTCATCTCTGATATCCACAAAATGTGTCCTCTTAGACATTTCCGAAGGTGTGTGTCCAATGTTGTACACTGGGCCAAGGAAATGTCGGGGAATGACGATGCCTAAATAAAGGAATTTATTTTATTTTGTAACTGACCGCACTGCCTAGCAGTTTGAGAGGGTGCCAGGACTCTCTGGGGAAAGCAGGGATATTGGGGATTTGGGGGTACAGAGAATTAAGTTGTGGTGGCAAATGTAAGGGTACGTTCAAGGAAAGAACCTTCTACGTCTTTTTAAAAGTGATTATTCATGATAGTTCGTAGGAACACTGCCCCTTCTCTGTCCTGTGGCTGTGGTCCAGTAATATACAGCCAGAGTGCTGATAGTCTTGCAGATGGAAGAGGAGGTTCATCCTGTTGATATCAAGGCGGTGTAGGACTGCACACGTCATAGTGACTGTGCAGCTCCTACTGGACTGGTCCACAGAGCAAATGAGAGGCGAGCAACACGCTGTTCTGAATTTCCTAAGACTCATTCCCAAGGTCAGAGGAGCAGCACTGAGCTGAAATGACCTGAAAAGATCTGTTACAGAAGTCTCTGAAGTTTATCTTTTTAGAGCTGCAAATACAATTAATTTGCAAATATAATTTCTGTTTTACTTATAAGTCAAACATGCTACAGAGGAGAGACCTCTGTAACTACAGTGAACTAAAATGACCTGAAACAATCTGCTTCTCTGACTTTGTGAGTGAGTGAGAGAAGTGAGAGTGTTCAGAACTGTCTTAAATAATGACTTTTAAAAAGAGGACATGTCCTTACACTGGCCTACAAACGTTATGCTCGGAATCCCCAAATCCTATCCCTTTTCACTCTCAAAAGTGTAGAGTACCATCCTAATGAAAATTTCAACAAATCTATTAAATTAACAGTCAGAGGGGCCAGATCGCATTTAAGACATACACTGAATTTAAATATGTATTTAATTTTTGTATTTGTTGCTCCCCAGGAATTCTGAAAATTCACTATTGCATATTAAGGCTCTACATCTATTAGCTGAAATATCGAATCTTATAGACATTAAAATACATTGTTAAATTGCACTGATTAATAAACAAGAATTAATTAAACTTCACTGTGTATATTTCTGGTGTGTCTTTAAAGCAATTTTAGGGAAATTTTACAATAAAATTCAAGCGACTGAAGCAAGTTCATTTCTTACTGAGGATATTATTTCCACTGTATTCAGAAACGTTCTAATATAATCTGGTGTTCTGTTTAGTCCGCTACTTCACCAACAACTACAGGGCAGCAGCTGTTACTGTGGATTCCTTACAAATGAGGGACCTCTCGCATCCTCATAACCTCATCATCAGAAAGTTGTGAGTTTCGGGGCAGGGCCACTTCCTCTCTTGCTCTTTTCAGACACTTGCGGCAACTGTTCGCTCATAACCACATCTGGAATGCGTGACCTTTACACGGGGGAGAAGCAACGCCGCATCCCTTTCCTAAAGAACATTCACATTCAGAAATAAGTCAAGAAATTTGCGCTGCTGTCAGCCTGCCCATGTTGCCAAAGAAAGATTCACTCGGCGTCAACATGGCAGAACAGCGATCACTTGAAAACAATGTTCCACACTCCGTAAGCAAGAACTTCAGTGTTTGCAGTCACCTGATATGGCGATAGTCAAAGGAACGCAAAACACGAAGCGTCAAAAGACAAGATGAGTTGATGGAAAGAGCATTGAATTGATGAGCACAAAAGTTCAGCTCGTACAATAGGCAACGAAGGTCCCAGCGTCGTCATCGCACTTGAAAGGACTGCCTTGCAGACCAAGGTCAGTGGGCGGTGCCCTGTAGAGGGGCAGAGGTGGTAAGACATGATGCAGAGAAACCTGAAGCGAGGGGGATTAGCTCAAATGGTAGAGCGCTTGCTTAGCATGCAAGAGGTAGCGGGATCGATGCCCGCATCCTCCAGGTCTGAGTTTGGAGCACCGGGAGCCAGGCGCTCTCCTTTAGCCTCTGCGACTTCTGACAGGTGCTCCTCCGTTGCGGAGAGAACGTCCTTCAGTTGTCAAGCGTTGAAGGGCCACGCCTCCTTCCCAACCTCAATCTGCACTGAGTGCGTCTCCGGCATTTTCTCGTCCAATTTGTCAGCTTAGCAAGTGAAAAGTATATCGGAGTAAAAACAGTGCTGATAATACTCTCACAAATTGTTAGAAGACGTGCTTTTGATCATCGATTGCTTAACATTCACATTTGTTCGACTTGAGCCATCAAGCTCGTAGTTTCCCTTCAAATCTTGAAAGCTGCCAGTGAGCACATCATAGTCTGCAGGATGCCCCGACTTGAGTACTTCAACAGAAAGAAGAGCAGACAGCTCCACAAATATGCGAGGCACAGAGAGCGCAAGGTGTGGAAAGAGCGTTGAATTGATGAGCACAAAATTTCAGCTCGTACAATAGGTAACGAAGACTAAGACTTGCAGACTAAGGGCAGTGGGAGGTTGCTGTTTTGAGACGGAGGCATTGGGATGGTGGGCCGAGATCTATTCTTCTTAAGGAATTCTTCATCGTGAAAGATCGGTCCACAGGTTATCTAAAGAACTTACAAATTTTTTGGACTCAGGGAATCACGAGCTACCGGAAGGGAGTGAAGTGCTGAAACACATGACATGCCCTCTTGATCTCACATGCACAATTCTGCTGGAACATGCACAGCTACCGTCCACACCAGGCAGTGGGGCTTCAGCAGAATTTGCTATGCCACCTGCAAATACATATCCAGCTGCACACATATACATGGCTTCCTGTCCTTTTCAGGATCTCAAAAAAAAGCATAGCGTGGTTTTCCTGCAACCTGATTGACCGCATCTCCCTCAGAATGTGCCCCGCTGCATTCATTGCTGAAGCAGGACGGAGGCTAACAGACATGCCAGAACAGTGAGGTTCAGCGATCTCTCCAAAATAGAGAGTGGAAGAAATATGGTTTAAATTGTACCTTGGTATTTCAAACTCTCTCTAGAATGTTATCCATTTCTATTTTATTTTGACAGGAACTGTTAAAAGGCTAATGACACTAGATGAAAAGAGAAGAAAGAAAACACAACGTTTCAGACGTGGAGCCTTCTTCAGGTGTGAGGGCTTCACGGCTGAAATGTTGTGTTTTCTTTCTTTTCTTTTAAGCATGGAATAGACCTATTACTTGTTCTTTTGCAGCCTACACATGCTGACGCAGCTCCCCACCTGAACTGCTAATGATACTAGATGCCTGGTAGTTTGTGGTACTTGGTTATTGTCTTATGTTTGCTCAAACTGCATATGTGTGATTGCATATTTTTGTGTATTTTCATATGTCAATATTTAATTCACTCACATTCCTGTATGCTTGGAAGGAAGGCAGATTGGATTTGGCACAGGACGCCTGCTCATATATGTTGATCTTTTTTGGGCTGGAAAAACTGATAAAAAGTGTATGAAAAAAGCTCTCCCCAACATTTCCCTTCTCTTAGCCATAGTTACACTGCCCTTTCTTTCCGTCTTTTGTCCTTCTACAAAGATTCCAGGGCTCTTTATCCACCATAATATCATAAGCCAAAAATAACCATCTAATGTGTAAACAGCATTTGTAATGTTGGTAGCTGGAAGAGGTTAAGTATGTTTGCAAGACCTAGTTGATTACACCACAGACTTACCTTGTTGTTGTCAGTTTTTTTTCTCTTTTAAAGGCTGTGCTGGACTGTACCACTATCATAGAAGACTTTTTTCAGGACACATCGCAGTTCCATAGTAGAATTTATCAATAGTAGAATTCCATAGGACATTATTTATCAACATCTAACATTACCCAGTGTGAGACTCTGCCAGTAAACCTCAGAGCATTGAGTTCTCCACTGGTGAAGATGGCTTTCTGAAGTCATGAAATCCACTGCTGGGATGCCTGAGAGACAATGATTGAATCCTGGCTGGAAATAGGCTCTCTGTTAGTGTTGATCTGTGGGAATTATGTGGTAAAAAGGGAAAACTCCTTCACTTTAGTCACTTTGAAAGTTCAAATGTACAGAACCTGCAAAAATAAGCAATGAAAAAAATCCATCACCACTCTCATGATAGCATAACTCAGAGTCTCTGCTGTTGTGTAACAATACACACTTTCAACTTTCTTCTCACCTGTCTCCAGAGAGAATGTTGTTAGTGCTGATGACCTTGAATTAGACCTTGTTGACTCTGTAAAACAATCTTCCTCTGCTTAGATTTTCACTCAGATTGATTTTGTTCTCAGAATATTCCTGGCAGCACTGAGTTTCTCGGAAATGAAAAGTGAAAGAAAAAGTACAGAAGATCAGCCCTTGAATATGCAACATTGTGCAGTATTAGCTACTATCCTGTGCTAGAGCCTGTCGTGGTAAGCAGTCGATGACAGGATCTAGCACAGATACTAATGAAAAAACTGTTAATGAAAGATAAAACACTTGAGTCTTATTTTAGTTTTCCATTTCCCTTTCATTTGTGATGTACTGTACAGCAGGCCACAGAACATGCACAGAAACAGATATGCACACATTCACACCAGGCAATGACAGTCTGCCCAGTCAGAATCTGAGCTGTGAGTTATTAGAATTCTGTTTGTCACGGATCATCCACCGAAAGGGCAATGTTTGAACACAAGGATCCCCAGGAGAGAGCCTAGTAACATAAACCCTTGGAGCAAAAGCAGATGATTAACGTCATAGTTTGTGTGGTTGAGCCAAAGGTGAGCATGAGGATATGTGAGTCACCATTCTTAGAAATGGATCCAACTTCAGACAGGCGTCCAAAGTAAGACTATACAGTGCTGGGGCCATGGCACTGTAATGATCAGAAGGATAGCAAGATTTTTAATGCTTCGAAATTGCTTTTCTGGTGATGCACACGACAGCTGCAACATTTCAAAGGGAGCAAAAAGTTTTCATTTGTGTAAGAAAAGACAAACCAATATTTGGCTTACTGAAGTATCCACCTGTCATTCTTGTCATTCAGTTGATACTCTGTGCTTTGCACCTTTTGCAGCAATGACAACTTTTAGTCTTCCTGTGTCAGTCTTGCACACCTAGAGTTCAGAATGCTCGGCCAGTCTTACTTGCAGTTTTGCTCGAGCTCTGTCAGGTTGGATGGGTGAACTGGAATCAAGTACTTCTACAGGTTGTCAATGGAATTCAAGTCTTGGCTATGGCTGGGCCACTGAAGGACATTTACTCACTTGTTCTGAAGCCACTCCAGTACTGTCTTGGCTGTATGCTTGGGGTCGTTGTCCCATTGGATTGTGAATCTTCAGAAACCCCAGTCTGAAGGATGAAGCAGGTTCTGCTCAAGGAGTTGTCTACGTCTTGCTCCATTCACTCCAAGCAGATAGTCCAACATTTGCCTTCTCTCGGCCATGATTACACTGCCCTTTCTTTCATCTTTGTCCTTCTACAAAGATTCCAGGACTTTTAATCCACCATAATATCAGAAGCCAAAATTTACCTTCTAACATGTAGAAATCATTTGCAGTGAAAGGAGGTGGAAGGGTTTAGAACGTTTGTAAGACCTGGTTGATTACCACACATAGACATACTTTGTTGTCAGTTTTTTTTTCTCTTTGAAAGGCTATAGGAGGGGCGTGATGGACTGTACCACTATCATAGAAGATGTTTTTCTTCTAAGGATACTTCTGTAGCGGCAAAGCTTATTTAAAATACAGGAATTAAGTTTGCTGCTCCCTTGCCAGTCCCTCTCTCCCTCATCTCAGTGCAGCTGGATACAGAGAGGCCATTCCATCTGGTTCACATTTAAGGTGCTTTTCTAGCTGATAGAGTTTCCTGATAAGGAACAGCTCCCAAGGCTGAGATTCACCAGCCACCCTAATAAATGGTCATCTCTGGCACCTTACTGTCTGGGAGATTCCATAGGAGAGTCACATCCCAAGGTTTACAACCCTAAGGTCAGAGGTCATTGTTACTCATCCTCCACCTCAATCAGAACAGTCAGAACTGTCGACAACTGAATCTCAGGATTCAGGACTAGCGCTACATCGGGAACGAACTGGTCTTCTTCCCGTCTAAAGAATGTGACTTGCTCGGACCCACAGTCACTTTCCATGTGCACAAGCTCTGCTAGTTCAGCCGGGACTAACTAGCTGGTCTTCAGAGAGCCCACTGCCTGCGCGCAGCAGCAAGAATCTCCCCTTCCTTCTTCCACACCTCACGCCGAACCAGGACTGCCTGGCACAGGGCCGGAGGACGCCACTTGGATGCAGCAACAGCCTGTCGCTGTTCCCTTGTGTCCGCGGGAGATCTGAATCCACACAGATTGGATGAGTATTCAACATTCTGCATTACAGCTCGAGAATTTAATTGTTACCTCAACCCCAGTTGATATCAATTTAATTCCTATGAGTGACGTACTTCCTTGCGAGTATCTAGTGTAAAAGTTGTAATCAAAGCTCATTTACGAAACAGTCTAAATGAATGGTATACTGAATGTATGTCCCTCTTGGTTTGTAACTCTTTGTGATTGAATATACACCTTTTGTATTCTGCTAACCCTCACTATAAGATCTGTTATGTTTATGTGCACGTTTTATGCATTAATAAATGTATTGTCGTTTATTAGTGTTCATGTGTGTGCTGTCACGATTGTAGTCCCTCCCCCTGAAGGGCGCTCCGGTTCCTTCACTTCGGACTTGATTTTGTGCACCTGCCCCCTGTTTCAGCTTCCTTCCAGCCCCCCTTAAAAGCCAGATGCCCACTCAGTTCGGGGCTCTGCATTGATTCCCGCATCGTGCGAGCCCGGGATCTGGATGCGCCTGGCTCCGTTATGGTTTTAAGTTCCTGTTCCTGTTCCCGTTCCCATTTCTCCTGCCGGTCCTGACCCCGGCTCTGGTTTTAATCGTCAGTCTCGTTTGTACCGCCCGGCTTTGGACCTTTTGCCTTCGTCTTGGATTTTCCCATTGTGAATCTGTTTTGGATTGTTTGCCCCGGACTCACCCCCCCTGGACACCTGCGCACTTTGGACACGCCCCCCGTTTTCATTCCCGTCTCCTGCCTGCCTTTTTTCCCTGTGTTCTCTTCACTCCACCCCGGATCGTGTTGTCTGCATAGGGCAACTGAAAGAACGCTTTCGTTACATGTACGTTGCCGAGTTCTTCCGCAAGGTCAGTTTTCTAATAGCCATCAAAGAATCATTTTGTGACTTACTGCTACAATTATTAATTGTCTCAGTAAATGCACAAAACCCCTACACTTCCATAGTGATATATATTAATCATCAATATACAGATGCAGCCATTCAAAGTGCGCGGTACAGACACGTACCGGAGGTAATATGGCATCGCGCATTATGACGCAAGATGACGCACGGTACCACGGTACGTGATTGGTTGACCGACAGAGGCACTTGTGGTCCGTTGGTCTGTCGTAGAAAGATTTACAGTAAACGTCTTTACTGTGCCCATTGTAGTATTGAATATTCATATGGAATTTTACCACTGAAGGGAAATCTTAGTAGCTGAGCATAAAAAGAATAGGAGCATACTGTAACGCGTGTGAAGGCCATAAACGATATTAATTTTGGAACATAAACATACAGTATATAGCTGGTCTTGGTACTTTAAAGAAAAAATACACACCAGTATTCCATTTCTCCCTAAACATTTTAAGCATCGAAGTCTTTAACTAAAGAGATACCGGAGTCAACAAGCATACTTTTAGAATTTGATTAAAAGGGAATATAATATGGAATCGCATATCTAAAGAAATTAATAACGATATAATTATATTCATGTACCGCAACACAAGAATAGTACACACTGTACATTGTCTGTTGATAATGTTTCCATAGTGCTTTTTCAGGATAGTGCATGCAACCTTGCTGGTGGCGCTGTGGGTTAGGTTCCTGACTTTCATGTCATGTGGTCTGTGATCGAATCCCACTGAAACCATGACTTTTTTTTAACAAACATTTCTTTGAAAAAATGAAACGTTTCCCTTGGTCAGAGATTAAATAAAACCTCACTCGCACCAAACAAATTTATATTTCTAAATATCACAACATGATCGAATTTAAGTCTTTTTAATAACAATGAATAGTCACCTATGCATTACAAAATAAACATTTATATTGATTTGAATCGCGTTTTGATTTAAATTGTAAACGCGTGTTTAAATATATGTGTTTAAAGGCGATATATAAAAGCGCTGATTCTTATGGAATGTGTTCCGCCGGGGATTCAAAAAAAATACTTTTTCTAATCGCGTATCTAAGGAAAATAGCAGTATAACTTTGTTCATGCACATCATTATATCTCATTTTGTATTTCTATAAAAAATCGTTTGCCCAGCCACTATTGTTGTTATTGTTTTTATCCCGTAAAGCGCTTTGAGGAGCACAGCTTTCTCACCACTTAGATTACTTTTTGACACCATCCTTACACAAAGCAGAAACTTCTTGTATTTTCCGATGACATACAAGTGGAAAGATTACAGATTTTAATCGTCTTTTTTCTGAACCAGGGAAAATCTGATCATGTTTCTCTATAAAAATAATAAAAAACTTTATTTTACATATCACCTTTAAAAGTGGCATCTCAAAACAATACAGTAGATGTAAACCACAGATTACAAAGTAAATACCCAGACAAACGCAAACGCGTTTTTAATAAAATGCTTTCATTCATTCAGCAGAGAGAGCGTAAAACCTGGGTGTAACAGCTGTTCCTTTTTCTGATCACTCGCTCTCTGGATAAACGTCTCGCCTGTCCTGTTCTTTGTTTTCCTAATTTGCCGATTATGCCTGCTGCGATCCACTCCTACCCTCACATCTAAAGAAGACTATTTTAAATTTCTTTGCGCGGTCCATTGTGCAATTAACCCTTGTTTGTGCTGTCCTTAAGGTGATATCACATAAAGGTGATATGTAAAATAATGTTTTCTTATTATTGTTTTAGAGAAACATGATCAGATTTTCCCCGGTTCAGAAAAAAAGATCTAAAGTATACTAGTTAAGAAAAATAAATCTAAACGGGGAGAAAGCTATGCTGAAAGTTTATTAAGATACTTAGAAGACAAAGATATCAATTTATTTTAGTTAAAATTTTATATATCACCTTTAAAAGTGGAATCTCAAAGCAAAGTAAATACCCAACACTGATTGTACCCATCTGTCATGCTAATAAAACACCTTGAATTGAATTGAATTGAGGGAGAGAGGGGGGGAGGGCGAGCGAGATAACCAGGACGTAAGGCAAATAAGATACACTCCACAGACATTCACAACAGCGACATATCATAAAATGTTTGCACATATAGTTAAGATATTACTTGGTTTTCAAAGTGCAATGAAATACAATATTGTTGTTGTTGCTGTTCTTGTTGTTTTTATCCTGTAAAGCGTTTTGAGAAGCCACCTTTAAAGGCGATATATACTGTAAAAGCGCTGATTCTTATGGAATGTGTTCCGCCGGGGATTCAAAATTTTTTTAATTTTTTTTTTAATCGCGTATCTAAGAAAATCTCATTATAACTTTGTTCATGCACAAACAGTGGCATGTTACGTTATTAATTTGGGTGTCTCCTCTTGCCAGAAAGCTCTAAATTGCATTTTGAGTGTCGCAGTTTAAATAATTTTCGGTGTTGGAAATTATGAAACGCTCTGTTAAAAGCAAGGGAGTTTTTGTGTCCGTTACAGTAAAAGAAAATGCCTAACAGAGTAGGGCTTGGACAGATTCCAAGTGCATTTTTGCAATCGGCCTTATTTATGGGTTGCAATTTAAAGAAAGTCAAAAACCGCGCTCAAAATGTAATTTAGAGCTTTCTGGCAAGAGGAGACACCGAGATTAATAATGTATCATGCCACTGTTTGTGCATGAACAGGGTTATACTGCTATTCCCTTAGATACCCGATTAAAAACCTAACACCTAACTTTCTTAATTCGATGTATTTAAAGCAGTGAACTACTGTAGGTGTAACATAACATTCATCTATACAATCGAGAATAGTCTTGTGGTGTTTGTATAGATGAAACGTTCCTAAAACGTATAACGTAACAAAATTAAAGACGATTAAAATCTGTAATCTTTCCACTTGTACTGTATGTCATCGGATAATACAAGAAGTTTCTGCTTTGTGTAAGGATGGTATCAAAAAGTAATCTAAGTGGTGAGAAAGCTGTGCTCAATGTATTTAAGGGACTTAAAAGTAAAAGGAGATGCTTCATATTGCTTGACTAATTTTAAAAACTAAGTTATAAATGCAGACGCTCCCTCGGTGCCGCGCTGGGTGTAAATATCTAAATATACATTCGTCCCGGGCAGAGGCCGAAGAGCACCCGGCTGGGGTGCGGGGGGAAGAGCAGGACAGGAGTGAAAGTGGTCAGGGTGGGGTTTAGGAAGGCGTACAGTCTGGGCAGGTATAGATTACACTTTTCTAAAACGTATTTGAAAAGTAAAAACGATTACAATCTAATCCTTCCGCGTTTGATCCCAAAAAGAAAAATACATCTAAACGGGTAGAAAGCTATGCTGAAGGTTTATTAAGATACTTAGAAGATACTGTATCAATTTATGTTGCATTAGTCTGATTATGATTAAAAAAAACACATATAATTAAACACGCGTTTGCGATTTAAATCAAAACACGATTTAAATCAATACAAATGTTTATATTGTAACGCATACTGTCCAGCCTCCATTTCTCTATAAAAATTTACTCTATTACAAATTTACAATTTGTTGATAATAGAAATGTTAGGTTCTCTAAAGCTTTGTGATAGTTGACCCACCCAGGCAGCAAAAGATCAGCTGCACTGGTAAGATGCGACACCGAAGATATGATTAATAACATTTTAAATCTGAAGGGAGATCTGAAGGGATCCCCCCCCACACACACACACACAATAGAAGCAGGAAGCGGACACAGGGACCGTTGTCAGAAGGGAAGAAGGCGACTATTCATTGCTATCAAAAATGACTTAGAATCGATCATGTTGTGATATTTTGAAACATAAAAGTCAATTGATTGTCCATAATATTGCTATTCTATTTTTTCAAAGAAATGTTTGTTAAAAGAAAAGTCACAGCACCAGCTGGATTTGAACACACAACATGGGAGTTGGTAATCAGGCACATAGACCAGTGGGCTACAAGGGAAGTCACAGGAAGAGAGAGGCAAAACAGCCCTACATAGCCCTGTCGCAGTACACGAATATAATCATATCGTTATTAATTTCTTTAGATACGCGATTCCATATTATATTCCCTTTTAATCAAATTCTAAAAGTATGCTTGTTGACTCCGGTATCACGTTAGTTAAAGACTTCGATGCTTAAAATGTTTAGGGAGAAATGGAATACTGGTGTGTATGTTTTCTTTAAAGTACCGAGACCAGCCATATACTGTATGTTTAAGTTCCAAAATTAATATCGTTTATGGCCTTCACACGCGTTGCAGTATGCTCCTATTCTTTTTATGCTCAGGCACTAAGATTTCCCTTCAGTGGTAAAATTCCATATAAATATTCAATACTTAAACAGGCACAGTTAAGACATTAAATATACATATACATACTGTATACAGTACAGTTTGCATACGGTAATATGTTTATGTTCCGAAATCAATCTCTTTTATGAGCATATGAAAGGCATGGTGAATCGATTCTCATAAATTACTGTACTTTGCATGATTGGAAACAAATGCGTGATTGCGAAATGCTGTGGTGTTACTTTTACAAAGACGGTCAATGAAAAAAAGAATGTGGACCAGGGCAATACTTTGAGTTTACACTTACAGCTTGTCCAAGGTCATTCATTATTAATACTATTAGTAATAACTTCGTTAAAGACTTTGATGGCGACAGCTCAAACATGAGAGGTTGAGCTTTATTAGCTCCACCTTGTGGAAATTCCGGGTACTATTATTTTACTTGCCGTATTATAGGAGAATTTACGGTAACTAGCGGTATGTACCGGTAACTCGCAGTAGACTGCGTACAGCGCACCGGAAAATAATGCGGTATCGCCCATGCATTTTGAATGACTGCATCTGTATGTGTAGCAATCTCTCTCTCTCCTTCTCTTCCTGGTGATCTGAAGGGCAGGACTTTGTCCTCTCAGTGGCTCTTGATAAAATATTTACCGGGTTCAGTTAATGATTAACTCACCAGGGCTGAGTGCTGAGCTCTCAGACGCCATCTCTCTCTCTCCTTCTCTTCCTGGTGATCTGAAGGGCAGGACTTTGTCCTCTCAGTGGCCCTTGACAAAATAGTTGCTTGGTTCAGTTAATGATAAACTCTTCAGGGCAGAATGAAGACTTGAGCGCCACCTGATATGAACATTTCTGGTTTATCTAATCACTTAGGAATTTAAAAATACTTTTTTTATTTTTCATAAGAAAACTCTCTTGTTTGGGGTTCTTGAAAGTTGATCTCAAAGGATCCCTAAAGCACTTTACAGGCGGGGACCCCACTTAATCCCATTGTCAAACAATCTAGATCTGTACTGACCAGCAGTCAGGACACTGGGGTCCACACCCCTACTCTCACACACAGTGTCCTGGATCTGTACTGACCAGCAGTCAGGACTTTTTTTATATTTATACGTATTGTGTGTGTCATTGTCGACACCCCTACTCTTACAGTGTCCTGTCTGTGTCTGTGGTTTGTAACCTTTCTTATGTTCAGACAGATAAGGGAGAGAAATGGACTCAGTGGCTCTTGATAAAATATTTACTGGGTTCAGTTAATGATTAACTCACCAGGGCAGAGTGCTGAGCTCTCAGACGCCATCTCTCTCTCTCCTTCTCTTCCTGGTGATCTGAAGGGCCGGACTTTGTCCTCTCAGTGGCCCTTGACAAAATAGTTACTTGGTTCAATTAATGATAACCTCTTCAGGGCAGAATGAAGACTTGAGCGCCACCTGATATGAACATTTCTGGTTTATCTAATCACTTAGGAATTTAAAAATACTTTTTTTATTTTTCATAAGAAAACTCTCTTGTTTGGGGTTCAGGAAAGTTTATCTCAAAGGATCCCCAAAGCACTTTAAAGGCGGGGACCCCCTTCATCCCACCTGCAAACAATTGAGGAGAGGGACTTTAGAGAGCACAGACTGAACCCTGACTAAACAACACCCCTGACCAGCAGTCAGGACACTGGGGGTCCACACCCCTACTCTCACACATACAGATGCAGCCATTCAAAATGGGTGGGGTATTTCGCGGCATACCCCGGTGGGCGTGTTGCGGTATCACGCGATATCACGTGGTTAATCGCGTCATTTGACGTCATGCCGGAAATTATCCGGCGTCACCTTGTAAAACCGCCAGGGGGAGCTTAACCTCTCATGTACAGCATTTGAGCTTTTAATTTTGAACTGTGTATTACAGCATGTTAATCATCAGTCATTAAAATGTTGGTATATTTTATGAAAGCAAGATTGCTCAGTTGGACAAAAGTACACAACCTACCTTTATCAGAAATATTTATGCATCAAAGCCTTTACCGAAGATATTACTAATAGTATTAATAATGAATGACTTTGGACAAGCTGTATACTCAAAGTATAATTTCTTTAGCACATTTGTACAAGCACTTGGAATCTGTCCAAGCCATACTTTGTCAGGCATTTTGTTTTACTTCAACGGGCATAAAAACTCCCTTGCTTTTAACAGGGCGTTCCATAATTTCTAACTACGAAAATGATTTAAAATGCGACACTTATCATTCAACTAGAGCTCAAAATATCACAAGGATCCTCAAGAGCACAGCAAAGACTGTATTAAAAGATACTTGTATGAGATACATGAGAATCCAGGCTTTTTTATCAACGCTTTCTTTTCCGTATACCAGATTTTATGGAACCACTTCAGAAGGGTGTCAGCCAGTCAGATTCCAGGAATCGGTACTTTAAAGGAAAAATACACACCGGTATTCCATTTCTCCCTAACGATTTTAAGCATCGAAGTATTTAACTAGCATGTGAAATAGCGTGTGAAAAAGTGGTAGTTTTAAGCTTTTCTGCTAATATAATATGGAATTGCGTATCTAAAGAATTTAATAACGATGATTATATTTGTGTACTGCGATAGGGCTGTGTAGGGCTGTTTCGCCTCTCTCTTCATGCAACTTCCCTTGTAGCCTACTGGTCTACGTGCCCGATTACCAACTCACGGGTTGTGTGTTTAAATCCAGATGGTGCTGGACTTTTCTTTTAACAAACATTTCTTCGAAAAAATGAAACGTTTCCCTTGGTCAGAGATTAAATAAAACCTCACTCGCACCAAACAAATTTATATTTCTAAATATCACAACATGATCGGATTTAAGTCTTTTTAATAACAATGAAAAGTCACCTATGCGTTACAAAATAAACATTTATATTGATTTGAATCGCGTTTTGATTTAAATCGTAAACGCGTGTTTAAATACTGTATATGTGTTTAAAGGCGATATATAAAAGCGCTGATTCTTATGGAATGTGTTCCGCTGGGGATTCAAAAAATTTATTTTTTTTAATCGCGTATCTAAGGAAAATAGCAGTATAACTTTGTTCATGCACATCATTATACAGTATCTCATTTTGTATTTCTATTAAAAAAAATCCTTTGCCCGGCCACTATTGTTGTTATTGTTTTTATCCTGTAAAGCGCTTTGAGGAGCACAGCTTTCTCACCACTTAGATTACTTTTTGACACCATCCTTACACAAAGCAGAAACTGATTGTATTTTCCGATGACATACTGTACAAGTGCAAAGATTACAGATTTTAATCGTCTTTTTTCTGAACCAGGGAAAATCTGATCATGTTTCTCTATAACAATAATAAAAAACTTTATTTTACTTATCACCTTTAAAAGTGGCATCTCAAAACAATACAGTAGATGTAAACCACAGATTACAAGGTAAATACCCAGACAAACGCAAACGCGTTTTTAATAAAATGCTTTCATTCATTCAACAGAGAGAGAGCGTAAAACCTGGGTGTAACAGCTGTTCCTTTTTCTGATCACTCGCTCTCTGAGATACATGGGAATCCAGGCTTTTTTATCAATGCTTTCTTTTCCGTATACCAGATCTTATGGAACCACTTCAGAAGGGTGTCAGCCAGTCAGATTCCAGGAATCGGTACTTTAAAGGAAAAATACACACCGGTATTCCATTTCTCCCTAAACATTTCAAGCATCGAAGTATTTAACTAACGTGAAATAGTATGTGAAAAAGTGGTAGTTTTAAGCTTTTCTGCTAATATAATATGGAATCGCGTATCTAAAGAATTTAATAACGATATGATAATATTCGTGTACTGCGACAGGGCTGTGTAGGGCTGTTTCGCCTCTCCCTTCATGCGACTTCCCTTGTAGCCTACTGGTCTACGTGCCTGATTACCAACTCATGGGTTGTGTGTTCAAATCCAGCTGGTGCTGGACTCTCCTTTTAACAAACATTTCTTCGAAAAAATAGAATAGCGATATTATGGACAATCAATTGACTTTTATATTTCAAAATATCACAACATGATCGATTCTAAGTCATTTTTGATAACAATGAATAGTCACCTTCTTCCCTTCTGACAACGGTCCCTGCTTCTGCTTCCTGCTTCTATTGTGTGTGTGTGTAATAGAGTACATTTTTATAGAGAAATGGAGGCTGGACAGTATGCGATACATACAACAAGAACAGCAACAACAACAATATTGTATTTCATTGCACTTTGAAAACCAAGTAATAACTTAACTATATGTGCAAACGTTTCATATGTCGCTGTTGTGAATGCCTGTGGAGTGTATCTTATTTGCCTTGCGTCCTGGTTATCTCTCTCGCCCTCCCCCCCCCTCTCCCTCAATTCAATTCAATTCAAGGTGTTTTATTAGCATGACAGATGGGTTCAATCAGTGTTGGGTATTTACTTTGCTTTGAGATTCCACTTTTAAAGGTGATATATAAATTTTTGACTAAAATAAATTGATATCTTTGTGTTCTAAGCTCTCTGTGTACAGTAGAGCCTCCTGTCCAGCCAGCACATGTCCACAGACATTCACAACAGCGACATATCATAAAACGTTTGCACATATAGTTAAATTATTAGTTGTTTTTCAGGAAGTTAAAAAAAACACTTGAACTACTTATCCAGTCTCTCGAAATAAAGTTAATTTTCAAGCAATGCAACAAACGTCGGGCAATGTTTTTTTTTTAATCCAACATTGACAGCCACATCTTAAATCTTGTCAGTCAGCTCTTTTTTCTCTATTTGAATTGTGGCTTACACATCGCACGACTTTAAAAGCTAGAAAGACAGGTTTCGATTCACATTAGCTGGCGAGCCTTGTTAACAAAAAAACAGACAATACCCAGGGAGGGGGAGGTCAAGTCAGAGAGTTTTTTACCCTCTGTCTAAAAACCCAAATAACCCAGGGCAGAGACTCCGGGGGGATCATTGCGTGATACAGAGCGGAGCTCAATCAATTCTTATGGAATGTGTTTTGTTTCTTCTTTTTTTCAGCATGTAATAAACCTGTTACTTGAATCATATGGATGCCCGGTTCCGCCGGGGATTCAAAACATTTTTTATTTTTTTTTAATCGGGTATCAAAGGGAATAGGCAGTATAACCCTGTTCATGCACAAACTGTGGCATGTTACATTGATTTGGGTGTCTCCTCTTGCCAAAGAGCTCTAAATTGCATTTTGAGCGCAGTTTTTGACTTTTTTTAAATTACATTTTGAGCGTGGACAGCACATACAAGGGTTAATTGCACAATGAACCCCGCCAAGAAATTTAAAATAGTCTTCTTTAGGTGTGAGGGTAGGAGTGGACCGCAGCAGGCATAATCAGCAAACCAGGAAAACAAAGAACAGGACAGGTGAGACGTGTATACAGAAAGCGAGTGATCAGAAAAAGGAAATGGTGTTACGCCCAGGTTTTCGACCCAATTGTCTTAACTTGCTAATGCATCAGACACATTTCCTAGCGTACTGTGTTTTAAATAAAATAGGAGTGTCTTTCCCTGGTATTAGCTCATCGGTATGGTGTAAGTTTTATCTGTACCATACCATACAGTATATAGGTACAGAATTCAAGCTGCACCACTGTATCGCTTTGGTAAGGAGACGGACAATGGCCAAAATCACGAAGACTCTCTCACACCAAATAATGAAGATGAAAAGAAACGGGAAGTCAACACGGGACATTGTATAGCATTTGGCTTCGATGGACATCTTCGTTTCTGAAAGCACAGTGAGACGACATAATAAAGGGGAGAGGAGGCAAAGAGAATCTAAACCGAGGACAATTCAAAGGTAAATACATTTCTAAAAATACTTTCTTGCATGTAAATACAACTACGCACATTATTTTTAAAACTAACTGTTGATCTCTTTTTTTTCAAGTCCTATTGTGCGAGCTATCGACAAACTGACTGATGAAAATGATGAGCTACCGGCGATGCAAGTCCAAAGACGGCTATGGGCTGACCTCGGTGCGACCGTTAGTCCGACATCGATAAGAAGAGTACGCAGGAGGCTTGGATGGAGATACAGAAAAACCAACACATGCCCCATGATAAGGCTATAAAACAAAGAGGAAAGACTCAAGCAAGCGCTCCAATGGATTGAACAGGGGGAGGCATTTCAGGATGTACTTTTCACCGACGAAACAGCAGTGGCTCTGGAACAGTTTTCAACAATGTCATTTTGCAAAAAGGGGAGATATGTGGACAAGCCAAAGCCCAGACATCCACTGAAGGTTCACGTCTGGGGGGGTATATCTAGAAGAGGCCCGGGACCACTTCTTATTTTCGAAGGAATTATGGACCGTGATTTCTTCGAGGAAGTCGTGGTCACACAACATGCCGCCCCATATATGAGGGAGCACTTTGGATCAAGGCACCGTCTCTTTCAAGACAATGATCCGAAACACACAGCAGCAAGGGCAAGGCTTGTAGCAGAAGGAGTGAACTGGGTGAAAACTCCAGCTGAATCCCCAGATCTAAATCCGATAGAGATGGTTTAGCATTCGCTGAAAGACTACGTTCGGAAAACTGCTAAGCCCGTCACAAAGCAGGAACTGATCGATGGGATCTATAAATTCTGGGAGGAAGAACTGACTGAACAAAATTGTAACAATTTTATTAACAGACTGTTTCGTGTTCTTCCTAGGATTGTTGACCGGGGCGGGGGACATTCGGGAATGTGAGTTTGAGAAAGACAGTCTCACGTTTGTGGACAGTCTGTCCCCAAACAAAACATTCCTGTTAGACAAGAGGAATGTAAAAAAAACAATTACTTTTTGTCAATGAAAACCTGTGTGTGTGTCTCTCTCTGCTGGATGTCTCTCTCTCTCTGCTGAATGAATAAAAGCATTTTATTAAAAATACGTTTGTGTTTGTCTGGGTATTTACTTTGTAATCTGTGGTTTACATCTACTGTATTGCTTTGAGATACCACTTTTAAAGGTAATATGTAAAATAATGTTTTTTATTATTGTTTATAGAGAAACATGATCAGATTTTCCCTGGTTCAGAAAAAAAGATCTAAAGTGCTACACCTAACTTTCTTAATTCGATGTATTTAAAGCAGTGAACTACTGTAGGTGTAACATAACATTCAGAAATACAATCAAGAATAGTTTTGTGGTGTTTGTATAGATGAAACGTTCCTAAAACGTATAACATAACAAAATTAAAGACGATTAAAATCTGTAATCTTTCCACTTGTACTGTATATCATCGGAAAATACAAGAAGTTTCTGCTTTGTGTAAGGATGGTATCAAAAAGTAATCTAAGTGGTGAGAAAGCTGTGCTCAATGTATTTAAGGGACTTAAAAGTAAAAGGAGATGCTTCGTATTGCTTGACTAAGTTATAAATGCAGACGCTCCCTCGGTGCCGCGCTGGGTGTAAATATCTAAATATACATTCATCTCGGGCAGAGGCCGAAGAGCGCCCGGCTGGGGTGCGCGGAGAAGAGCAGGACAGGAGTGAAAGTGGTGAGGGTGGGGTTTAGGAAGGCCGCCGACCAGTGCGGCTGTCCCACAGTGAAGCGGGCGTACAGTCTGGACAGGTATAGATTACACTTTTCTAAAACGTATTTGAAAAATAAAAACGATTACAATCTAATCCTTCCACGTTTGATCCCAAAATCCCAAGAAAAATAAATCTAAACGGGGAGAAAGCTATGCTGAAAGTTTATTAAGATACTTAGAAGACAAAGATACTGTATCAATTTATGTTGCATTTGTCTGATTATGATTTAAAAAAACACATATAATTAAACACGCGTTTGCGATTTAAATCAAAACGCGATTTAAATCAATATAAATGTTTATATTGTAATGCATACTGTCCAGCCTCCATTTCTCTATAAAAATGTACTCATTACAAATTTACAATTAGTTGATAATAGAAATGTTAGGTTCTCTAAAGCTCTGTGATAGTTGACCCTCCCAGGCAGCAAAAGATCAGCTGCACTGGTAAGATGCGACCCTGAAGATATGATTAATAACCTTTTAAATCTGAAGGGAGATCTGAAGGGATCCCCCGACACACACACACACACACAATAGAAGCAGGAAGCAGAAGCAGGGACCGTTGTCAGAAGGGAAGAAGGTGACTATTCATTGTTATCAAAAATGACTTAGATTCGATCATGTTGTGATATTTTGAAATATAAAAGTCAATTGATTGTCCATAATATTGCTATTCTATTTTTTCACAGTACACGAATATAATTATATCTTATTAATTTATTTAGATACGCGATTCTTTTAATACAGTCTTTGCTGTGCTCTTGGGGATCCTTGTGATATTTCGAGCTCTGGTTGAATGATAAGTGTCGCACTTTAAATAATTTTCGTAGTTGGAAATTATGGAACGCTCTGTTAAAAGCAAGGGAGTTTTTATGTCCGTTGCAGTTTTTTTGCAACATGAATATAATTATATCGTTATTAATTTCTTTAGATACGCGATTCCATATTATATTCCCTTTTAATCAAATTCTAAAAGTATGCTTGTTGACTCCGGTATCACGTTAGATAAAGACTTCAATGCTTAAAATGTTTAGGGAGAAATGGAATACTGGTGTGTATGTTTTCTTTAATGTACCGAGACCAGCCATATACTTTATGTTTAAGTTCCAAAATTAATATCGTTTATGGCCTTCACACGCGTTGCAGTATGCTCCTATTTTTTTTATGCTCAGGCACTAAGATTTCCCTTCAGTGGTAAAATTCCATATAAATATTCAATACTTAAACGGGCACAGTTAAGACATTAAATATACATATACATACTGTATACAGTACAGTTTGCATACGGTAATATGTTTATGTTCCTAAATCAATCTCCTTTATGAGCATGTGAAAGGCATGGTGAATCGATTCTCAAAAATTACTGTACTTTGCATGATTGGAAACAAATGCGTGATTGCGAAATGCTGTGGTGTTACTTTTACAAAGACGGTCAATGAAAAAAAGAATGTGGACCAGGGCAATACTTTGAGTTTACACTTACAGCTTGTCCAAGGTCATTCACTATTAATACTATTAGTAATATCTTCGTTAAAGACTTTGATGGCGACAGCTCAAACATGAGAGGTTGAGCTTTATTAGCTCCACCTTGCGGAAATTCAGGATACTATTATTTTGCTTGCGGTATTATAGGAGAATTTACGGTAACTTGCGGTATTTACCGGTAACTCACGGTATTTACCGGTAACTCGCGGTAGACTGCGTACAGCGTACCGGAAAATAATGCGGTATCGCCCGCGCATTTTGAATGGCTGCATCTGTACTTGGAAAGTTTTAGGCACAGACATAATCTTTCTTAATCCCCTTTTTGCCAACAATCTGAAAAATAGGGAACACATCTGAATGAAGTGGAAACTTAATTGAAATTCAACTCCCAATGGATGTTAATAGTGTCGGAGTGTAACAGATGTACAAGTCCATTAAATGTTTTTATTTCTGTGTTTAATTTTTGAGGGACCCTATATTTTGATATAGCATCAATCACAAAACAGCATTCTGTCAATGTCACGACCACCAGCCAGGGGAGATCAACTCACAAAAGAACTAACCAGTACCAGCAGCGGGTTAATAGTAACATGTGTTAATCCACCAGCACATGCTCTACTGTGCGGCAAGCAGCACTGTTTTAACCATCCAAACCCGCTTCCCGCTACTCGGTATTGAGTCTTCTCTTTGAGAGCTCTACCTCGTGTTTACTCTGAATCTCGCTTACTGGTTACTGAACTTCCTTTTGCCTCTCGACCTTGGACCTCACCTTCTGTTTTGGATTGTTTGCTTCTCTCTGTACTTCCAGTATTTCGATCTACCTTTCACCTAACAATCTCGCCTGACATTCTGGATTTTTCGCCTGTCTCAATAACTACTTGCTCCTGCATCTGCACAGGATCTGCATACCTTTTCACTGAGGATTTCTGACAGTCACAGCCACATAAAAAACTGTAAAAGAAGTATGTGTTTCTTAAAAAAAATACCCCCCAATTGTTTTTTTTTAAAAGTCAACATATCTGGATTGTGTTTGCAAGATTTTTAAAAATTGCAAAGTTTGTGTGGGTATGATTGTAAAAAATCAAATCGTAACTGAAGAAGGCTCCATGGTCAAAACATTGTGTTTTCTTCTTCTCTTTTCAGCATGGAATAAACCTATTACTTGTTCCTTGGAGATTACCATGTGCCAATAAGATATGATCACTGTATCACTGTATTGACCATATACAATTTCTTGCATTAGGAATTGCAATTTTGCATACCCCAGCTTGCTCTCCTTGAGACACACATACAGGGAGAGAAACTGGGGGTCAGAGCGCAGGGTCAGCCATTTTTACGGCACCCCTGGAGCAGTTGAGGTTAAGGGCCTTGTTCAGGAGCCCAATAGAGTAGGATTCCTCTGCCGACCGTGGGATGTAAACCAGCAACCTTCCAGCCACAGGTACAGATCCTTAGCCACAGAGCCACTGCTCTGCCAAATGTGCCAATTCTTTAAAAGAAGTCCAAAAAAATGAAGCGGTCTCCAAGTCTCCTTCCTGTTTCTCCAATATAGAGAGAAACTGGGCATTTACTGCAAGAGATACAGTAAATAAGGTTGCTGGAGGTACAAGATGCCATCTGGGTGATCCAGAATTGTCCTGAGGGGCCTTGAATGAGTGTGGTCTTGGATGTGTACTTGCAGGCGATACAGCGAGCTCTGTTGCAAGGGAAAGTACCTGGTGTGGATGGTTGCTGAGGGCGGTCAAGGGAGCTATGAACAAGAAGGTTGCGCAGATTAGGTGATTGGCTATATGAGATGATGGGGCGGTCAGAAAAGAGGGCCCCAATGGAGGGATCATCGTGTAGGATGGAAAAGTTGTCGTTAACAGTCCTGGGGATAGGAAGTGTGTTAGGGAAGCACCAAAGGAATGCGGTTGTTACGGTGGGAGTTCCTGATTGGGTTGATGGTCCAAGGGGTGTTTTTGGCTCGGGCAAGGGTCTGTCAATAACACTACTGGGGTATCCTCTGGTAACGAAAAAGGAGTACATTTTGAGGGTTTGGTTCTGGAAGTCGATGTCGTCGCTGCATATTTGTTGTAGCCGAAGGAACTGTGAAAAAGGGAGAGAATTTTTATTATGTTTGGGGTGAAATGAGCTATACAAGAGATAGCTATGTGAATCCGTGGGTTTGTAATAAACAGATGTGGAGAGTCTGGGGTAGTTGATGGAGAAGTTGATGTCCAGAAATGGAAGAGTAGTGGAAGATATGTTAACTATATATTTGAGGGACAGGTGGAAGTTGGTGAAATGGTGCAGGAAGCACTTAAGCTGATCATTGGAGCATGTGGCGGCACTGACACAGTCATCAATATATCGCTTGAAGAGGTCAGGGACATAGCCAGTGTAGGAAGAGAAGAAACGTTCTTCTACCCAGCCAACAAAGATATTGGCATAGCTGGGTCCCATTCTGGTGCCCATGGCAACTCCACTCACCTGTTGGTAAAAAAGATTATTGAAGAAGAATGCGTTCAGTGTGAGAACCAGTGTTTCTGGTTGTTGTCCTTTAATTGATCTGCCACCAAAACATTAATCCTAAACAGTCAAACAAGTCCATGTGATGAAAACCCTTATGCTCTTTAATGTTTTTTTATGGATTGTACATCTGCACTAATTTCCCCCCCTCCCACTCATCAGCTTTTGGATGAGAGATTCTGATCACTGTATAAGATCAGAAGCAGTAGAAGAAACGGGCTTCTTTTCTGCTTATTTAACAGACTCCTAATGCAAACAACACATTACGAGTACAACGGAAAGGTTGCACCAAATGGGATCAAGCAATTTAAAACATATGTTCAGGGGACAGGAAAGTTGTTATAGAGATGAATGGTATTCATGAAACAAATAATGTTGCAAAAAACTTTGCCAAAAGTCACAACCCATTTAACATTCATCAGACAGGTTGAATCAGTTTGATATCTCTTAGGTTCAAAATGCACTCAACGGCTGTATAATGCAAGCTCAAGAGTCAAAAGAACAGTAGTGAACTACAATCTTACAATAATAAACAGCCATGTGATCTTGTGAATGATCTATCATACACCCTTGAAATGATGTGACAGATTTGGAAGTTTGCACAGCTTGTAGTCTTTCTAACTCCATGAGACACACAGACAGGGAGAGAAGCTGGGGGTCAGAGCGCAGGGTCAGCCACTGTGCTCTTGTGCCAAACAGGTCATACAAAGACTGCCATTCCTTATATCTTTCCCTGAACCTACATGTCTCTTCCTCACCTTCCAGAAGTGAAATATCGAGCTTCCACACACCCTTCCCCACAGTAACAGCCATTGGAATAGAAGGTGTACATGACAGTAAACAATGGTCAGAGAAAAAAAAACAGGGGTTAAGCCTGCGGTCGTGCAAGTATAATCAAGTATCAAAACAAAATCTATACGTGAGGCTTGGGTCCCATTAGACTAGTGCCATGTGAAACCTGCCCTCCCCTGACTATGAAGTTGGAAGCCATCTTTCAGTTTAAAATCTTTCCATAATGTTTGCAATAATATTGATGAATTATGAAATTGGACCCATCTCTCGCCCTTCATTCTGCCTTCTCTTTCTAAAAGGCAATTAAAATCCCCAGCTAAAACCACTGGTTACCATCCCAATAAATATACTCAGTTCCTGAATTAGGACATATCCGTCATGTGAGCAACTCAGACAATATATATTTAAGAGTTTAAATTTGACATTCATGAAACCCAGATACAGCACCAGTGCTCTCGCTGGTTTCACTACAAGGTGCTGACGTACCTCTACCTACTATACAGGCCTTTTCCTCCCCCCCCGCCCATTTGCTTTCCTTCTCTCCTCCTCCACCACCCCCACCATCCACAGGACAGTTCTCCATCTGCCCTCCTTGAGTCACCGGTTCTAAACCTTGGTCAGTAGGATTACATATGTAGCGGCGAGGCTTATTAATAAGACAGAATTAAGTGTTGCTGTGCTTTCCCAAATGAGGCCCCATCTCCCTCTTCAGCTCTGTGGTGCAGCCACAGAGAAACTATTCATGCAGGCTGATTTAAAGATGTTTTCTTTTGATAAGGGACAGCTCCCAAATGGGGATGCACTTAGCTAAGCCTGGCTATCATGATCAATGGTCATCCATTGGCGCCTATCTGTTTAGGGAGTGCCAGATGGACATCTGGGCTACATTCCTAGGTGTCAGGAGTAAGTTACTCATATCTCACCTTGATCAACCAATCAGGGACTGGTAGGGCCGAGTAACCGTCATGAAATTCTGATGCCCATTAAACTTTCAGCCAATGAACAAGCTGAAGTTCCTCCAGGTAAAAACAGGCAACAGAGAGCCTGGAGAAGGAGAACTATTCGGAAATTCTAAGGAGAATTCCAGGGGTGCGAGACAATTCCAGGCCAGGACGGCCCAGGAGCAGAAAGGCTCCCAAGGGCAGGACATTCTTGCAGCGTGCCTCCTGACCATCCTGAGACTCAGCCCGGACCACCACGGAATGGCCAGTGTGTCCGAGTGCCAGAACTTTCCTTTATTCTAAGTCTAGAGCGGAGGTTGCCATGAGTAACCAGAGGATCCACCCGAGGATAGCACCAGCAGCAAGCCTCATGAACAGGTCGGAACTGTGGACAGCCGAATCACTATTCAGAACTAGTGCTTCATCAGGAATGAACCGGTCTTCTTCCTGACTTGCTGGGACCCACAGTTATCTTTTCTCCTTTGCACAAACCGTGCTAGTTAAAGCCAACACTAACTAGCCAGTCAGTGAGCATCAGCAGCGCACCATCGCAAGCCGCACAGCACAGCCTGGCACCTAGCCAGACAGCGTGGATTGGACAGCAACAAGCCTGCAACTGTTTCTTTGTGCCCGCAGGAGATCTGAATCCCCAGAGATTGGATGAGTATTCAACTTCTATGCATTACAGCTCGAGAATTCAATTGTTATTCCAACCAGTTGATATCAATTTAATTTCTAAGAGTTATGTACTTGTTTTGAGTATCCAATGTAGAAGTTATAACCAAGTGCATTTACTAAACGGTCTAACTGAATGATATACTGAACGTATGTCCTCTTGATATATGTAACTCTTTGTGACTGATTGAATATATTCTTTTTGTATTCTGATAACCCTCACGATAAGATGTGTTAGGTTTACATACATATTCTATGTATTAATAAATGTATCCTCGTGTATTAGTACCTGTGTGTGTGCATTGTTTGAGTTATATCGCATGGTTGGATTCTAAAGCCATTAAAAGAATCATTTTGTGATTTACTGCTACAATTAACAATTGTCCCAGTAAATGCCCAAACCCTACAGAACTGGTGCCTCGTGAGAGCACACTACACATATATTGGAGAGATCTAAATCTTTCTGCATCATTATCATTCTCTTCTACCCCATCCTCACTCCCTTCACTCTATTCTGAACCCTCGCTCTCCTTTTCACCACTTTCTTCAACCTCAACCACATCCAGTTCCTGATCTATAACCACTGCTCCAGCCCTAAAATGCCTCTTCAAACTGTTTTTGTATTTTTGTTCCCAGCTTTGTTCTATTTGCAAAGGAAATTGGACAGTCTTTAAACACCTGACCTTCACACTTACATAGATTGCATTTCCTCACGCTTGTACATTCAGTATATGCATGTCCAATTTCCTTGCACTTCCCACACACCACCTTTGTACAGGCATCCACAAAGTGACCCAGCTCCCCACACCTCCTGCACAGTTTTGGCTGCCCTTGGTAGAACACAAGGCCTCTATTTTCACCTAATCCAATCAAAGAAGGAATGTGTTTAAATCCACCATAACCATTTTTATCTTCATGCAACAAAACAGGTACTCTCCATGCACAGTTCTAGATGCCATCATCATCCAAGACTTTCTGAGGCTCACCTTTCACTAAACAATACTTAGGCAACCATGTCACAATATCTTCCTTCATCACCATCTCATTAAACATGTGAACAATCACAGTCCTATTAGAAAGATCTGTCAGCGTCTGCCATTCAAACATTCTAATCAGGCCCACATCTTTTTTCTCTTTTATTTTTCTCCAAAATTCTTCCAATAACTTTGCCGATTTGAAACTAATGTCAAAACCAATTCCCTTCAGCAAAGTAATTAAGCAATTGACATCTAATGCCTTAACCTTTAACTCTTTCTGTAACACCTTCCTTGAAAAGTCCAACCGTGAAATATCACCCGAGTGAGCTGAGCCCTCACCACCCTTGTACACCAAACGTGCGCAAAAGTAACGGCGCATGCCGACCCTACAGGCCACCATGGCCGTTACAAATGAGTCAAAAGCAAAGCAAAGCAAACCAAACCAAACCTAAACCTCTTCTATGCACCAAACCCTTAATCTTATACTCGTACAAAAACTCTACTCTCAACTTCTAGGCTTTAACCCTGTAAATCTCCAACACTGGCTGGAGACTCTGTGTATCCGGGCTCAGCGGTTATATAGGACAGGACTCGGCGAGCTGCAGGTGAAACTCATTGCTCTGCGCTCCCCGTGCGGAATGCGCGTCTCCTCCCTCCAGACTCGTCACACGGCCTTCATACTCTACAGCGGGGAAAAAAAAACTCCCCTTTACTGTCTTCATACATCCCTCTTAAATCCCAGAAACACCGAAACTCCGGAGCGTTTCTGTGAGTCAGTACTGGGTTTCTCTGTTCGAGGTTACAAGCAGAAACAATAAAAGCGCTGAAAGCAGGAAGTTATTTCTGCTATTAGGCATAAACTTTTAAAAATAAATTTTCTGATTCCTAAAACCTAATAAAATCCATGTAAGTTTCCCTTTTGTTCCCAATGCACATAACTGAATATAAACCAGTCAAGTTCAGGTACTTTTCTGATGTATATGAATACACTAGTTCTGGCGCAGTTCTTACAACAAAGATACATTACGAACTTATTTTCATACGAGCTCTTGCCGTTTTTAAATTGAATAATTTTGTTTCAATTCGCTAAATCACACGAAACACCAGCAACACTCATCGTTAGCATCTGACCAATCACATTCCTGAATTTTAAAAGTATTTAGTATTTAGTTTTAACTTTTTTTTTTAATTTTATACACCTGTTTTACATATTCTTGCCATTTTTGGCATATTGTAAGTGGATTGTAACTTCAAATTGATCATTCCTGAGCTTTATAACTGTGTATCATTTCTTTTAACCTTATTTTAATATTTTTTAATTATTTTTGCATTTTACAGAACTTTTTAAATATATTGTGAGCATTTTAGCATAATTTTAAAATAGGACTATCAATGCTCCTGACTTTTAAACCTGTATTTCTTCTGACATTAATCTTTCCACCTGCAGATGAGGAGGGAGGTATTTGATTTTAAATTGGTTGATTTGGGGGGGAAATGTACATTAATTTCCTTGTGTGTATCACCAGTGGGAAACTTGGCATTTTTGGATGAATTGCAATCTATACTGCAAGGCCTTCAGACTGATATAGTAATGACTGGAGATTTAAATAACACATTTGATACATCACACAGGAACAGCATAACATCTAAAATGGCAGAACCCTCTAAATCACTGAAAAAATTCAGGCACATTCATAATCTAAAAGATGTTTGGTGGTTACTGTGTCCTGCTACCCTTTCATATTTTTTAGTGTGCACGAATCTGTCCCTCTTCTTTTACTAGTTTTTAAGGAATATTCTGAAATCTCTGATTACAAGATCAAGCCAGAAAAAAATGATGACAATTAGTAGGAAGAAAGATACAGTACAATGTATTGAAAATGTAATATGTTTTAAAGGATTAAAGGGAAAAGAAATACTTTATCTACGCAAACTAATTGAGCTGAGCTCCTCTAAACAATATAGCCTGAAGAATTGCCAAAGCACAATGTATCAATTTGGGTGACACTGGGGGGAAAGGATCACAACACTGAGAACCACAAGGCTTATTTTCAACAGCAAACTCTGTGCTTGAAAATATTTGACAAAAAAAGGAATATTACATGCACGGACACCAATATTTACCACTAGGGTAGAATGCAGCATAGAACAGTTGATTGAAGGTTAGTGTAACTCTATAGTGCATCACAGAGGTCAGTCTCTTCCCCCTCATTATGCAGGCTGACTTGTTCACAGTGAAGTGTCCTCCAGCGATAGTCAGCTGTAATCACCGAAGCAGACATGATGTTAATACTCTGACAGCACCTTGGCTGATTTGGTTAAAGTGTTTTCCCCCTGGTTATAAAAACGTCTCAAAATTCTGACACTGAGGTGTGAGACACAATGTAACAGCCTCTCATAATCCCGAAGTACAAGAAATTTTACTGTATTTTTTTTTAAATTTGATCCTGTGAACATTGCATGTCCCTCCTTCCTCATTACCAAAACATCTCAATGTCACCAACAGTATGTACATTTGTAATTACAACACTTCACTGTTGCATTTCTGAGTTGTGACATTGTGAACATGGCATGTTAAAGTATATAGAATATCTAGATCAGAACAGGCTAAATGCAATTCATAGTGATTTATCATTTTCTTATTTTCTAAATAAAAAAAAATATTTTTTCAGTGATTATGACACTTCGGTATGACATAAAATATGCTTCAATGACAGAATAAATAATCATGGAAAAAATACCCACAGTGGTATTCATATTTGTGATTATAGGAATGTTAAATATCAGGTGAGTAGCTGCGTCAGCATGCGTAGGCTGCAAAGGAACAACTAAACGGTTATTCCATGCTGAAAAGAGAAGAAAAGAATCACAACGTTTCGGCTGTGGAGCCTTCTTCAGGTGTGAGAAAGACAGGGCAGTAAGCAAAGATAATTTTCTTTTTATCTTTGCTGACTGCAGTTTATCTTTGATGACAACATCAAAGACATTAAGTAATTTTTACTGCTAACAGCTCCACATCAACTTCCTTTTATATCTAACCTCATCAGATCTCTCAACTCCCAACTCTTCCAGTTTCTCACTTCAGAGAAGGATAAAACATTCAATCATCCTTTACATAGAAAAACCATCAACACCCCTACCACCTCCACCAATCCTAACCTTGTTGTTACTATACCCTCTGACCTTTCCCTTTCACCCCTTTGCATCCTCAGCTAACATATTTTAAAATTACAATAGACTGTATAGTATTTATGTTTAAAATTAAGGTAAATATGTCAAAATATCAAAATCCACCTGCACAGTGCTATCGTAACAATGCTTGTCAAGTTCTCAAACAAACCTGCATTGTATTTTTAAAATATTTCAGCAGAGGATTCAACTGGAGTATAAATGACGATTCGACGATCATTTTTCTTGGGTGAATATGGTTTTCTGGGGAGTTACGATGTTGGGCATTGTTGGACATTTCCTGGTGATCCTGACACGTGTTAAACACTCGCATTTGTTGCAAATATTAAAATGGCTATGGTTTCGCTGAGAAATCCAATCAACCAAAGAAAGTGTTTACATCGCAAACGAAATCCGTCCCTGGGTGGATTTGAACCACCAACCTTTCGGTTAACAGCCGAACGCGCTAACCAATTGCGCCACAGAGACTAACTTGTAGGTTCGTCTCTCGAATCACAAATTTCTGGTTAAAAAAAAAATCTTCTATTTTGCCAGCCGGTAATATTTCTTCTGCACTGATAACCAAGAATTTTCCGCAAGCTGTGTGAATTTCATCAAAAATAAGTTTTCCAGAAAGGAAATGAACACATGCATTTAACGAAATCAAGCCCTTTGTGAGTGCCCAAAATGGCACGTTCTGTACTACAAGAAAGGAAGAAATACACGGCTGGGATTTGAACCTAGGTTTTTTTGTTTAATAAAAAGGCGCTTTAACCAACTAAGCTACGGTGACAGGACAGCTATCACGTTTTACAGCCACTTGGACACACCGCTTTGAGACATCTGCGTTCAGTAAGCGCTGAACCTGCTCTCAGAGCAAATTGCCTCTTTTACATAGCAGCCCCGACACTGAGAAACGAAGAGAACTGGCTTTAATCTGGCATTTTTCATGTCCAATGCGTTTGACATCTCCCAAGGGCGACAGAGTTCTTTTGCAACACGATTTCTTCTTCTTTTTTCTTTCTGTACGCTTTGATAAAAAACGAAAAATCGTGCAAGGGAAAAATGTATTTTTTTCATAGAGAAAACGTGCACCAGGAAATGTTGTGTTGAGAAGAAATGATTTAACATGATACGTGACCTAATTTATCGGAGCAATTGCTCACCCAGCAAGGTCTGGAGAGTCTGGTGGATGTGATAATTATACGGTGTTGCGGAAGAAAACAGTATTTCTTTGAATTCTCAATCAATCGGAATTTCAGTGCGAAACATAAACCCCTTGTTATATTTAAAGAGGTTATATTTTAAAACTCATAAAAAATCAGAAAACACATGTTTCTCACTTTGAAATTTTAGACGGAGCGGTGCATTACTAGTAGCGGCGCTGAGCACAGTATGGGAGAATTCAGGTTATGTGAAATGCCAGCGGTTTAATAAATAACACGTCTGATTTCGGATCATAAGATTGTAGGTTCGACTTCTACCTGGCTCGTGTAAATTATATTCAAGCTCTTCAGTAATAGATGTCTATTACGTAATGAACCGCACCTGAAAGCGAACGTTGGGTCTATTTCCTTTGTTTTCCAGCATGAAATAGCAAATCGTTACAAAAAGTACCTGCTAATGTCCAATAGCTTTTTTTTTTCAAATAACATTTTCAGGCTTCAGACACTTTTTAATAAAACAAAAGTGTCCGGAAACTCCCTAACTTTCAGGTTTGCTTGAACCTGTATTAAAAGAAGTTATTCGAAACTTCCGGGATTCCATTATCTGATGTAGCTGTCTCTAAAGACGGATGTGATGTTTCGCAGATGTGAACTGTGCCTTCTCTCTTGTGTTCAAGAGGTATTCGCTGTGTGAGATCCTAACTGCATATCCAGTAGGGCTCTGTTTTGTTTAGATTATCTATGTGGTGTACAGATAGAACTCAACTACATGGTGTGAATTCCGTGTTCAGGACGAGCAGAACCTGAAAAACTAAAAGCAGACCTCGACATAATTTGAACACACAGCCTTCTGATGTAGAATCAGACATGCTACCTTTGCGCCACGAGGTCACAGCTATCAGCTAATTTGAATTCCCCAAAGGAGACAAATCAGCTTCACAAAAAATTCTCATGTGAAGAGCGCCGCTCTTCCGAAGAGAGTCTCTTCATCCCAGACCACATTTTATTCTTCCTGCGCAGCTCTTGTGCAGGTGTTGTTCTCGATAACAGATCCAGGAACACTGACTGTTTTTCTATTTTTTTTAATTAAGTACCCCATGGTGCAACGGTAGCACGTCTGACTCTAAAAACCGAAGTTAATTTTCAAAGTATATCGGAGTCAACTGATACTGATCAGGTTCTGCTGCTGCTGAACCCGCAGTCTTCACCTTAAAGTTCAATTTCCCAAGCCTTCTGACCTTATATGTCCATCCCTTCTCGTCAAAACTCGTATTTTCACAGGGTACCCTACAGAAATCGCAGTAGAATGAAAAACTCCAGTAGATCTCGGCTGCTGTTGGTGATTTTCCTTTAAAAACAAATTAATCTCCGGAAATTTTGCGGAGTGTATCACTTTCACTGAGACCGAGGAGTGTTAAGATGTACATGAGTCTTTGTGGCTCGGTTGTTAACCAAAAGGGTGGTGGTTTGAGCCCTCCCAGGGACACTATGAGCCTTTTAATGTACACACCCGTCTCACTTCATCTCCACGGCCGGTCTTGTACCACAATCAAATACGGAGCCCGCAGGGGGTAGTAGGCTCGCAAATATAGCTCACTGTGTATATAATGAAGAAGCAGAAGTTACTTTCTTATCTGCATGTTGCAGAGCCTTACGCAACTCGTACCATTAGCTGAGGTTTGATCCCTGCACGGGCTATTAGTTGAAAGGCCATTGTAAATGACGTGTAAGAGATTTATCCAGCTGGCTTTTATGTTTCACACAAAATTGAGATCTTGAAACCAAAATAGTTAGAAATATGGAACACAACCGTTGTTCCCCAAGAAGGAAAGCTGTTTTGTACTGACGTCACTCCTTTTTATTTAACCCAGATTGTGAAGACAACTCTGCCCTATCAAAGGAAAATGTTACACAAAAGTTGGAAAGCACACTCTGAACCCATCTGTATATTTGATTCCCACGATCCATTCAAAGCTGCTTAGTGTTTCACAAGCAAATCATTTCAGGGAAGAAACTCAGTTTAGTGAACTACTTTTGTATTTTCACTTATTGAATTTGATCTTTGTACTCTCTTTGCATTCTCAGCAATAATATTTCAAAACTACAGTTCGGATATATTGGAAAACTTCACAAGCATTATTAGGTTAGGACTGTAAAATTGTATTTTAATATCTTGGTATATTTACCTTCATTTTAATAAAGATATAACCATAAATGTTGTTAAGCATATTGTACTTTTGTCGTACTTTTTAAAACATTTTTGCTGAGGACGCATGGCGACTATCAAACCTTGTGATACATGCAAGACATCTGTAAACGAAAATGTAATTACAATAAAATTGGCAATTAACAGAAAACCACAATTTGTATAATATTATTCCTTGATACCGATGATCAGTTGAAGGATTTGGAGAAACTATCAAAGAAACAGCACCAATAGCAGATGATTTTGGTTTTGAACCCATCTTTACACCTCAATAATCCATTTGTCCTCGAAAAAAGAAAAGACAGGCATGTTTTGAGTCTCATAATTATCCTCTTCTCGATCCAAAAGAAACGTAAACATTTGAGTGCTTCTGTAGTATTTTGGATTTTCTTATGAAGATCTCACGAAGTATTGCTAGGATCTATATCTAGCGTTCGGTACCGATAAAACTGCTGATATTGATTGAGTAAAAATCTATGATGTATTGACAGCTTTATCTGAAGCGAGAAGTCCTCGGACGCCGCTTATAAAGTGTTGGGATTCATACCAAGAAATACTTTTTGTTTTCCCACCCAAAATGCTGCTATTGAATTACACAGTATATGAACATTACCAGTTTTGGTAGCTTCTGGGTGCGATTTTCCAAAACTGGAACTAATTACAAAATGATTTAAGATGAACCATGTCCAAAAATTGTAAATCATGACTAATATTAATATCAACTGAAATTACTACAGTAAAAAAGATTTAACCGAAATATTCATAAGGCTATGCAAGCCTAAAAAGTAGAACAATTAATTTCATATAACTTTTATTTTTTATTTTTTTAGAAATGGGCTCACACACCTGAAGACACTAACGTTTCTCTCCGTTAGAGTATGTGAATAACAGTTTAACCCAAAATGTTTGTAATTGTGATTTTGTTAAAATGCTATCAGCAGTAAGAAATTATTAAGAAAGTAAGAAATTGTTTTATTTCATAAACTGTAAGATGTGAAGAGAGTTTACAGTTCGAAGCGTTCAGGATCCAAGCCCATGTGCGGATGGTTGTGTTTCTTGAATCTCTTGTAATCATCAAAAGTCACTGTTTAGTCCTTCAGTTTTTTCTTGAGTTGTACCATGGATATTTCATACGATCCATACTTTTCATGCTCTTTTGAATTTTCCTTCACTTATGGAAAAAGTTCAAGGTGTTCTTGTCGCTGTGCTCCACATCTAGACGAGAGCACATGTAACAGTACAGGACACGCAGTGAGGAATTCACACAGCTTTTAGCTCAGTGCGGAGTGCAGAAGGAGGACTCGCTCGCTGAATGATCTCTCAAGAAATCCAGGGTGAGATTCAACAGGTGGCTTCTTCAACAGCCACGACAAGTCTGAAGATGTTCTCTGAATTTCCTGAATATAACGTTAAATTAGTTCAAATAATTTGGTAGTTAACACAACTAAATGCTTTGGAGGTATATTTAAAACAGCAGAGCAAGACTTCAGGCACTTCAAGTATGCATTAAATTAATTGTGTAAACCTGGATCTATATGAAAAAGAGTTCTCTTGTTCATAATATCTTTTTATATTTGTTAATTGAATATATCAATTGAGTATATCTGTTATATTTTTGAATGGGATGGGACTGTACATAATCCTATTTTAACGTGTCCTGCATTTTAACTTAGTGAACAGATAAATTGAAATGTTCTGATTCCGAGCCCCTGCAGTTCGTGCTAATTAGAACCACAACAATGCTCCTGAGTCCTGAGCACCACACTGAGCACACGATCAGCTGGGCTCTGACTTGTTCAGCACGACTTCTTGTTGCGGTTGAGCTCAGAGCTGGAGATGATCTCCATATTCTAACTAGTCCTAAACGTAGTACACAGTACACACTTTTTTAAAACAATTTAAAATATTACACAAAGGCTGTAAAGCACACTTTGAATCGATCCGAATATTTGATTTCAGCGATCCATTTAGGCAACAACAGGCAACGTGGCGCTTCTCCAGCAAAGCATTTCTCACTTTTGTGAACTACTGGTGCTTTTAACACACCAATCTATGAAGCTCGTCAGGATGGCCGAGTGGTGTAAGGTGCTAGAATCAAGGATTCATGTCTTTTCATTGCTTGGGTGTTTTGGTCTCTGAATAGAGGCGTGGGTTCAAATCCCACTCCTGACAGCTAATACCGTTTCCCTGTCTTGCATTTTTCCCATCGTTTTGTGCTCGCTGACAACGACAGGAAGAGGAAAACGGAGAAACCGCTTAGCAGGCACATGATGGGCAGGGAAATGCTTCATGAACACTTCAATGTGATTAGCAGAAAGAAAAGAGGGACCTGTTTACACCGAGAGTGGTCAGAGTATGGAACAATGAACGTGATCGTATAGTGGTCAGTACTTTGCGTTGTGGCCGCAACAACCCCGGTCCGACTCCGGGTCCCGGCAGAATAGGGGCATCTGCTTTTACTACATGCACGAATGAAGGCAAAAAAAAGTCAATCGATGTGAACGAACGGCGCTTTACAGAGGAGTACTGCCTGACTGGATCATTGATGAACGACAGAGGCCACTCCGACCTCTTCTCTGTTTTCTTCAATGACTTACTAAGGATCTTCTTCACATTCACCCATGCAGGGGAAGCCAGTTACACCAAAGCAAACGCATGAAAGTGCATTTCAAGCAGAGACCAGGAGGGACCTGTTTGCTGGAGCCGATTCTTGATGAGATCTTGGGCTCACTAAGAGGCCCCCGCTGGATGCTAATCTTTCTGTTGTTCTCGCAGGTGCTGCGCTGCTTTTGAGCCGACAGAGCTCGTCTTGGTCTGTTGGCACAGCCCAATTGCAAATGATCGGCTCCGCGTACAGAAGGAACGTGCGTTTGGTACAAGAGTGCATGAAGGCACCGGAAATACATTGGGAACAAATGACCGGTGGCTCAAGACCTCTGTGAAGTACAGGAGCATGCAAAAAGAGGCTGTTTTCTCCCAGTCTTGAACCAGGGATCTTTCGCGTATTAGGCAAATGTGATAACCGCTACACTACAGAAACCTGCAGGGGCCCCTGCTGGTGTCTCGCTTGCGTTTCAGGCTGAGAAAGGGAAGCCTCACTTTAGGCAGGGGGTGCTGGAGAGAGGAAAAAAGGCCGCGATGAAACAAAATGTCGCAACCCAGGAGCAAACCAGGGACCTTTAGATCTTCAGTCTAACACTCTCCTAACTCAGCTATTTCAGCTGTGTGCACAGTCCACAGCCACCTGCTCTAGTCTTCCTATGTTGCAGCATGAGCGCACCAAGAGGAGCGGGAGAGTGTTGCGGGAACATCACTCAGAAGGAAAGCCACCCAGCTGCGCCCTCTGAGCTCTGTCCAGCGTATCTTCCTCGCGTGGACTCCTGCCTGCGACGGGCAGGAAGCAATTAGCAAGAACAGAACAACACCCCACGGGTGTCTCATGACCACACCTTAGCTTCGCCAATGCTATTCTGCTGATTCCAGTGTCTTTGTTGGGGTGCGCTGATTGACCGTGCTCTCTCACCAGAGCTCAGCACGCCTGTCATGGACGGAGCACGATTCCCACTGGAGCCTGGAGACGACACAGGCAGCACAAGGGAAGCTGCAGAGTGCGAGACCACGGAGGTACTGCGCAGAGACTTCTAATACCTGGAGGCAAGGATCTACTGGTTCAGTAACTGACGACCACGGGAGACATTGGCATTGGAACAGAGGTACTGTACAGAGACTTTTAACACCTGAAGGCAAGGAACAAGGAAACTGGCACAGTTAGCCGATTCAAACTGAGAGGAATGTAATACAGCCCGTAGAGGATTTCTATTGTTACCTGAACAGAGACTGGGGAAATAGGACTGGGTGATACCCCTCTCCTCCATGTGGGCCATCAGAGACTACAGGGACTAAGTAGAAATGTTTGTGTGGCCCTCTTCAGTATTTTACAGGGAAGACTGCTGCCCCTCTGTATTCAATATGACCCTGGGAAGGACCTTTTGCTGCTGTGAATGCTGTTTTTCGATGTGTTTTTGGGTGACAGTGAATGTGAATGTAGTTAGAAAATAAAAGGGCACTGATACAATACAAATGCTTGTCGCTGGTCTGTGTGTGCATTTGGTGATTCTGGGAGATAAACAGAACCTGTGGTAATGTAGAGGGGCCCCAGCACCCCGTTTGTATTGCTAGGTGGCGTAGTCGGACACGAGGCATGAACATTCCTCGCCCATAGGGTTCACCTTACTGTGACATAAACATTAAAATAAGCCCCTGTAGGACCAGCAGTAGTGAGATACAACATCAAAAGAATACATCAATTAAATAAACTAAGGGGATCTCTTTAATTCCAGACTCCAGCCCAGCCTGCACTCAGGGAGCAGTCCTAGGGGTGTCAACTTCACACCTGCCTTCCCTGGGGAATGATGAAGGACCGGTTCCTCACGGACAGGAGCTGGGCGCCTGTGTGTGCGGTTCTGCAGGCTGGACGGCTGTCAGGAGACGTGGAGAGACAAAACAGCCCCCTGCCAGTTTCCTTTCCCCTGGACTCTGCCTTCTTCTGAAGCGCGAGTCTGCTCAGTGCCGCTGTGCCCAGTCCGCCAAGCTCCGAGCAGCAGGACTGGGAGTCTGGACAAGAGAACCATGCCCGCTCTCTTCACGGAGGTCAAGACCACCGAGATCTCAGGGAGAGCGTGTCTGGCCCCTGTGGGCCGGGGTTCGAACAGTGAGCGGGCTCCGAGGCCCAGGTATCCCAGGGGAACTAATCTTCTCAACTCGGGACCGAGGAACAGCGGCTGTCCGGATCTGAAGGGACAGATTCTGAACTGCTGACTAGAACTGCCAGAGAACTGTTCTTTTTCTTCCCAATCACATTTTTCCTGAGAGTAACACGTTGATGAGTAAAGAGACTTCTGAGTGCAAGCTGGTTTTCAGTTTAATCCTTAGTGACAGTCGCACATTGATGAGCAAAGAGATTGGGCTGGACTTTGTGGCTCTGTTGAGTAGGGGCTGGACTCTGAGCTGTAATGGTCTCGGCAGGGCTGTGCGGTTTAGTAGGGATAATACAAGTAATAATAATAATTGCTTACACTTATATAGCACTTTTCTGGACACTCCACTTAAAGCACTTTACAGGTAATGGGGAATCCCCCCTGGATGATAGATGACACCAGCTGTCAGTGGGGAGGAAAGCAGAGGGATGAAGCCAGTTCAGAGATGGGGATTATTAGGAGGTCATGATTGATAAGGGCCAATGGGAAATTTGGCCAGGACACTGGGTTAACACCCCTACTCTTTTCCAGAAACACCCTGGGATTTTTAATGACCACCAAGAGTCAGGACGTTGGTTTTTTGTCTCATCCAAAGGATGGCACCTGTTTACAGTATAGTGTCCCCCATCACTATAATGGGGCATTAGGACCCACATGGACTGCAGGGTGAGCACCCCCTGCTGGCCCCACTAGCACCTCTTCCAGCAGCAACCTTAGTTTTTCCCCAGAAGGTCTCCCATCCAGGTACTGACCAGGCTCACACCCACTGAGCTTCAGTGGGGGCTGCCAGCTAAAAGTTGCAGAGTGATATGGCTGCTGGACATAATAGGGAAAACTAATAGGGCACCTGATACTAGTATTTCATGCGATGAAAAGCCAACTCATGGGATGTCTTCACAATTCCTTCTCAATACTAGAAGGAACTCGTGATGTATTCACAATGTCGGAGGATTTCATCAGAGCAGCCGGTTCCATCTGACCTTCCCATGGGAGCTGAAATGTCCTCTGTGAAAGATTACGGCATGCCATTTCTTTTAGATGTGTAATCTACTGAATTATTAATGTGATGGCTGCTTATTCCTGTAAACAGAATGGACCCCGATCCCCATCTCCAAATCCAGTCAAACCCCCCATGAATCATTCCAGACGAAAGAGAACCAGCCTCTTTCCTCCTCCTGTGTTTTACACGCAGCTGGGGGGGGGGGAGTCATGGTCATGCCCTGAGCATTGGGATGGTGTGGTGTCATTAGGTAGATAGATACATAATACTTTATTAATCCCATAGGGAAATTGGCAGACAGAGGTCTGAATTAAAGCCGATCGGAAGAATTAACTTCATGGTTTCTACCACTACTGTGCAGGCAGGAAAACTCTGTGAGATTTAGAAATGTAGAAAAAGACTAAGGTGACACACCTGGGCCAATTTTCCTAGACGTCAGTGAACCCACCAGCATGTCTCTGGACTGTGGGAGGAAACCCACATGGACACTGGGAGAACGTACAAATTCTACACAGATAGAGCACTCCAGGAGTCAAAACCGGGGCCACAGCGCTGTAAGGCACTGTGCTGTGCTATATAACTGAAGTACAGCCAGTGGGAAGAAAGCTGACCTAGAGTCCTCAGCTTCCTAGCTTGAAGCAGTCACCTGACCAATGCCTCCAAATCAGTCAGGTGACAGAGGATGGCGCAGGTTATCCCCCCCCCCCCCCAATGCCTTCTGGGAAATGTAGTTTCAGACACAAGCCGCCATCTTTGTCAGAGCCTCGCACCCTCTTGCGCCACATGATCGAGACAGCAGAGGACCCGCTGATGGGCAGGGGATTGAAAGAAGAGGTCCTCAAGGCCCATCTGCCTTCACCAAACAGTTCGACGAAAGGTGCGTCATTCCCCCCCAAAAAATAAGGGGTCTCACCGGCCTCTTTTACGGATAATCACTGCGAAAAAAAGCCACTACGCAAGAGGTGCTGACCGACTTTTTATTGAGTGTGAACAGCATCACCGGAGCTTCACGAACTGGGGGCGGAGGAAGGAGTCGACCCCTTCAGAGCGGTCGATATCCCAGCAGCCCCCTGACTCGAAGCGCCGCCCTACTTCGGCCCCTCAACCGCCTTTCCAGCAGCTTTTTCTGGCAGCTCCCAGATGGTGGGGGGGTTCAGCTTGTCCAGCTGCGCCACCACGCTGTCGTACTCCTGCTGCCACTGCTCCTTGCTCAGGGCCGAGGGGCTGACCTCCAGGAACCTGTAGGCCTCCTTGGACTGCAGGATGAACATTCCGCGGATGTGCATGCAGACATTGCAGAAGCTCTTCCAGATCTGCAGGGGGGGGGGGGGAAGGGGGAGGAGGAGAAGCACAGACGTGAGGTCGACCTGAGCGGCGCGGGAAACGCGAGATCTCGCTGTACTAGACATTAGGACCCATGTGGACTGCAGGGTGAGTGCCCCCTGCTGGCCCCACTAACACCTCTTCCAGCAGCAACCAGTGGGGATGGCAGTTGCCATCTTGGGTGCGAGAGGGGGTTTGAGACCGTTCAGTGAAGGGCAGTTCAGAGCAACAGGATTTATCCCTGTCACACAGAGGCCTGGAGAATAACGCGGACCATTTGGAATCAAAACGCACCCATCAGCCCGCCAGGAATCATCTGCTCACTCGGGGGGGCGCACCTCTATCCCAGAAGGCATTGGGGTGCGGTCCACATGTCTCGCAAACCCTTGCAGTGATAATCCACCCGCAGGATTATCCCTGACCAGTGAAAGGATCTGACCGAATTCTAGCCCAGAAGGGGGCCGTCTGGATGTTTAGCACATGACTACTCTCTGATCCACAGCTACAGCTCATGATCCCCTGCGTCCCCTGTGAAACCTCCCACCTTGCTCTTCAATCTCGTAGCCTTTGGTCTCCATCGCCTTAGGCTACACTTTTGACTCTCGTTTTTCTTATTCCACCTGACAGGGTGATGACAGAACAGCCTCCCCACGACACCACCCGCGCCTATACAGGACAAGCACTGCACCCATCAGAAGCCACAGTAACCACTGCATCGGCAGCTCAGGGGCTGCCTGTAGGATTGTTGGTGCTGCAGCTCAATCAGAGTGTCTGGGGTGTGCAGGCAAAGATCTGGGCCAACAGGTACCAGATCAGAGAAGCTCAACCCGCCAGGCAGGACAGCTCTGTCCACCCCCGCTCTGAGATTGATCTACCAGAATCGCTCTGGGAAAAAAAAACAACACTGACCGGCTCGGCCTTATCCAGGCTGGACAGGAAGTCCATCTCACAGTCCTCCAGGAAGTCCAGCATGTCATCTCCGGCGAAGGTCCTCTGCTTGAGGTTGTCCAGCGCCACGCCGGTCGTCTCCCAGAACTTCTTCATCTGCAGCAGGATCTCCTGGATCTTGGTCAGGCACTTCTGGACCTCCGCCAGCATCTTGGGATCTCCAATGGATCCTGGGAGGCAGAGGAGGAAAACAGGAATTGCTGGAGGGGCTGGATCAAGAGGCAGATGTCATTTTTAGATGGAAACATACCCTGGCTTCTCTCAAGACACAGCTGGATGAGCTCCTCCAGTCAGGACAGGAGGGTCTCCTTTACACAAAGGGTGGGGGAGTGGGGAACAAGCTGCCCAGCCATGTTGCTGGAGCCGACACCCAGAATTGGGTAAAGATGCAGCTGGACAGGAGGCGCTTCTTTTACACAAAGGGTGGGGGGAGTGGGGAACACCCTGCCCAGCCATGTTGCTGAAGCCAACACCCAGAATTCGGTTAAGACGCAGCTGGCTGAGATCTGCTTCTCAGTCAGTTACCGATCTGCCAGCCGAGCCTGGAGGTTACAAACAGGACGTTTTCGTGCACCGAGCTGCCGGACCGGGACAGGCCTGTCCTGAGCTGCCGGTGGGAATCGGGGTCGCCGAGGCCGTGACCTCACCCCGGCAGACAAGCCTCATCCCAGCGGCCCCCCACGGTTCGGCAACCCACCCGCCTACTGGTTTCAACTCTGGCGACAGCTCAGGTCTGTTACAAGCAAACAATCACATAAAAAAACAAAACACATTTCCCTAAATCCTGACTTTGCTATGGGCTTGAAGCCGAGAGCGGGACTTCAGTCAGGACAGGAGCGGCTCCTTCACACAAAGGGTGGTAGGGGTGTGGAGCAAGCCGTCCAGCCATGTTGTTGAGGCCAATACCCCGCACAAAACACGTTCCAGCGGCCCCCACGATCCGGCAACCCGCCCGTCTACCCATGTCGATCTGGACCTTGGCGTAGTCCAGCTGCAGCCGGATCAGCTCCTTCTCCTTCTGCCACAGCTCTGACACCTTGGCGTCCTTGCGGCTGCGCAGCTCCTCCAGCTGGACCTTGAGGGACTCCACGGCCGCCTTGTCCTTGGGGTCGTTGGTGGCCTTCTGGATGGTGTTGATCATGGCGCCCAGGATGGGCACCACGGCCGCCACGATGCCGAACTTGCGGTCCCGCTCCCCGATGCTGTTGATGAGGCCCTGCAGCTCCTTGTTCTTGTCCTGGATGTCCGTCTCCAGCTGGTTCCTCTCCCCCTGTAGCTGTTTGACCGAGGTGTCTAGCTTGCTGCACTGTCCCTCCAGGGCCTTGGCCTCCGCCGTCTTCTCCTTCTTCTGCTGCTCCTTGTCCGCCTTGGTCTTGACCACGTCGCTGCAGGTGTCACCCACACCTTTGCTCAGATTCTCATACCTGGGGGGAGACAGGGGGGGAGATGTCCACCTGCTGAAAAACTAAGGTTGCTGCTGGGAGAGGTGTTAGTGGGGCCAGCAGGGGGCGCTCACCCTGTGGTCTGTATGGGTCCTGATGCTCCAGTATAGTGACAGGGACCCTATACTGTAAACAGGCGCCGTCCTTCGTGTGAGACGTAAAACTGAGGTCTTGACTCTCTGTGGTCATTAAAAATCCCAGGGTGTTTCTCGAAAAGAGTAGGAGTGTAACCCCGGTGTCCTGGCCAAATTTCCTCCTAAAAGTCCCCCTCTCTGAACTGGCTTCATCCCTCTGCTCTCCTCCTCACTGAAAGCTGATGTGTGGTGAGCGTTCTGGTGCACTATGGCTGCTGTCGCATAATCCAGGTGGGGCTGCACATTGGTGGTGGTGGAGGGGAGTCCCCATTACCTGTAAAGCACTTTGAGTCGACTTTCCAGAAAAGCACTATATAAGCATAAGCAATTATTATTATTATTATTATTATTATTGCTGCTTGAAAGCAGCCTGGGACCCAGTGGAAGGAGCCTCCCCCTGTTCGCCATCAGAGGGCAGCAGTGTGAATGATTCACCGCTACATCTGCTGAACTCCACTCGCCTCCGCGCGCTGCTCTTCTTGCTGGTGTTACTGAAGTTATTGCGCATTTACTGTCCAGCACTGCCCGTTGTTGGTGTTGGGTTGTGCATGATGGTGGGCTGTCATGACTGTTGTTATTTACTGTTTTGTAACGTGCCATGCACACTGTGCCGTCTTTTTTGTACTGTGCGCCTCCCGAGAGAACGGGGCCAATACGAACTCCTATGGACTGTATGTGTGCATACTGTAGGGCAATCCTACTCTGTTGGCGAGAAGCGAGGCCCTGCACCCCAGCTACTCCAGGTGGCACCATATAAATGGCCGACCCTGCGCTTTGACCCCCAGCTTCTCTCTCCCTATCTGTGTGTCTCATGGAGAGCAAGCTGGAGTGTGAAAAGACAAATTCCCAATGCAAGAAACTGTATAGGGTTAATAAAGTGATCTTATAAATTACTCTGCCTCTCATCCCCTGCGCTACTTCTGGTTTGTGATCTTTGAGGTTACTGGGTGACCGATGAAGAGTTTTGACTGGGTTGATGCATTCTCATGCATTTGATGCCAACAGCAGAGGAGGATCCCGCAGTACTTTCTCCTAGTTGGTAAAATAAGGTATTCAGTGGTGTCAGAACAACGATAACGGGCACCCTGGGCTGACAGTCTATCTAATATGAAGCAAACGTCAGCTCCCGAGACAGTATGGGAGCGGATAATTCAAGCCTAACAGGAAGTGCTTTTCACAAAGGGTGGTGGGAGGGTGGAGTAAGCCGCTCGGTTGGAATGAATCCTGATATCCCAGGATCTCTGGCTGCTTGCAATGACGGGTTCCCCCATGGCAGAGCTGGAGCTCTGGGGGGGTCTTACTTCTCCACCGATCGGTCCACTTGGTGGCAGATGTCCTCGATCCAGCCCTTCGACTTGTCCAGGAACTTCTTGGCCAGCGCCACGTTCCTCTTCTTCACGGCCGTCCGGATCATCGGCAGCATGGTGCCAACGATGTTGGTCCCCGTACTGGCGCACTGCGAGCGAGATCAAGCGCCAGCACCGTTATCTCTGTTTCGCAATCCTGACCCCTCTGCTGTCTCAAGAGTCTCCAGCGCTTTTATTTCAACAGGGAAGACACCCTGGATCTAGATTTTAGGATTGGGATGTATTTTACAGCAGACTATCCATCCATTTTCTCAGAGCTCTCTCCAGTACAGGGTCACAGGGGGAAGCTGGGGTCTATCCCAGCAAGCAACAGGCACAAGGCAGGTTCACCCTGGACAGGACACCAGTCCATCACAGGACACACAGACACACACACATGGACAGGACAGGACAGGACAGGACACTAGTCCATCACAGGACACGGACACACACACACACACACACACACACACACACACTAGGGAAAATGCACCTGCCAGTATGATTTTGTACTATGGTAGGAAACTGGAGCACCCAGAGGAAACCTGCATGAACACAGGGAGAATATGCAAAGTCCATGTAGGAGTTTGTAGGAGTCTATGGAAGCCTCCCAGGGTTCTCCCAAGACCCAACTAAATGTATGGAATACAAGTTCATTTGTAGAACCCTTTGAAAATGAGATTTTTTCCAGATTTTAAATTTCATTAAATTTTCTGCACACACAACTGAGACACATACACAACTGAGACACACACACCTGTCAAAGCATGTGTGCACACACATACACAACTGAGACACACACCGGTAGCAGCAGGTGCCCACACACACACACACAACTGAGACACACACACCTGTAGCAACAGGTACACACACTCACGCAAACCTGGAGCTGTAAGTACGAGGACTCACCTGGAGCAGCAGGTACTCTCTCTCACACACACACACACACACACTCACTCACACACACACACACACACACACACACACACACAGAGAGACACAGACCCACCTGGAGCAGCAGGACCTCGGAGGAGGCGAACAGCTGCTGGCTCTCGGTGGCCTTGAGCCTCAGTTTCCTCTCCAGCTCAGGGTGGGTGGCCAGACACAGGTAGGACAGGTGGAAGAGCAAAGCTGTCTTCTCGGCGGCCGGGACCATATCCCTGAACATCTCCATGTCATTCATCAGCTGCTGATCCGCAGGCACTAGGTCTGAGAGAGACATTCAGGAAAGAAAAGGCTTTTTAAATATTTTCTTCACCCCCACGTCCCCCATGTCAAAACCCTCCCAACCCAGAGTGTCCAACATGAACACCTTGAGCCCTTGAGTCTGTGTAAAACTTTCTGCACATCTGCCTTGTGCAAACACCTTCAGTAACTGAAATCAAGACAGTTCACTGTGGTTCAGCTCGTGAATCCTAAAGCCTCATTATACCTCCATAAGACACCAAGGGGTCAAAAACCACAGCTGAAGTCGGAGAATCACAATATCCGAATCGGGTTAACGGATCAGAACACGCTTACCGCGACACTGAGACATCTTGAAGCAGGTTTGTGGGCGACCTTAGGCACTGAAACGTCTGTCCTGCAAAGAGAAAGAGGGTGTTTTTTTAAGGCAAATATCAAGAAAATAATAAAGTTATTTCCCTCTCACCCCCTGCCGCTCCTATGCCAGAACACCAGCTGAACACCGCCGATGGAGAGCAGCTGGGTTTGAGATGAACTACAATACAAGCTGAGAGACCAACAAATTGCTTGAGATACCCTACTGGGGAGGTATCAAGTAGAGAAAGCACACACCGATTTCAAGTCTACACAAGTTTCAGCCGCATTTTCTAGCGGCCTCACAGCTCACTGGAATGGTGTGCAAATTTTCATAAAACGAGCATCTGGTCTCCTCTTAACAACTAATCATTTTCTTTGACCAGCGGACAAAACACACACACCCCTCCCCCCACATTAAGACCAGGAGAGACAGGAGGACTGCAAGCCTGACTGGTTCAAATCGAAAGCACATGGCAAAGGCAGCAGATGGGACAACGGAGCCTAAACGGATATAGTAAGGCATCCTAGAGCATATTAATAAAAAAAGCCTTTAGACTCACGGCTGTACGAAGCTCTCTCAGCTCTTCCCGGAGGACTTTGAAAGTGTGCCCTTCTCTGAGCCTGTTTTATAGTGCTCCGAACAGGTAAGAAACACCATATAAGGCTTGCAGGGCTGCAGAACCCCGCCCCTACTCAGACTGCTCCAGGGGAAAAATCTGTAGGGGGGCCGTCTGAAATTCGGAGGGGGGGAGTGAAACAGAGCCGCTGTGACTGCCCCAGCAGAATTTCGCAACCAGGCCCCTGACGGTAGTGATCAAGATACCGATGAGCCATCTGGCATTGAGCGACGAAGCCCGGTTTCACGTTCACCAGTGCCCGCGCGATTATTTTTATTATTGCCCGGAGTAGCAAAATGCACCAACGTTCTGAATCGTTAATAATAATAATAATAATAATAATAGCAAGTGGAGCTGTATGTCCTGAAGTATAATAATAATAATTAATAATTGCTTACACTTATATAGCGCCTTGCTGGACCCTCCACTCAGAGCTCTTCCCAGGTCATGGGGATCCCCTCCAGCCCCACCAGTGTGCAGCCCCACTAACACCTCTCCCAGCAGCAGCCTCAGCTTTCCCAGGAGTCCCCCCTCCAGATTAAGAAAACAGCAGGCACAGACTCCGATAACTACGGTCCTCGTTATAGAATAACTCTAAAGTATTAGGATAAACTCTTGCAAGGCATCGGTCCACCCGAGCCCTCGAGATCGTAATAATGCTGCAAAGGGACGGGTAATGGGTTTATTCCCTGCCACAAAGGAAAGAAAGGCAACGTTTCGGGCCGTGGAGCCTTCTTCAGGCTGAAACGTTGCGCTGCCTTGCTGCTCTTTTCGTTACCTGTCCTTACCTGTTACCTAGAGGAAACCTTCTCGAGCTGCTTTATAATAATGTTGACACCCAGGAATGCAGACACCATGGAATAGGTGCTGTTCATGGACGGATAGCCCTTCTGGCACATCAGACAGCCCGATGCAGGACCTGCGAATTCGGGGGTTCGTGTTCATTATCTGACCATTGACAAAGCACATCTGTTTTTTTAGGGCCCGAGTTAAGTAGGTGAAAGTCCTTTTGTCCAAAACTGAGGGGGCAGGACAGTTGAGTCGAGGGGGCGATGCACCGGGTCTTGACTGCTCTGCCCCCACACCCTTCGGCAGACACCTCTACCAGGAGGCATTCCTGCAGACCCTATTACAGTGTTCTGACACAAGCAGCCCCCAGTGTTTCTCTCACTAATGTACGCAGCTGTGTGGACAGGGGCTCACATGAGCCTTTTCTGTGAAGTATCAGTGAAATCACCAGAGTCATGTGTGTTAACAGCAATGTACGGCGATTTCAGCAACCAGAGTACATGTCAGGGTCTGAGGGAGTGTCCCACACTGCCAGCTGGAGGGACTGAGTCTCTTTTGTTTGAAGGGAGTGTCCCACACTGCCAGGCTGGAGGAACTGAGTCTCTTTAGTCTGAAGGGAGTGTCCCACACTGACAGGCTGGAAACTGAGTCTCTTTAGTCTGAAGGGGGGGGTCCCACACTGCCAGGCCAGAGGGACTGAGTCTCTTTAGTCTGAAGGGAGGGTCCCACACTGACAGGTTGAAGAAACTGAGTCTCTTTAGTCTAAAGGGAGGGTCCCCCACTGACAGGCTGGAGGAACTGAGTCTCTTTAGTCCGACTTTTAATGTCAGGATTTCCAGCCATAGTGTCAACATCGGAATGATATCACCTATTTGATTCATGATGTCTGAAGCTTTCGACTGTAAGCTACAGAAAATAAACGCTTTGCTCAGGAGTGGGTGCAATAGTAAAAAAATAAAACACAAAACTCGCTCATGAGAATTGGGACCAATAAATAATCCAGTTACTTTTTTGTACAACATGAAAACATATTTCAAATTCATAGAAACATGCCAAAATGGAGGACAATTAAATACAAAACCTGTTCTAAAATCATGTTAAAAAAAAGACCCAATATTTGAATACAGGTCCTGACCAGTTGAAATTAATGACAGAAGCGACTAGGTTCACTCACTTACAGAGTGCCAGAGACTTGTGCAGACTTGAGCTTCGATTGTGGCAGGAAATGATTTACAGTTGTCGAAGAGGTCTGACAGAGCATGTTCCCAGTCTCTTACACTCCCATCCCCTCCAGCACTGTCCTCTGTTATACTTTCAAAATGTCTTTACTTCCGGCCCGGGGATGAAGTCAACCCAGCGGACGTCTGAAAAAGAGCAGAGAGACAGGAGCTCCTTGAAAGGGCATTTGGAACTCAGAGACTGAGACGCCACTTTACACAGAGGGTAGTGGGGGTGGGGAACAAGCTGCTCAGCCCTGTTGTTGAAGCCGATACCCCGGCTACTCTTCAGACACAGCTAGGTGAGCTCCTCCAGCCAGGACAGGAGGCTCTTCATTACACAGAGGGTGGTGGGGGTGGGGAACAAGCTGCTCAACCCTATCATTGAAGCCGATGTCCAGCTGTGTCCTGAGAAAAGACCGGGTGAGGTCCTCCAGTTGTTTAACACTGCTTGATTGTTTAACATCAATAAAGTAAACAGACTGCCTAGCAGGACCAAGTGACTAACTATCCTGCAGAAACAGCAGAGGCGCTGTAGCTGTGAAAGAGCTTTTCCCGGTACTCAGGGTGCGACAGGGACCATTACAGAAGATCATTTGTGCCTTCTGCCATAAGACTTTACAACCCAACTACAGTATGTCTGGGCGGGGGCAGGGGCACTGACCTGTTGCAACACCATACCTGTACTCCTGAAACCTGATTCCTCTGTAACAACTGATGCTCTGTGTTACTGGCGCTCTGTCTACATCTGGTTTATAGTGCAATAGGTGGAAGTGGAATGGGCAATTCATTTATTATTCACAACTGTTCAATAGTTACCTACTCTTTGCAATGTGCTTGGGAGTTTGTAATATCTATACTGTCTATTACACCTTCCTTGTGTTCTGTACATTCATTTTTTTGCTTTGTGTGCCTTTTCTGTTTTGTTTGTAATTCTTTATTCCATTTAATTTAGTTATTGTATTGTATTACTGTATTACTGTATTACTACATCTGCACTGTGCTGTGTTGACTGTGCCTGGCTGCTGTAGCACCTGAATTTTACCGGATGAATAAAGTACCTATCCGTCTTCCTTCTGCCGGGAGAGTGGGGAAGGAGCCGGCTGCCTCACACTCCGATGGCCATGTCCTGGGAGAGGCTCAGCTGCTCCAGCTCTTGCAGGGCCCGGTCGTACTCCCTCTGCAGCTGCTCCGCAGACTGATTGGAGGGGCGCAGGGCCAGGAAGCTGTAGGCGTCTTTGCAGTGAGAGAACTTCTCCCCCACACTGGAGCAGCAGGCACACAGCACCTGGAAGGACTGCTCTGTGTGTGTGTGTGTGTGTGTGTGTGTGTGTGCAGAGGGGGTGTCCTACACTGACAAACTGAAGGAACTGAGTCTCTTTAGTCTGAAGGGGGTGTCACACTCTGACAGGCTGGAGGAACTGAGCCTCTTTAGTCTGAAGGGGGTGTCCCACACTGACAGGCTGGAGGAACTGAGTCTCTTTAGTCTGAAGGGGGTGTCCAACACTGACAGTAAAATGTTTTGTTTCATGTTTTGTCAGTGACAGAGTACTCAGTACTCGTAAGCAAGGTACCCATTTCCTGAGGGATGAGTGTACAGTATGTTTGAATATCAGGATTTCCACAGCTGGAGTCAACTTCAGACTGATATCATCTACTACATTCATGATGTCTGGAGATTTGGATTACAAGTCCTACAGAAGTCCTACAGAAGATAAGTCCTTTTACCTTTCAGGAGTGGGCTCAATAATAAAAATAAATAAATAAATCATAAAAACTCTGCTTTACAAGAATCTGGAACACAATAAAAATCAAGTTTTTTTGGCATAATTTTAAATTAATACTAACGTGGCAAAATACCAAACCGGAGGACAGTAAAAAAACAAAAACCTGTTCTCAATACGGAGACGGCTGGGCTCACACACTCACAGAACGCCAGAGGACATGAGCAGGAGGGGTGTATCCACCTCAGTAGCCACAGTAAGATGATCTGGAGTGATCTGAAGCTATTGAAGGGGCATGCCAGAACACGCCTTTGGCCTCCAACGCTCCCACCCCCTCCAGCAGTGGCCTGTTAGCAGGATGCTCTTAGCATGCCTTCCTTTGAGGCCCCGGGGACGTCGACGTCAACCCAGCGGAAAAAGATAAGAGAAACAGGAGCTCTGTGAAAGGGCAAATGGAACTGAGAAACAGAGACACTGCTTTACACTGAGGGGGGTGGGGGTGGGGAACAGCTATGCTGCTGGGAGCCGGTAACCCCGGCTTCTCTCAGGACACAGCTTGATGAGCTCCTCAGATCAATTAACTCCTAAATACTGAAAAGGCCAGATCTTCTAAGCTTTATTAGGATCATATTGTTGTGTTTAACAAAGTGCAGATATGAAAATACACACCATAAACGATCATCGAAGTCCTAGCCACTGTTATACTTGACGATATTCCAGCAGATCAGCTGGCATTGTAGAAACCAAGAGATTCGAGCCTGAAGTGTCCGTTCGTCCAGCCAAGCTTTATAGTAGGCATACAAGGAACCACAATAAGGACTATAGTAGTTGTAGTAGCTCAGAGGGGACATGCCTCTACACAGCTTATAAATACACGTTTCTCTACACCCTCCCCCTCCTGTCTTCGAGGTAGCTTTCTCAGGACACTCCCAGGACTCGGAAAGCACTTAAAACATTCCTTTCTTGTCAGGAGTTTAGTGTAAACATTCCCCATTTGGGAATTTGGGACAGGAAGTGAGAAGCATCTGTGCTCAAGCCAGCGTGAAGGTTAGAGCTTAGCATGTGAATGCAGCAGGAGTTCACAGCTCCTGCCACTATCTGGGTACAGGGTTACACACTGATTCTGCTCACAGACTCCATCAGCACGTATGGTGCTGAATCCTGGAAAAGAGTGAAAGTCTGATTGAATTTATATTATAGGCTCGGTTCAATTGAGGTCTGCGGATCATTGTTTCCTGCTCCATTAAATTCGTCTTTATCTCAACAAAATGTCATCCAAATAGCCTCAGGCCATCGGGGAACTTCTTAAAATCACATTTGGGTATGTTAACAGTCAGCATTTGCGAGTGCAGAAGTCAATCTAAAAAATAAGGATTCAGTTTGTCTGGCTGGCGTCCAGTTTCAGTTTTTCCCCAGTATCATACTGCTCATGGTGAAGCACAACCCGGGGCTGGGGTATAAACTGCACGAAAGTGGGTTTAAAACTGGACAGCAGGCGCTTCTTTACACAAAGGGTGGTGGGGGGTGTGGCCAGCGGCCATCTCACCCTGCAGTGCCCAGCTGGCAGTCCCCCCCCCCACTGGAGCTCAGGATGTGTGAGCCTGGCCAGTACCTGGAGGGGAGACTCTTGGGAAAGCTGAGGCTGCTGCTGGGAGAGGTGTGAGGGGGGACAGTAGGGGGCGCTCACCCTGCGGTCTGTGTGGGTCCTGAAGCCCCAGTATAGTGATGGGGACACTGGACTGTCCTTCTGATGAGACGTAAAACCGAGGTCCTGACTCTCTGTGGTCATTAACAATCCCACGGTGTTTCTGGGAAAGAGTAGGGGTGTTACCCCAGTGTCCTGGCCCAATTCCCCCCCTGGTCTTTACCCATCATGGCCTCCTAATAACCCCCCTCTGAACTAGCTTCATCCCTCTGCTCTCCTCCCCACTGAGAGCTGCTGTGTGCTGAGCGGACTGGAGCATCATCCAGGTGGGGCTGCAGGGGATCCCCGTGACCTGGGAAGAGCTGGAGAGTGGAGAGTCCAGGAAAGCGCTATAGAAGTGTAAGGAGTTATTAATTATTATTAACAGGCTGCCCAACCTGTTGTTGAAGCCTCTCTCGGGACACAGCTGGATGAGCTCCTCGGAACAATTAATTCCTCACCATCAAACAGGGGGCGGAGGGGTCCCACGGGCTGAACGGGCCCCTGGTGGATGCAGGTGTGTTCACACGCAAGCGAAAGGCGGGACGTGCCCCGAGAGACACAGCCGGGTTGGACAGCGGACGGTTGAGGAAAGCCGGCGCCTGTTCTTATCTTGACTGGCCTGGAAAACTGCCACCTCTTCAAAAATCACCCGTTTCAGCAGGAAAGGCTGCGTGTCGCGCGGGGTGAGAGGTTCGAGGGGAGGGGGGAGGGGGTAGGCGGGGCCGCGCGCACACAGGTCTGTATCACCAACCTGCCCCACCTCCTCCTCCTCTCGCACGCTTTTATTCCTTTCACGCGCGTTTCCAGCAGCTCCTCGGTGCGTATTTGAGCTCGGTCCTCTTCTGCGTGGCCGCTGCATCGCGCGATCATCTTGCCGGTCCTGCCGCGCTTGATCGGGCTGGCCTGCGGGTTTGCGGGTTTTGCTCTGCATTGTGTGTCGGGGTGGGTACGCCGATATTAATCCACGATCCAGGGTCACACGGACGCGCCGATCCTACGCGAGCACGGAGTGTGTGTGTGTGTCCTGTGATGGACTGGTGTCCTGTCCTGTGTGTGTGTGTGTTTTAAGCAGGCTTAAAAGTTAATTCCACGCCAAAACGTGGACAGAAAAAAAAACCCAGCGTGTGTGTCCGTTTCTGCTTTTCTGCGTGGAATGAATCCCCGCCGCAGTCTTTCACGGTGCAGGGCTGTGTGTGTCTCGGGTTCCTGTTCCAATCAGAAAGGTTCAGATCTGCGTCTGTTGGGGGTTTTAATGACCGATGCGTAACGCAATAAGGATTAAAAAGGGACACGCGCGTGGCTTTCTTTCGGGTTCCCCTGTCTCGCGTGAAGAGCACTAGAACTGTCATTCAGTAAGAATTTGCAACTTCACTCCGATCCCCAGCAAACGCGGTAGAGGCAGCAGCTATAAAATAAGATGAGATTACTTTAACTAGCCCTATACAGTGTATTTTCACAGACCCCAGCTTGCTCTCCGTGAGATACACAGACAGGGAGCTGGGGGTCAGAGCGCAGGGTCGGCCATTTATACAGCACCTCTGGAACAGTTGGGGTGAAGGGCTACCACTGCCGGCCGCGGGATTGGAACCGGCAGACCCTGAGGCACAGAGTCACCGCTCCGCGCTCCGCCCCTTTGTATATAAGGAATTAATTCATTAGATACAGCGAGGCACCGGCAGAAACACACCAGCGACCCTCTACTCGCCAGCGAAGAAGCAAACACGCACGCTGGAGCTGCCCCTATAATGAAGGACCCTGGAAAAAGTACCCAAAAGGGGGGTACAGGTCATATTATTCAACCCCCTCACACCTATATAGCGCCTTTCCGGACTCTCCAGCTCTCTCCGGGTCACGGGGATCCCCTCCACCCCCCACCAGTGTGGAGCCCCTCCTGGGTGACGCTTAGGGTGACAGAGATGCAGGGAAAGGAAGAGCAGATACTGACCACAGATTTTTTAAAAAGACGAGGGAGGGAGAAACCAAGCTATTTAAAAAAAACATTTTGATCTCCGTCTCTCTCTTTTCCAGAAGTAAAGAAGATCAGCAACAAAAATGGCGGAGAACAAAGGTAGGTGTGTTGGTACCTCCGAGGTCGAAAAAAGGATCACCGACTGCATGCCATGTGCGTGACAAGTCGGCTTAAAGATCAGACGCTGTTAAAGGAACTTCTCATCCCGTTATCTTATAAGGACGGAAGACTGAGAAAATCAAAGATGACGTTCTTGAGCAGCGTCAAGTGAGATCTAATTTACAAAATCGAAAATGAATGCCCCCCAAAACAGCCACGGGTGGTTATATTATCCTCGGGAATCTCTTCCTTATGTCCAAATGGCTTCAACTGTGGGAACGCGTAGACCTGATGGAAGTCTGATAGGACTTGGGGCGCCCTCTGGCGGAAAAGGGCCGAATTATCAGCCTTCAACAATGAGGCGTCCTCAAACAACTAGTAAAAAAAGTTACTCGTTACTACTAAAAGACCCGCTTATTAGATCTCGGTTACCACCATTTCCTCATCGATGTTCTAGAAAATTAATTTTTATTTTTGGATTTAAGTGGAAACAGCGCTGTGGTTCCCCCTTCGGGAATGGCACAAACTCCCAGCTCTTTCCTCCCTGTTGCTGGGACGAGCTTTTCCTGCAGCGGCCGAGGCAGCTGCATTTGAATGCTCTCCTCCCCTCCCGTCTTATCCGTCTGCCGTCTGGCTGTTTTCGGCGGCCCGCAGCGGATTTTAACGTGGCCTCCTGTCCGGTTTCTCTCTCTCTCTCTCCGCCTGCGTGCGGCCGCAGTCCAGGCCGGTTTCCACGCGGTGCAGTCGGTGATCCAGCTCCAGGAGCTGGTCTCCGTGGTGCAGAAGGCGGCCGTGCTGTTCAAGGTGTCCTACTTCAGCCTCTGCCAGTACCCGGATCTGGAGACCAAAGTCCACCAGCGGGGGACGGAGTCGCGCAAGCTGTGCATCTCTACGGCGGCTACGTTTTTACAGGTAGGCAACGCGCCCTTTAAATATCATTATTGCTGGCCCATCAGCACTAATAGTGATGCTCGTGTAGTGGACCACTGCCTGGAAGTGTATTTCAAACTGATGGAGGGGGGGAGGCAGCACGTCTGTACACAAAGGATGGGGGTGTGGAACAAGCTGCCCAGTCCATGTGGTTGAAGCCGATGCCCTGGCTCCTCTCCAGACACAGCTGGGTGAGCTCCTCCAGTCAGGACAGGAGGCTCTTCTGTACACAGAGGGGTGCGGGGGTGGGGAACAAGCTGCCCAGCCCTGTGGTTGAAGCCGATACCCTGGCTTCTCTCCAGACACAGCTGGGTGAGCTCCTCCAGTCAGGACAGGAGGCTCTTCTGTACATAGAGGGTGGTGGGGGTGGGGAACAAGTAACTTTACCTTTCTCTCTCATTTCCGGTTCTTCCCCCCCCCGAAGTGCGCCAATGTGGGGACCGACATCATGAAACGGGTGTTCCCAGCAATTCGGCAGGCGGTGAGGGACCAGCAAATGCAGTCGGCCCGGGTCAGCCTGGAGCTGTCCAAGACCCTGATCCAGAAGATGTGCTCCGACGTGCAGAACGTCGTGGAAAAGTACGCATCTTTATTTTCTCTGGGGAATTCCAGCTGCGTCTGCTGGGTCTGTTGATGCTCTCTTGGGGAAGGGGGTTAAATATCATTCTCATCATTTTAATCGGAGTTCAGTCAGCCTCAAGATGGAAGGGTTGAACTGAACAGCTGAGCAAATGGATAAAGGCTATTGAACGATACGTCAAGTCTCACGTTCGTTCCCCCCCCCAAGGCACTCGTTTTTCTCTGTCGTGAGAACATAAGAAGGGCCAAGTCCTCTTTTTCATTTCGAACCGGTCTAGCCTGTTTTAATGGTTAATGGATCCGAGGCTGCAATGGTGTGAAAGTAGCCAGTTTTCAACCACAGAGCTGGGCAGGTTGTTCCACACCCCCACCACACTTTGTGCAAAGAGGTGTTTTCTGTTCTCCGCTTTCAAACGCTTTCAGATAGTTTTACACTCCCTTCAGACTAAAGAGACTCAGTTCCTCCAGTCTGACGGTGTGGGACACACCCTTCAGACTAAAGAGACTCAGTTCCTCCTGCCTGTTCTCTCTCTCTCGACCGCAGGTACGAGAGCCTGAACGGCAGCGTGGCCGGCACCTGCAGCGATGTGAAGGCGGTCCGCGAGAGCGAGCAGCAGGAGAGGGAGAAGAAGACGCAGGAGGCGGAGGCGCTGCGGGCGCAGGCCCACGCCCTGAAGGACCGGCTGGCCCGCCTGAACGAGGAAAAGGCCCAGGTGGGCCGGCAGATCCAGGACAAGCTGGCGGAGAAGAGGCAGCGCCAGGGCGGCTGCTGGGCCTACAGCGACAAGAGCAACAACGCCCGCCTGAGCGCCCTGGAGGGCGAGCTGCGCCACCTCTACGGCCAGGACAACTGCCTCACCCGGGAGATCTGGGACAATGCCGCCGAGCTCAACCGCATGCAGGCCGTCTACTCCCAGGTGCTGGTGGAAATAGGTAAGCGTGCCGATTGAGGGGGGTGTCCATGCCTGGTCCTGGACTGGTGTCCTGTCCAGGGTGTGTGTGTGTGTGTGTGTGTGTGTGTGTGTGTGTGTCCTGTGATGGACTGGCGTCCTGTCCAGGGTGTGTGTGTGTGTCCTGTGATGGACTGGTGTCCTGTCCAGTGTGTGTGAGTGTGTCCTGTGATGGACTGGCGTCCTGTCCAGGGTGTGTGAGTGTGTGTGTGTGTCCTGTGATGGACTGGCGTCCTGTCCAGGGTGGGTGGGTGTGTGTGTGTGTGTGTGTGTGTGTGTGTGTCCTGTGATGGACTGGTGTCCTGTCCAGGGTGCGTGAGTGTCTGTGTGTCCTGTGATAGACTGTCGTCCTGTCCAGGGTGGGTGTGTGTGTGTGTGTGGGTGTGTGTGTGTGTCCTGTGATGTACTGCTGTCCTGTCCAGGGTGTGTGTGTGTGTGTGTCCTGTGATGGACTGCTGTCCTGTCCAGGGTGAACCCTGCCTTGTGCCTGTTGCTTGCTGCCCACCCTTCTCCCTCTCTCCCTCTCCCTCAGGGAAGCTCGGGAAGCCCAAGCAGCTGCAGGAGGTGCAGCGCTGCCTGTCCCGCGTCCAGCAGATCCTGCTGAGGCTGCACAACTTCTGCGACACGGCTCGGGTGGCCATCGCCAGCCTGGGGCAGAAGACCGAGGCGGGAGAGAGCTTCCTGGATTACATCCAGGACTTCAAGGAGGAGTACCTGAAGAGCCTGGATGAGGCGGAGCAGGTGGGTGGAGGGGCAGATCGGTGGTGTGATTTTCTCTCCCGAATTTCAGTGGGAGCCTCCGTCAGTCAGACGGGTAGCTCTCTACAGTAGCTGGAAATAAGGAAACTACGATATTTTAGGACAGTCATTCATTTTAGAGTTAATAACTGCCATTTTTCTCCACACATCTACACACTGTGCACAAATGCACACTACACACATTCTGACTACAATGGCACCGTACACACCAACACAATGCATACACTCAACTGATCTGACACAATCGCACTCTACACCCTACTATACTGTATACATACTACACACGCACAAACATTCGTACTATATCCATCAACACAACGCATACACACTACACACGCACACACATTCATACTGTACACATCATCGCAATGCATACACACACTGTACACACAACTGATCTGTATTCACAATACACACAACGACACACTACACATGCATGCACATTCGTACTACATACATCAATGCATACACACTTTACACACCACTGATCTGTATACACAATACACACAACCACACTCTACACCCAACTATACTGTATACACACTACACATTTGTACTGTGTACATCAATGCAACACATACACACAATTGATCTGCGCACACGCACACTGCAGTCCTTCCAGGTGCTGTGTGCCTGCTGCTCCAGTGTGGGGGAGAAGTTCTCTCACTGCGAAGACGCCTACAGCTTCCTGGCCCTGCGCCCCTCCAGTCTGTCTGCGGAGCAGCTGCAGAGGGAGTACGACCGGGCCCTGCAAGAGCTGGAGCAGCTGAGCCTCTCCCAGGACATGGCCATCGGAGTCTGAGGCAGGAGGACGAGGACCGGGAAGAGCTCTCTCACTTCCTCTGCGCTTCCTGCATTATAATAGGGTCCCTGCTTGGCCATCTGTCTAGTTTCTTGATGATGTCATGTGGTGATTTATGATGTCATGGAGGATGGGAATCGCTTTTCCCTGCTCCTGGGGTTCTGGTGAGGGGTTATCATGCAGACTAGGATCAAGGCTAGGGTGTTGCTAATCTACAGCAGGGGGGTTTGGTTATGTCCATGTTTCTAGTGTGACTGCAGAAAATTTCAAATGCACCTTTTTGACTATGTTCATTAATGGAATTTGGACAGCTTAAGTGAGGGGGGTGACTGTCACATAGCTCCACAATGTCATACTTGGGATCCCCCACACACGGTGTAATTCATGTGCCTGATCCCCATCTGTATGGCATGAAATAATGGAACTGCACAATAAAATGGTCTCGATGGGAGCAGTCTGATTCCTTTGCCGTCTGTGATACAAGCTGCCCAGCCCTGTAGTTTAAGCCGATACCCTGGCTTCTCTCCAGACACAGCTGGGTGAGCTCCTCCACTCAGGACAGGAAGCTCTTCTGTACACAGAGGGTGGTGGGGGTGGGGTACAAGCTGCCCGGCCGTGTTGTTGAAGCTTATTCCTTCGCTTCTCTCCAGACACAGCTGGGTGAGCTTCTCCAGGACAGGAGGGTCTTCTGTACACAGAGTGGGGCAGGGGTGTGGAACAAGCCGCCCATCCCTGTGGTGGAAGCCGAGACCCTGGCTTCTCTCCAGACACACCTGGGTGAGCTCCTCCAGTCAGGACAGGAGGCTCCTCTGTACATAAAGGGTGGTGGGGGTGGGATACAAACGTACCCTTCCATTTGACTAAACAACCTTTTCTCCATATCCCTGCTTTACCCTGAGAGCCAAGAGGGTGGAGTCCCATCCAAATAACAAAAGACAACACATCTATTCAACTGACACTCAGAGGTGACCGAACACATTTCAGGTTTACACCCCAGTTAAACGTGCCTTTCCTTCATTTCAGATCGCTCTGCTCCCCATGATCTCTGAAAACCCACTCTCACACACCACGCCCTCACATCGCACATGGCTCTACATTCACCAGCTGTAATACAGCTACGAACAAAGACAGACATTGAAGTTCGCCATTACTAAATGACATTCGTATTAGTTCATGCATGTATTAATGTTCACTGGAAAGCAGTTTCAGTTAAATATTAAAATGTTCCCAGCGACAGCTGCATAACAGACTCATGACAGTAGTGACCGTATTATGTCCACCCTATCTGGGGATGTTCTAATGTGACTCCAGCTGCTTAAACCTCATGAAGAGGTGATGTCAGTTCGTCCCCCTACTTCAGTAACCACTAGAGGGCAGCAGCTCTTGCTCTGAGTTCGCTGAAAGAGAGACTTACAGAAGACACAGGCACAAGAACGGAGCCTGGAGAGATGTTCAAATAAACGCCGCCCCCCAGGGAGACCCGACTGTGTAAGAGCCTGGGACCTGTGAAAAGAGTCTTTTATATTTCTATTTAAGTGATTTTTTTAATATTTATTTTGTATTGCTGTACGCATCTTAATTTTTCGTCTATTCTGGTGTCTGGTTTTCTGTTTTTTTTGGCTTGTCTTGGACTGCTGTAACACATCAATTTCCCTTCAGGATCAATAAAGTCCTATATATCTTCTGCTCTGTTTTGTACCTTACAGAATGATGAGTTAAAAGCTAAGTCAGCCATTTACAGAGCAACACCCACACTAACACAGATGATTTTTTTTAATTCCCACAACAGATAACAGTATATTCAAACAAAGCAACAGCAATATAATAAACCTGACAGGAGCTACTTTAACACCTCACGCTCTTTCACACTTCAATTCTCTCAACAGATGGGCAAAAAAAAATTCCAGCAAAGAGATAAGACTTTTATTGTCCCCTGAGGGAATTTTGTATGGACACCCAGCACTCCTGTACATTTAAATAGCATGCACAAAAAGAGAGAAGAAAATAAAATCATTGCACATTACACTATTACAAAAAATAAGAAAAACACTGCACATCATTCTATTGCACATGTACAGTAGAACACATAACATGGAACGTTTATAACACATCGCAAAAACATATTGCACTCAGGTGGGTTGTAAGAGTCAAAATTGTTTATCCTTGACATTTTTGTGTTGACAGCTGTAATGCATAGTGGAACAAAGGAATCTTTGTATCCGTTTCACTTACCTTTGGGAACCCTGAAACGTTTGCCCGAAGGAAGAAGTTGGTATTCAGGGTTGAGGATGTGGGAAGGATCTGATATCATTGTTCCTGTCTGTCTGATTAGGGATTTTTCAAAGATGGCCTGCGGGGAGGGCTGCTGTTTCACTCCCTTGACCTTGAAAGCTGTCTGGATGAGGCGGGTCATTTGCCATTTAAAATGAACTGATAGATGACCGAACCACACTGAAATACCATATCTGATAATGCTCTCGATTACAGCTCCAGAGACAGATAAAGTGGGTGACCGCAGCTACTGTCTGCAACACAGTGTGGTGTGAATGATACAGGGTGTAAAGACCTTTTTCAGACGAGCTGCGATCAAATGATCGGAACACATAGGAGACGAAACTGGAAATTAGACCATCTAACAACCCAGCAAACAGGGCTGAATGGATAAGAAAACCCATAATTAATGAAGAAATATAAGGTAACCATATGAGGAATCACAGGAGAAAATATATGAAATAATTTAAAAAACAGGAGTATAACAGTGGAGCTGATGTATGATATGCAAACAGACAAAAGGAAAAAAAAATCATTGTAAATGGAAAGAAAAAAACATTCTAAGCAAGAAATTATTCTGCAGACTTCATGCTGTCAACACTAAAAACAATTCAAGTTAAACAGGGGGCTAATTTCAGCGGCCACATTTGTTGCTTCTGGTCTTAAGGCTGAATTCCAGTTTGGGGTGCTGCTTTCAGTTCATTACAACTGACCCCAGCAGGAAGGGCAGCCCCTACATCACAATTCTCGCGAGCTCTCACCCGTGATGAGAGCAGCCTTGCCCTGATCTCCACAAACATGGCGACCATACAGGACTTGCACAACGTTCAAGAATTTGTGAAGGTCTCGGAATTTCTCACATTTTGCAGTACCCTCAATAATTTCTTCTGAGACGGAGATTTAATAACTGGTTGGAGACACTGGGGCAGCAATCCCCGTTTAACACTACAAAGTGTACATTGCCACAAACAAAATACGTGTTCCTAAAAAACGTTGCAAACGCAAAAGATTCCCAATAGCCTCTGAACACAACTATAAAGTTTACTTTTACAGCGGTAAATCTATTTGGTAATAAACAAACAAGCCAATAGCATAATACCTTAACGCCCTCGCCCAGTGGTGAGGAGGAAGCGCACCTAGGCGCTCATAGTACCGCAAAGCAGGCTGGGAGTTGTAGCCGGGGGGAGTCTGAGGGTCAGCAGGATGATATGTATCTGCATACGTAAATATTGTGATAGTAGTTTTAGTGTCCTGTATAGCTCTATAAGTGTATAGCCCGAAGTTAACGAGTTACCACCCTAACCACGTGTAAGTGTTCTGTCGGTCTCCTCATGTGTGTATAGCCTGTGTTTGGTTTTTGTGTGGTTTTGTTTGGAGAATAAAGCCGTCGCTTGGTTTACGATCATGTCTCCACTTGTCCTTTGTCCTGAGGGAACCTGAAAAATGTTACATTGGTGTCAGAAGCGGGCAGGATGGACAGACCATGGCAGACATTCACTGATTTTGTCAAGCGCCGGCTAACCCTAAAAGAGACTGAACCCACCGGCAGCGCACATACAGAGCCTGAGCAACTCCTGGGTGCGACAGGTGGCCACAGCCCTTACCAGGGCTACCCAGTAGTGGTCTCGCTGGTAGAATTGGGGCGACTGCCCACTACTCCTGCCCAGTGGATGCCCAAGAGAGAAGATGCCCTCCCTGCCGGAGTCGGCCAGCTATTCCCACACCCGCCAGCGCGGGTGCGACCCAGTCGCTACGACGGGGAAGCGCATGGGAAACCTACGAGGCGCAGTTCCAGCTCGCGGCCCGGACAAATGGCTGGAACCGGGCAGAGATGGCCGGCCACCTGGCAGCGGCGCTGGAAGGAGTGGCCTGCCAGGTTCTCCTGGATGTCCCAGAGGAGGACTAAGGTGAATACGCGGCGCTGGCAGCAGCTCTCCGGCTGGGCCCGGTCGCCACTGATGTCATGTTCCTCGCCCGCTGAGGATACCCGGTTTTCCCCCGGGAGGCGCAGCGGGAGATGGCTCTTCAGGCCTTTCTCAAGGCCCTCTTACCCGAGGAGCCGTGCCGAAACAGGGAAACAGGTGCTTGCCTTCCGTCTGGGTACAGCGACGGTGCGCCTGCTACCTTGCACCCATCCAGGAGGACTGCATCCTGGGGCTGGACCTGCTGCAGGGAGTGGGGACCGGTTTGGACTTGGGCCGGCAGGAGTTGGTGTGGCAGGGAGAGCGACTTCACCTGGTGGAGGGCAGGCCCGGCGAAGGCCGAGGGACGCGGGCTTGCCGGAGCCAGGGGAAAAAGAGGCCGTGGCGGTGGCAGTCGCCGGGGCGGACCGGGCCTGCGAGCCGGGGAGCGAGTGTGCCGGATCCTGCCCCTGAATCACCCGGGGGGTCTGACAAGGCGGCGGTGGCGGTGGTGGGGGCCGAGCATTGCGTGGAAGCGAAGCGCGCCATTGAGGACCTCTACCAGTGAAGCGACGAGGGCCTCGATTGGGACCAGCGGCAGCGGCTCCAGGAACTACTTGCCCAAAAAGAGGACCTCTTTGCGGCAAGGGATGAGGACTGCACCCGCGCCGCCCTGGTCCAACACGACATCAACACTGGCGACGCTAGGCCCATCTGCATCCCACCGGGACACATGGCTCATGCCAAGCATACTGCTCCGAAAAAAAGACGGCTCATGGAGGTTCTGCGTGAACTACCGCAAGCTGAATGAGGTCACCTGGAAAGATTCCTACCCCCTGCCGAGGATAGACGACGCCTTGGACTACATCACAGGGTCGACCTGCTTCAGCTCCTTTGACCTCCGCTGCAGCTACTGGCAGGTACCGCTCGCTCCCGATGCTCGACCAAAGACGGCCTTTTCCATCGGCCAGGGCCTCTGGCAGTTTACTGTCATGCCCTTTGGCCTGTGCAATGCCCTGGCGACTTTCGAGAGGCTGATGGAGAGGGTGCTGGCATTGGTCCCGCTGAACCAGTGTGTGCTGCATCTGGACGACCTGCTGGTTCCAGGCCTTGACGAACCTCCAGGCGGTGCTGGCCTGCATCTGCTGTGCTGTCCTGAGGCTCAACGCCCACAAGTGAGAGCTCCTGCTGCGGGAGGGGACCTTCCTGGGACATGTTGTTGGACCGCGAGGGGTGGCTACAGACCCAGGTAAGGTTGCTGCAGTGAGGGGATGGCCGACTCCCCGCTCCGTCGCAGAGCTGCATTCTGGGGTTGGCTTTGTATTATCGGAGGTTCGACCGGGACTTTGCCAGCATCTCTCCCCCACTGCACTGCCTCACCGACAAGGGCCGCCGTTTCAAATTGGACTCGGGCTGCGAGACGGCTTTCGGCCGGTTACGTGAAGCTCTGGTGGGGGCCCCCGTGCTAGACTACCCCGATCAGTGGTTACAGTATATCCTAGATACCGACGCGAGTGTCTCGGAGGTGGGCGTGGTGTTGGCGCAGGAGGGGCCAGATGGGGAGCGGGTAGTTGCCTACTACAGTCGGGCTTTGAATAAGGCTGAACGGAACTACTGCGTGACCTGTCGCGAGCTGCTGGCGGTGATGGTGGCGGTCCGCCACTTCAGGCCGTACCTGTTCAGGCCTCATCTGGCTGCTCTACTTTAAGGAGCCGGAGGGGCAGATGGTGTGATGGATAGAGGTCCTGCAGGAATACGACTTCACTGTCGTACACTGTGCGGGATCTCGCCATCTCAATGCTGACGCTCTCTCGTGGAGCCCCTATGAGGCCGCGGACTGCTGCTACTGCGCCCAGCGGGAGCAGTGTGAGGGGGCCGTCCGCACCGTGGCGGAGTCGAGTGCCGTGGCCACGGCCCTGGAGGGGCCGCTGGGGGTGGGTCTGTCAGACTTGGCGCAGCGACAGGCAGCTGATCCGGATGTGGGGCCGGTGCTCTGCTGGAGGGCAGCAGGAGCGCGGCCTATGCGAGAGGAGCCTGCCCCACACCCAAAGTCCGTCAAGGCCCTCTGCGCCCTGTGGGAGGCCTTGGAGGTAAAGGATGGGGTGCTGCGCCGGGGTTGGCGGGCAACCATCAGTGGCGAGTGGTGCCACAGTCGCTCCGCGGGGCTGTGCTCCAAGTGGTGCACGGCCAGAAGGAAACGTGGGGCATTTCGGCTGTAAAAAAAACTTCTTATTGGGGTCTTTGCCACCGGGACATGGAGCGGTATTGCCGAACGTGTGCGGTGCGCGTGGCCCAGAAGGGGCCCCCCTCCAACAACACCAGGTGGGGACTCCTATGGAGCAGGTGGGGGTTGACGTTTTGGGCCAGTTTCCGCGCACCGAGGCCAGAAACTGCTATGTCCTGGTGGCAGTGGACTATTTTACAAAGTGCCCGGAAGCCTATGCCCTCCCGGACCAGAGTGCCCCCACCGTGGCCGATGCACTACTGGAGGGGATGTTTGCCGGGCTAGGGGTGCCGGGGGAGTTACACAGTGACCAGGGGCGTAACTTCGAATCCCAGGTCTTCGCCAGTGTGTGCCAGCGCCTGGTGATCTCTAAGACGCGGACCACCCCGCTGCATCCCCAGAACGACAGGTTGGTGGAGCGGTTCAATCAGACTTCAATTGGTTTGAAGAGTTTTGCTGTGTTTTTGTGGGTAAGGTGAAGGACTTGAAGTCCATCGGGGTCTCCCCACACAGGTTCAAGTCCTGCCAGCTACAACAATCTCCTTATGTCATCGTGTGCCTGCATAAAAATGGAAACGCACTACTCTACTTTTAAAACGCAAAATTGCTTGAAACCGCTGCCTTGGAAACAAATTCTTCAGCTTCCATGAATGACATTTCACAGCTGAAAGCAGATAAGGATGCTTTTAGTGTTCGTGTGTCTTGTGCCCTACTTCCAGCCTTTGAAAACCTAATTAGTAAAGCTGAAAGAACCGACTCCATGGGTGTTGGTCGTGCACAAGGAGGAGCTGTGACAATAGTAGACCAGGAGTGAGGATGGCGCAGATGGAAACTCGTTTTCATGTGCTCCTCTGGAAGGAATGAAAATAAAAGTTGAAACCCGAAACAGTAGTAGCCATAAGAGTAAATGCCTCCTAACAGCTAGCAAGCGCTCCTAGTTAGTGTCATGGTGTGTATCCCTGCCTGTCATATGGGAAACCGGGGTTTGATTACCGACGGGGAGACAGGTAGCATTTTTACAATCAGATTCCAATCTCTAATGCTGTGTGTGAGAGTTTACGTAACTTTCCTTTTCTCACATTTTCTGACGACTATTCCAAATGGGCGCCCTGTCAACTCCTAATACTTTTCAAAAACCTGCCTGCGTGTTTGATTATTTTTATTTTAAAAAAGTTCAATATTGATCATAACTAAAGAAATTAATGATCACGAACAAAAAAAAGGGCTGAAGATGCGAGTCACTCTTGAATTAGAGCTGGGTGACACGGGCTTCTGTTCTGATATGGTTGTACGAGAAGCAAGAGGAATCTCTTCTCTCCTATGGAGCATGAGCTGAATCAGGAGTGAGACATTTCGCGTGTTCGTGCATATGTCCACGCATTAACCTACATCGTAAAACTAAAACTAAATTAAAAACTAACATTAAGTTATCAGAGACATTAAATTATATACAAACAAGAGACAGGCAAAGTAATAATTCTACATTAAGTGTCCTAACTAATTGAAATGACCAAACTAATTGAAATGGTCTGATTCAGAGCCTCTGCAGTTCGTGCTAAGTAGAATGACACCAGTACTGAACCCTCAGCACCGTACTGAGCACAAGTTGAGCTGCTCTCCATCTTTGCTACCCACGGGATTTCATTCAAATGGAGCTCAGAGAAGGAGCTGATCTCCAGACAGTAGTGTTAAGCTGTCTGCAGTCTCATGCGAATTTCGACAATTTACCCAAAGTGTTTTCTATAGCTTTCAGGTGCGGTTAATTTATATAAAGGAAGGTAAATCGTTTTAACGCAACAAAAGCCAGGCAGGAGTCAAACATACAATTTCCTGATCTGAAGTCAGACGCGTTATCCATTATGCCATTGGTCTTACATCGCTCAATTGCACCATAGTGACCTCAGTGCCACTAATAGTAATACATACTGTATTTCTGATTGAGCGCTGAGTGCAAAGGTTGAATAAGCTTTGCTCCTGCCATCGATTCGGCGTGAAAAAACACAGCATTAAAGTTTCACAGACAAATGCAGCATGCCGACAAAACCAATTTTATAAACAACTACGGCACACTACGATTCGCACTGACTCTGAAAAATGATCACGGCAGATGTTGTTCCCTGCATAACGCTGAAGGGACCAAAGAGCATTGCTGTTGGGAAGACAAAATGAGGCTTTTTTCTGCCTTGATGTTAAGCTAACAAAGACTATCTTGAAACACCTAATTCAGTCTCTCAACAGACTGTCAAGCAAAGTTTTTACCCATTGAACTCGCAATAGAAGGATGGTCTTAACCCACAAACACTTAGCAGCAGCAAAATTCAAACCTACCCCTGCGAAGAAATTGGAGCACAAACCCAGCACCTTAGACCACCCAGCCACACTCCCAACACCTTACTTTTTTCAGAGGACGCCGGGTTCAGCTCTTGGTGTCCGACGCTTGAAAATGACAGCACCTTCGTTTTCCGAGATGTTTCCTATCACTTCTTTGTCAGCTCTGAATATAGTTCTTCTTTGGAGCAGGCTTCACACCTTTTATTTAATGTATAAAGGAGGGCGCATTCCTAAACGTGTAATTCCTGTTTTAGAAATGTTTTGGGCGGTGTGTTTTATATAGTATTCTGATTGTATTCAAAATAACAGTATTCTGATTGTATTCTGTAGACCTGTGTAGCAATCGTACTGGATGTGACATGGATTCTGAAATGTTTCTTGAAAAGGTATTTAGGGTTGCTTGAATCTATAACAAAAAAAGTGACCTGAAACTTCCTACAGATGCAGCCATTCAAAATGGGTGGGGTATTTTGTGGTATAAATTTTGAGCTTTTAGTTTTGAACTGTGTATTACAGCATGTTAATCATCAGTCATTAAAAATTTGGTATATTTTATGAAAGCAAGATTGCTCAGTTGGACAAAAGTACACAACCTACCTTTATCAGAAATATTTATGCATCAAAGCCTTTACCGAAGATATTACTAATAGTATTAATAATGAATGACTTTGGACAAGCTGTAAACTCAAAGTATAATTTCTTTAGCACATTTGTACAAGCACTTGGAATCTGTCCAAGCCCTACTTTGTCAGGCATTCTCTTTTACTGCAACGGACATAAAAACTCCCTTGCTTTTAACGGGGCGTTTCATAATTTCTAACTACGAAAATTATTTAAACTGCGGCACTTATCATTCAACCGGAGCTCAAAATATCACAAGGATCCTCAAGAGCACAGCAAAGACTGTATTAAAAGATACTTGTATCAGATACATGATAATCCAGGCTTTTTTATCAACGCTTTCTTTTCCGTATACCAGATATTATGGAACCACTTCAGAAGGATGTCAGCCAGCCAGATTCCAGGAATCGGTACTTTAAAGAAAAAATACACACCATTTCCATTTCTCCCTTAACATTTTAAGCATTGAAGTCTTTAACTAACATGTGAAATAGCATGTTAAAAAGTGGTAGTTTTAAGCTTTTCTGCTAATATAATATGGAATCGCGTATCTAAAGAAATTAATAACGATATGATTATATTCGTGTACTGCGACATTTCTTTGAAAAAATAGAATAGCAATATTATGGACAATTAATTGACTTTTATATTTCTAAATATCACAACATGATTGAATTTAAGTCATTTTAATAACAATGAACAGTCACCTATGCGTTACAATATAAACATTTATATTGATTTAAATCGCATTTTGATTTAAATCGCAAACACGTGTTTAAATATATGTGTTTTTTTGATTCACAATCAGACAAATGCAACATAAATTGATATATTTATCTTCTAAATATCTTAATAAACTTTCAGCATAGCTTTCTCCCCGTTTAGATTTATTTTTCTTGGGATCTTGGGATCAAACGTGGAAAGATTAGATTGTAATCGTTTTTATTTTTTAAATACATTTTAGAAAAGTGTAATCTATACTAAAAAGCTGTACACCACCTGCTATAAAGATACATATTGTAATACTTTCGGGCTCAGATAGGACGGACACAAGAACTCAGACTTGCGGAGTTAAATCTCAACAAAACCACAACAAATCTCAATATCTAGTATGAATTATTTGTAATACAAACCAAAAATAGCCCGCAAACTCACTCAAATTCCTCCAATTATCATAATCCCGCCCCTTATGCAAAACCAAACCCTCCTCCCATCCCAGTTTATCCTCTTTATCATAAACTAAATCCAGCTCAATTTTCAACATAAAGCATTACACAAAATCAATACCTCAACACTCTATACTCAACAACGATAATTCACAAACAACCAGAACATGTAACTCCACATTCCCAAATAGACCTAATTTCCATAGCCCCATCCCCTAATGCAAAACCAACATCCCTCCCCTGTTCTCTCTCTCCGCTGGCGTTTGTAATCGTTTTTATTTTTAAATAAATTTTAGCAAAGTCATGTATTTTTAAAATCTTAAGATTTCTATATTTATGTCTTTATTTAGTGGTTTCATTAGCGACAAAGGCTAAACTTTCTTGGAAAAATGTCTTTTATGTAAACCATGTTTGCTATTAATTCATTAAGGGCTAGAATATGTTCATTGTCTTCCAATGAAAGAAGGGTTCCTTTTGCCGTAGTCGGGTTGACATTAGAAGCTTGCCACGCCCGGACTGTTACACCAACGCATTAGCATGTTAAAGCGATTTCATTGAGGAGCCTAGCTTTCTTAACTAGTAAGTAATGTACTTTTGGAGGGGGGAGGTGTCTTTAGCTGGAAATCTTGCCCCCTTCTACTTTGAAAATACCTGTGAAACCAGTTTAATTCGTCACAGCCAACACTCCCGCAGAAAGGGGGGTTGTACTTGTTAATGTCTTAGCCGGAACACATCATTATATCTCATTTTGTATTTCTATAAAAAAATCGTTTGCCCAGCCTAACAGTATTGTTGTTATTGTTTTTATCCTGTAAAGCGCTTTGAGCAGCACAGCTTTCTCACCAGTTAGATTACTTTTTGATACCATCCTTACACAAAGCAGAAAATTCTTGTATTTTCCGATGACATACAAGTGGAAAGATTACAGATTTTAATCGTCTTTTTTCTGAACCAGGGAAAATCTGATCATGTTTCTCTATAACAATAATAAAAAACTTTATTTTACATATCACCTTTAAAAGTGGCATCTCAAAGCAATACAGTAGATGTAAACCACAGATTACAAAGTAAATACCCAGACAAGCGCAAACGCGTTTTTAATAAAATGCTTTTATTCATTCAGCAGAGAGAGCGTAAAACCTGGGCATAACAGCTGTTCCTTTTTCTGATCACCCGCTCTCTGGATACACGTCTCACCTGTCCTGTTCTTTGTTTTCCTAATTTGCTGATTATGCCTTCTGCGATCCACTCCTGCCCTCACACCTAAAGAAGACTATTTTAAATTTATTTGCGTGGTCCATTGTGCAATTAACACTTGTATGTGCTGTCCTTAAGGTGATATCACATAAAGGTGATATGTAAAATAATGTTTTTTTTATTGTTATAGAGAAACATGATCAGATTTTCCCCGTATCAGAAAAAAAGATCTAAAGTATACTAGTTTGTCACTAGTATACTTTTAATACAGTCTTTGCTGTGCTCTTGAGGATCCTTGTGATATTTCGAGCTCTGGTTGAATGATAAGTGTAGCAGTTTAAATAATTTTCTTAGTTAGAAATTATGAAACGCTCTGTTAAAAGCAAGGGAGTTTTTATGTCCGTTACAGTAAAAGAAAATGCCTGACAAAGCAGGGCTTGGACAGATTCCAAGTGCATTTTTGCAATTTACGTTGCATTGTGCTGCTGTAATACAGTTTAAAATAATTAAAAGTCTAAACAGTATCAGCTTTATTTATGGGTTGCAATTTTAAAAAAGTCAAAAACCGCACTCAAAATGCAATTTAGAGCTTTCTGGCAAGAGGAGACACCCAAATTAATAATGTAACATGCCACTGCATGAACAAGGTTATACTGCTATTTCCTTAGATACGCGATTAAAAAATATTTTTTATTACATTTTTAATAAAATGCTTTTGTTCACTCATAATCTGACAATTTCAGGAAGACTAAGGGAATTGTCATCTGTTGTGAAAGCTCTGTGAGCTCTGTGACTTTGAGACCACTTGTTATCCCAGGTTGTTTGAATTGCCACAATTCAAATAGAGAAAAAAGAGCTGACTGACAAGATTTAAGATGTGGCTGTCAATGTTGGATTAAAAAAAACACATTGCCCGACGTTAGTTGCATTGCTTGAAAAATAATTTTATTTCGAGAGACTGGATAAGTAATTCAAGTGTTTTTTTTTTAACTTCCTGAAAAACAAATGATAATTTAACTATATGTGCAAACGTTTTATGATATGTCGCTGTTGTGAATGTCTGTGGAGTGTATCTTATTTGCCTGTCTGTCCTGGCTGTGCTCTCTCGCTTGCTCGCCCTCCCCTTCTCTCTCTCTCTCAATTCAATTCAAGGTGCTTTATTAGCATGACAGATTGGTACAATCAGTGTTGGGTATTTACTTTGCTTTGAGATGCCACTTTTAAAGGTGATATATAAAATCAAGGCTTTAACTTGCTTTAACTCCGCAAGTCTGAGTTCTTGTGTCTGTCCTATCCGAACCCGAAAGTATTACAATATGTATCTTTATAGCAGGTGGTGTACAACTTTTTAGTATAGATTACACTTTTCTAAAATGTATTTAAAAAATAAAAACGATTACAATCTAATCTTTCCATGTTTGATCCCAAGATCCCAAGAAAAATACATCTAAACGGGGAGAAAGCTATGCTGAAAGTTTATTCAGATACTTAGAAGACAAAGATATCAATTTATGTTGCATTTGTCTGATTGTGAATCAAAAAACACATATATTTAAACCCGCGTTTGCGATTTAAATCAAAACGCGATTTAAATCAATATAAATGTTTATATTGTAACGCATAGGTGACTATGCATTGTTATAAAAATGACTTAAATTCGATCATGTTGTGATATTTAGAAATATACATTTGTTTGGTGCGAGTGAGGTTTTATTTAATCTCTGACCCAGGGAAATGTTTTATTTTTTCAAAGAAATGTTTGTTGAAAAAAAAGCCATGACTCCAGCAGGATTCAAACACACAGCATGTGTGGTAGGAGTCAGGAGCCTAACCCACAGTGCCACCGGCAAAGTCACATGCAAAGTGATGAAAAAGCACTACAGAAACATTATCAACAGACAATGTACAGCGTGTACTATTCTTGTGTTGCGGTACATGAATATAATTATATCGTTATTAATTTCTTTAGATACGCGATTCCATATTATATTCCCTTTTAATCAAATTCTAAAAGTATGCTTGTTGACTCCAGTATCACATTAGTTAAAGACTTTGAAGCTTAAAATGTTAAGGGAGAAATGGAATACTGGTGTGTATTTTTTATTTAAAGTACAGAGACCAGCCATATATTGTATGTTTATGTTCCAAAATTAATATCGTTTATGGCCTTCACACGCGTTACAGTATGCTCCTATTCTTTTTATGCTCAGGTATTAAGATTTCCCTTCAGTGGTAAAATTCCATATGAATATTCAACGCTAAAACGGGCACAGTAAAGACATTTACTGTAAATCTTTCTACGACCGACCAACGGACCACGAGTGCCCCTGTCGGTCAACCAATCACGTACCGCGGTATTTTGCGTCATCGCGCGTCACAATGTGCGACGCCGTAGCCAATTACCTCCGGTACGTGTCTGTACCGCGCACTTTGAATGGCTGCATCTGTACCTTCCAATCACTGATGTCGCTCTCCCTAAACCTTAACGTGATGTTTTGCAGATGTGCAGTGTGCCTTTACTCCTGTATTAAAAACGACCTCTGTTGTCGGGCGGAGTTGAAGAAGAACTAACTGCACAGAAAAAGTATGTAACGATAAAATGTTTCTACACTTCAGTCCCTTTAAATCCCTGCTCACACACATTGGTGTGGGGAGCGGGCAGGTAGAGAGCTTTTCCAGAAACTCATGATGTTTCTCATGGGGTGTTACCTGCAGTAGTATCTCTCTCCACGCCTTTGGAAAGAAAAGAGTGGCTCCAGTGCAGGGTAAGGTCAGAACAGCTGGTCTGATTGTCTTAGAAAACAAGAAATTAAAATCAACAGGGAAATTGAACAATACAGAAATCAGCTCAGTATACAATAGGAAGCAAGCAAACAAAATGCACAGCAAAAATCGTAGTTGAGTAAATTGGTGTAAAAAAATATTTGTAAGCAAAGGAGAGCCCGTGCTGCGTGTGAAACACATCAATAGTTCAGCATTTCTGAAACATTTAATTGAATTGACAAAGAAATCCTCTCCTTAAACTTCAAAAAAGGATTATCTGTGGAGCCAGCAGGCGAAACACTGCAGTTGCCCGTTTCTCACAGGTGTTTGAAGTTGTGGATAACATTTAGTTAAACCTAATAACTGGTTGGGCCACCCTTAGAAGCAAAAACTGCAATCAATCGTTTGCGATAACTGGCAATGAGTCTTTTACAATGCTGTGGAGGAATTTTGGCCCACTCATCTTTGCAGAATTGTTGTAATTCAGCCACATTGGAGGGTTTTCGAGCCTTAACCGCTTTTTTAAGGTCATGCCACAACATCTCAATCGGATTCAGGTCAGGACTTTGACTAGGCCACTCCAAAGTCTTCATTTTGTTTTTCTTAAGCCATTCAGAGGTGGACTTGCTGGTGTGTTTTGAACTTAAACTTGAACTTTATTGCCATATGTAACCGGTACTGGTACAATGGAATTCTTACTTACAGAAAGTCTCTCGATTGTAAAACAAGTGTAAAAAACAAGACAAAGTGCAAACAGTGCATCAAGACAATGTACAAACAAACAATAGACAATGTGCAAGTAAACATGTAGATAGTTTGAATGTAAACAATACAGACGTGTAAACAATGACTGGAGATGTGCAATAGATAAGAAATCATAAAGAGGTAGATGGTGATGGTGTAGGTGTGGTCCGAGGGGGATGGCTAAATGTGTTCGCCAGTCTCACTGCTTGTGGATAGAAGGTATTGAAGAATCTAGTGGTAAGTGTCCGTATGCTCTTATATCTCTTGCCTGAGGGCAGTGGGGTGAAGAGCTCATGCCCGGGGTGGTGACTGTCCTCTGTGATGGCCAGAATTCTACCATGGCAGCGGTCCTCATAGAGCTGTTTAATCTCGGTGAGACCGCAGCCGATGATCTTCTGGGCCATATTGACCATTCTCTGTAGTGCCTTTCTTTCTCGCGAAGAGGTGTTACCATACCACACAGTGATCCCGTTGGTGAGGACGCTCTCGATGGTGCAGCGGTAGAAGTTCACGAAATAAAAGCGCTGCTGAGCCTTCTTCATGATAGAGTCAGTGTTCACAGTCCAGGTTAGATCTTTAATATGAATTCCCAAAAACCTAAAGCAGGTGACTGTTTCCACTTCCGTTCCATCAATACTGAGTGGGCTGTGAGTGTATGGCCTGTGTCTCCGAAAATCCACTATTAGCTCTTTCGTTTTCTTTATGTTCAAGTCCAGGTTATTGCTATGACACCACCTAAGCAGCTGTACAACTTCATCCCTGTAAGTGGACTTGTCATCATCACTGATCAGTCCTATTATAGTGGTGTCATCGGCAAACTTAATGATGCGGTTGTTGCTGTGTCTTGCTGTGCAGTCGTGAGTAAATAGGGAGTACAACCTTGGACTCAGACAGCAGCCTTTTGGGGTTCCAGTGCTCAGGGTGAGTGGTGTTGATGTTTTATTGCCTATCCGCACCACCTGTGGTCTCTCGATAAGAAAGTCCAGCAGCCAGTTGCAGACAGAGTTGTACAGACCTAATCCCCTGAGCTTTGTCACCAGTTGACTGGGTATGATGGAATTGAATGCTAAACTGTAGTCCACAAACAGCATTCTCACATACGAGTTCTTAGTGTCCAGGTGTTCCAAGGTTGTATGCAGAGCCAGGGAGACAGCATCATCCACTGATCTGTTGTTATGGTAGGTGAACTGCAAGGGGTCCAGGGACTCTGTGATGGAGGAGTTGATGTGTGACAACACCAGCTTCTCCAGGCATTTCATCACCACAGATGTTAATGCTACTGGGCGGTAATCATTCAGGCATGTCACTTTTGTCTTTTTGGGGGTTGGAACAATAGTGGTTTTTTTGAAGCAGGTGGGGACCATGGACTGTGACAGGGAGGAGTTAAAGATGTCCGTAAGCACTGTGGTCAGCTGGGCTGCACATGTCCTCAGGACGTGAGGTGGTATCCCATCAGGCCCTGCAGCCTTACGGATTTTCACCCTGCTCAGAGTCTTCTGCACGTCCTGCTCTGAGAGTTTCAGAACAAACTCGCCCTGCACACTTGCTGTCTTCTCAGCATTGCCCGTGTTCAGAGCATCAAAGCGGGCATAGAATTTGCCCACTTTGGATCATTGTCCTGCTGGAGAACCCAAGTGCACTTCAGCTTGAGGTCACGAACAGATGGCCGGACATTCTCCTTCAGGATTTTTTGGTAGACAGCAGAATTCATGGTTCCATTTACCACAGCAAGTCTTCCAGGTCCTGAAGCAGCAAAACAGCCCCAGACCATCACACTACCACCACCATATTTTACTGTTGGTATGATGTTCCTTTTCTGAAATGCTGTGTTACTTTTACGCCAGATGTAATGGGACACACCTTCCAAAGAGTTCAACTTTTGTCTCGTCAGTCCACAGAGTATTTTCCCAAAAGTCTTGGGGGTCATCAAGATGTTTTCTGGCTCATCAGTGGTTTTCGTCTTGGAATTCTGCCATGCAGGCCATTTTTGCCCAGTCTCTTTCTTATGGTGGAGTCATGAACACTGATCTTAACTGAGGCAAGTGAAGCCTGCAGTTCTTTGGATGTTGTTGTGGGGTTTTTTGTGACCTCTTGGATGAGTCGTCGCTGTGCTCTTGGGGTAATTTTGGTCTTTAGAAATGGCTTTATAAACTTTTCCAGACTGATAAATCTCAATCACTTTTTCACACAGGGCCATGTAGGTTTGGATTTTTTTTTCCCTTAATAATAAAAACCTTCATTTAAAAACTGCATTTTGTGTTTACTTGTGTTATCTTTGTCTAATATTTCAATTTGTTTGATGATCTGAAACTTTCAGTGTGACAAACATGCAAAAAAATAAGAAATCAGGAAGGGGGCAAACACTTTTTCACACAGCTGGCTTTGTGGCGCAATGGAGAGCGCGTTGGACTTCTAGGCCTTGATAGAATGAAATCATTCAAAGGTTGTGGGTTCGAGTCCCACCAGAGTCAGGTGTCATTTTTATTGAACCTTTCGAAATCCTCTAGGGATTGGTGTTGATCAAGTCAAATACAGGACTTCTTAAGAGTCCACAGTTGAAAATGAACCAGCAGCCACAAGAAAGAAATTAGCACTGGACTGTGATCACATCACTCCTGTCCTGGAGTCCTTGCACTGGCTTCCTGTCAACTTCAAAATCCTCAAGCTCACCTATAAGGCTCTCCATGGCTTAGCACCTCAGTACCTGTCTGGGTTATCGCCCTACTCCCCACCTGACAACCTCCGCTCTTCTAATTGTGTTTTCCTATCTGTCCCCCAGTCCATCTACACTCTATGGGTGACAGGGCCTTCTCGTGTTTTGCCCCAAAGCTCTGGATCTTTATCCCCAAGGATATCAGAGAGTCACCTTCTCTAAACTCCTTCAAATCCAGACTCAAAACCCTCTTCTTTAGAAGAGCCTTTAATGAACTATTCTTTACCCCTCTGTTCCTACTGTATTTAATACCACCATCTATTGTCTCCTCTAACTGTGTATTCTCATCCTGCTTATCTTGTGTATTTTTTTAACTTTATTGTTGTCATTCTGTAAAGTGCTTTGAAAAGCCACCTTTAAAGGCGCTATATAATGTAAACATTATTATTATTAATAATGAACAGTGCATTTAACACTGAGCACATGCGGTCCTTCTTTGCAAAGGATTGCAAAGGTTGGGAATTAGCTTTTCACTCGTGTTGTTGAAGACCGTATCCTGGCTGTGTTGCAGGAAATGTCTAGATGCCATCACTGGATCAAGGAGAGGATCAGGGTTTTGGGAAGTCTTTTTGATGCCTGACACTGTGTGTTTCCTGGTTGTAACGGGTGTCATTCTGGACCTAAACAACAGAGAACACCATTGAAATCGCTGAACTGCCTAGCGGACACTTTGTCGCCTTCTTCTGACCTGTAATTCATGCGATTCTCTGAAAACATGGCACGTTGTATCTGTGCTACCTTTATGGAGGGTGACCACACTCATAAGGATCATAGATTCGATCACAAGCATCTAAAAACGAGAATGAGAAAACGACATCACGCTATAAGGCTGAATGGCACGAATTCTCCTGTTCCTTCTGCAGCAAATGTGAGTTTTTTTGCTTCTTAACACTGAGATAGTTGGAGATATTTGGCAGCTGTGGGATTCCAACTCAACCCTCAAAGAGACTGGAGCTTTAATCCAGCTCTAAATTAAAAACTGGGTGACTAGTAAGGGCTGGTAGGAGAGGAAAGGAATAAATGCTTCTTTTTTGGACAAATTTAATTTTTTAAATCTTAAATTAAATTAAATCTTTTTTTATTTTTTGGATAAAGTAGACTTTATCTACTAAAAGAAGGAAAGAAATATTTGATTATTATTTTTTCACCAGTTGTTTTGATCAAATTATTGTAACACGGTGCCATATTAAGGTATAATATGTACATGAACGTCGTGTCTGAGTCGATGATGGCAGCTGAGTATCGCTGGAGGACAGTTCATCTTGAGTGGGTAAGCCTGCATAATGAGGGAGAAGAGATCGGCCTCTCTGACGCAGTGTCCAGTGACACTAACCTTCTGTCCTACTGTTCTCTGCTAATGTAGAGGGTGAATGTTTATTTAGGTGAATGTAAGGTTTCGTTCTTGTTTCCGAGCACTTTTTTTGTTGCTGAAAATTAATCTTTTAATTTTCATTTGAATGAATTCCGATATTGTCACCTAATTCTATACATTGTTTCATCAGACTAGAACATTTAGAGGAGCTCAATTGCCTTTATGAATTGCATAGTGATAGTATTTCTTTCCGTTTAAATACTTCAGTCAAAAATGTAGAGAAGGTGCTCCTGTTTTCACCATTATAAGAACTGTGATGCACCAGTAATATTTACTCGTACAAAAGGGCGGAGCAGTGTCTCTGTGGCTCAGGATCTGTACCTGTGACTGGAAGGTTGCCAGTTTAAATCCTGCGGCCGGCAGAGAAATCCTACTCCGTTGGGCCCCTGAGCAACGCCCTTAACCCCAACTGCTCCAGGGGCGCCGTACAATGGCAGACCCTGCGCTCTGACCCCCAGCTTCGCTCCCTGTCTGTGTGTCTGTGTCTCCTTGGAGAAAAGCTGGGGTATGCGAAAAGACGAATTCCTAATGCAAGAAATTATATAGGGCTAATAAAGAAACATTAACATTACACGTACATTAAAAGCATTGTAATCATATTGTTCTGTTCTGTAACAATCTTGAGTGACACAAACCTTCTGTTTTACTGCACTACACTTCTCCAGAGGCCAGTTCAGCACACAAGGATCCTCAGTCAAACAAACACTGCAATCGCTTGATAAACGCCATTTCTCATCCTTTCTCTTAGTGTCGGTGCTACTATTGTATGCAAAGGAGGCAACTTGACAATGAAATCTTAAAGAGAGTCTTCATGAAGGTGTGCGTTGGCAAGCTCTCCACTGGCAATTGACTGGGCTTGTGAAGAAACCAATCTCATTCAACAACCATGCAAATTGCACAGCTTAAGGCACATGAAGCGAAATCTGTGAGCTGATTGACACAAAACAATGTCACTTCACATTATCTGCAAAGTTGTTTTGCTTGTCTGACCACCTCTTCCTACTTTACAGTGAGCACATATATTTCAGTTGCTTTCCCCCATGTGGAGATGTATCCATTGCCAAAACTGCTGTCTGATTATTTAAATTATCTGTAAAACTGTTACATGACTTAATCTAATTGTAAATTTATAAGACGGTCTATGAGACATTTGTGAGAGTAGCTGAATCCCAGGGCTGGTATGGAATCACACACAGAAGGGTCTTCTGTGTGATCTGAGTCCCACTGCTCAGAGCTACAGACTGGTCAAATGGTCACTATTGTAGACATGACCATCGGAACATCGGCTACAAATAATCAATATACTGATCATAGTGTCACTACTGGTGTTTATTACATAAATACTATATATAAATAATAAGATAATTCCACACTCATATGTGTTATAAAACATTTATAAACATTTTGGGAGGCTGACATACAGTAAAGAAAGTAATACTGAAGGGCTGGAAGTCCTGGAAAGCGTTAATAGAACCTCCTTGCTTTCGACCTGGAACAGAGCCCACAACTGACAGATCAGTGACCCCTGAGCCCAGTTCACAGAGTGGAGAATCAGGAGCTCTTTTATGTCTCTAAGAGGGCTGGGAGGAAGGATAAAAGGGGGAAATGTGACATGAGTCCAGGCTGTTCTGTCTGATATTGTTCATGTAGCAGCACTGATTGTCTGAATATCTTCTGGTTCTGGATTGTGAGGATAGAGAGCAGTACGGAGTTGAGATCCTGTCTGAGTGTGAGTCTGAGCTGGGAATCTGACTGAGAAGAGAATAATGATTTTTTATTCTGCCTGAGAATTTTCCTGAGAATTTTTCCTGAGAATTTTTCTTCTTTTCCAAGTGGTGTTACATCCCCTTCAGATACTCTACACAGACTGCCAGAGAGAAGAGGAGAGAGAGATGGACAGATAAGAGCACACACAGCAAGAGACACATACGTCTTGATTTACTTTGAAGCAAGTGTTCATTTCTTTTCTGGAACAAGTTGTTTCTGAACTTCAAGAAATTCATACAACTTCTGAAAGATAAAATACAAATCTTGCTTCTCAGGACAGAAGAAATGCTGCAAAAAAATGCCAGTGATTTGTGAAAAGCAACGGGAATGTGTTCCTGTGCAGCTGTTAAACAAAGGGCTGGTGGGTCAAACGCACTCAGGGATGTGCTTCAGACTGTGATGATGTAAACATAATCTCCGCTAAAAATTGAAGTGATTTCTTCGCAAACCCTCTTGAATGTCGCAGGAAATCTTCGTATTTTACTCGTGTGCAACTAAAACAAGTAAACAATTCAGTACCTAAGTCAATGTCCAAGAAAACCATCTTCACGTGTGGAATTTTTCTTTAACTGGCTGTTGGGAGAATTCATTTACACACCCGTTGTATCCTTAGCAAAAATATTTTAAAATTAGAACACAGATTTGTTGGAGAACTTGACAATCCCTGACAATCATTATTAAATGAGCATTATACAAATGTGCGTTGATATTTTTAATATGTACCTTAATTGGAATATATATACATACATAATTGCTTTGATATGGATGTTCATTTGAAGGAATTGAGGAAACTATGAAGGATCGCAGAACAACCAAAGATACATTTGGGCATCTGCTATTGGTAAAGATGAAAGAGTACCTTAAGTGTGAAGCTTTCATACACACGAGATAGAAAAACAGTTTTAATGCACTTCATTAAATTGATGGTGTGCTTATCAATCGTGCATAAAGTGTACATAGCAGAGGATGGTTTCGATCCATCGACCTCTGGGTTATGGGCCCAGCACGCGTCCGCTGGGCCACTCTGCTGACGGCTGTTATAGTGATTCAACACAACTGCTCTATCTTTGCTTTCTAAAAGTGCGCCCGAGATGAAAAGTCTAAACGGTAAACGCAGACGTCACTTTGAGTGCTTGGTCTTTCATAGCACAAATCATCACCCGCTGCTCTACATGGGTGTGTCTTCAATATCGTTGAGAACCAAACCTTCTGCTTTCCGAGGCAACTGATTCTTTCGTCGTTAATTCCCAAATCTTCAATGAGAATCAGTGAAACGAAAATCAAACACATGTACACACTCGTGTCCTAACCTGAAAGAAAAATCTACACCCACTTTATAATACTGAAAATTATTCAGGAAGTACAGCAATGTTCTAAAACCAGCGAATGCATCTGCATACATAAAATGTCAATTTTTCAAAAGTAAAATCTTCAGCTTTGAAAGATTACCATCCATATATTTTCGTTTTTCTCTTTTTTTACATAACACGCTTTCGAGAAACAAACTGTCTTTTAATTAAGGCTTCATTAGAAAATGTGTATCGTGGTTTGCCAAGTTAAAATCGGCACATCCCAGTGGGCAAAAGATGTAGAATATACGACTATTAAACGCATACCTTAGACGTGTAAATGTGCTCCGTAACTGGTCTAGAATGAAATTCTAATATACGTATATCATTATACGTCAATTAGACATCTATGATTATATGTTTATTATACATAAATGGTTGGAGTTCTATTATACGGATAAATTTAGAAGACTATTATACATATATAGTTAAAGGTCTATTATACATCAAAGAAAGATTTTTATAGGTGTAGAAACTAGTAAATAAAGCCAATGATTTATTTTAGAAATTTATTCTTAAAATATACAATTATTCACACCTGAAAAATATGTAGTTCAAATTATACATTATATACAATATTGTAATCAACAAATGTCTAACCATCATAAAAAAACACAACTAGTAAACTTCAGTTACAAATTCTAGTAACATGGCAATATATATATATAGTAATGACAAACACAAACTAATTACATGAACATGTATTTAACTCAAAACCACATTTCGATTCAAATATAAATTTTAAAATTTACAACTTCTTTATTTCCACGAAAATATTATTAATGTAGCACAAATGCTACTTTCTAATAAAGACAGAAAGAAACTGTTTGTTTTGTGTCTCATGGTGATCCTCCTCTCGATACTAATGAAATGTTTAATATGATCCCTCGAGAAAAAAAAAGGAGTCAATTTCCGCCTGGAATGATTGATGCCCCATCAAACATTTTGTAATATCCCTGGAAGTTTATACAGTAGAATCCTGGTTCGTGGCTTAAATTCAAGGTAAACAAGACTAAGGAAACGAGTTGGAAACTTAATGTCGAAGTGGCATTTAAATCACCCGGAACATTTCACTACATTGGGCAGTATGTGCCAGAAAGCCTACCGCCATCCCTTTGATAGCTCAGTTGGTCGAGTGGAGGAGTGTTGTAGAATCAGCAGGGTGTCCTTAGGTTTCTGGTTCGAAGGAAGGTGCTTTTTGTGTACTTTAATCAAAGAGTTAAAAAAGCGAATCTGTTTCATTCAGACATTGATCAAAAGCTCAATAAACGACGAAGTAGAGGTTCCTGTTCTGAATTCAGCCCACGTCTGATTGTCTTATTTTGGCCAAGATCTGAACTTTGAATTAAGGGACTACTCTGTCTGCTTTGTAATTCAAAAATACATACAAATGTCAAGTTTTTTGTAGATATAAAGGTGTTCTCTGTTTTCAAAGGATAGGTACTTAATTGGCATAATGATTTGGTATTGATTTTGTATCGTTGTATTATAAAGTTTGTGCTTTCTGTGTTTTTATCGTATTGTGAACTTATTTTTTAAACAAATGCTTACAAAGGCAAACACGGCACACATCTGTTTATACCAGTGATGCATTGTACATTTGTATTAAGTACAAGCTACTGTGCACTTCTGGGAGTATAACAGGTTCGATATAAAGTGGCAAAAATTTAAAAGGGGAAAATACCCCAGACTGCGTGTAAAGCCCTCGTTGTGACTGTTTTAGATTGAAATGGCGTACTGTGCACGAAATGTTGCAGAAACGCAATCTGATATTTTGATAATTATTATTTTAATAATTTGATCAAATAGAGGCCCAGGATCCAAATCTTCAGTTCTGATTTTTTTAAGTGATACCTTTCCTTCCTGTCGTGGAAGTCACACGATGTGAGCAATTGTTTTTTTTACGTTACGATCCAAAGAGCCTCAGACGCACTGTAACCAAACCAGGATGGATTCTGCTGGGAGCCGGACTGAGCTCATTCTCACTCCCTGTGCTAAAAGCAGAATTAGCTCTTCCCCGAACATCGTCTACAGCTGCTGGACGGTGCTCTGAGTCTTACTGCTCCGGCAATTACTTTGACGAAAGACAGATCACTTGTGCGCTTTTAACCTTCTCGCAGCTACAGGCGAGACTGAAGCTGGAGATGTGAAGGCACCCGCTGGTACACATTCTCTAACTTTCACAATCGCGACAGACTTCGCTTTTTTAAAAAAAAGTAGATATAGCCCTGAAAAAAGCATTAGCTTTATCAGTTTTTACATTAATCTATTTTGAATCAAAGTTTGATATTTTTTTTATTTTTATTGCATTTTACATTACAATAATAATAATAATTATTATTATTATTACGTACACTTATATAGCGCTGTTCTGGATACTCCACTCAATGCGCTTTACAGGTAATGGGGACTCCCCTCCACCACCACCATTCTCCTGAATGATCACAGAGAGTCAGGACCTCGGTTTTACATCTCAGTCGAAGGACGGCACCTGTTTACAGTTTAGTGTCCCCGTCATTGTACTGGGGTATTAGGACCCGCATAGACCGCAGGGTGTGCGCCCAGCGACAGAAACCAGACGTGTGTCGGGCTCGGCTGCGAGCAGGACAATGACGTCACGGGGACAAAGTAGAGGAAATCAAAATGGTTCTATAAAAGACCTGTGTCAGCTGTCGGTTTGCAGTCTGGACTCTAAATCCTCCGATCCGATTTTAAATACCTGAGCTGCGGCTTCTTCCGAGTATTTATTCGTATACTTATTATGTGTAAGTGTATAGATGAAACCTTTCATATATTGTTCAGTTTAAATCAAAATGCTTTACTAATACAAGAGAGAAGTATAGTATGAAGGATGTGACAAATTTGTGATTTCTTGGAACAAAACGGTTTTTATTTGCATTCGAAATGAAGCGGAATTTTAGCGCGACACACAAACCCTTTGTCTTTTTTAGTTTTTAGAGTGAACAGACATAAATGTAGAAAACGTGTTTTTTTTTTAGTACTACAATAGCAGGGTCAGTGGCGTAATGAATAACGTGTCAGGCCTTGCGTCAGAAAATTATAAGTTGGACTGCCGCCTGGCTTGTTGCGTTTATACCACTTACGTTCTTTTATATAAATGAACTCCACCTGAAAGCTATAGAAAACACTTTGGGTAAGTTGTCTGCAGCCTCATGCGAATTTCGACAACTTACCCAAAACACTGGACTGTCTGGAGATCAGCTCCAGCTCTGAACTCAATTGCAATGAAAAACCATGCGTAACAAAACTGGAGAACAGCTGAACTTGTGCTCAGTTCGGTGATGAGGGTTCAGAACTGTCGTTGTTGTAATTAGCACGAACTGCACAGGCTCTAAATCAGACCATGTCAATTAGTCTGATCAGTGTAGGACACGTTAATGTAGAATTATTAATAGGTTTATTACCTTTATTACCTTTACCCACCTGAACTAATGTAGAATTATTACTTGGTCTGTCTCTTGTTTGTATATAAATGAATGTCTCTGACAACTTAATGTTAGTTTTATGATGTAGGTCAGGCGTTGACATATGCACGAGTATACGAAATGTCCCACTCCTGATTCAACTCATGTTCTATAGGAGATTGGTGATTCCTCCCGTTTCTCGTACAACCATATCAGAACAGAAGCCCTTGTCACCCAGCTGTGATTCAAGATCAACTCGCATCTTTATCCCTTTTTTGTTCGTGATCATTATTTTCTTTAGTTATGATCAATATTGAACTTTTTCTAAATGAAATGACAATAATCAAACATGCAGGCAGATTTTTGAAAAGTATTCGGAATTGACAGGGTACCCCTTTGGAGCAGTCGTCAGAAAATGTGAGAAAATGAAAGTTATGTAAGCTCTCACACAAAGCATTGAAGATTGGAATCTGAGTGTAAAAAAGCTACCCGTCTCCCAATGATAGGCAGGGATACACACCATGACTCGAATAGACTCAGCGAACTTTAACACCTATGATATTACGAGTGCTTTGCACGTGTTGAATTTCAAGAAGGAACTACTACAACAGTTGTGGACATAATTCAATACCACCGGCAAAGTCCAATGCCGGCAACTTCTGAGAAAATAATGTTCACTCATGGAATTTGGTCTTTGAATGGCTGGCGGGAAAATTCATTTATACTCCTGTTGCACCCTCAGCTGAAACATGTTAACATAACAACGCAGATTTGTTGGAGAACCTGACAAGAATTATTGGGTTAGCACTGTATGTATTCTTGTATATTTACTTTAATTTTAATATAAATGTAAACATGCATGCTGTATAATCTATTGTAATTTTAAAATATGTTAGCTGTGGATGCGAGGGGGGCTATTATACCTTGTGAAACACGCAAGGAACTGTAAAAAAGGCTGGTATTTGAATAAAATTGGCGATCACAAGAAAACCACAATTTATGTGGTATTATCATCAATATCCTTCAAAATCGACGTTCAAATGAAGGATTTGAAGAAACTATGAAAAAAGCAACAGTAGTAGCAGAGGATTTTGATTTTTGCTCTTCAAGTCAGTAGATCGCCATAGAGTTGCACCCCTACAAATAGCACAAAGGATGAATCCCACCATCTTCTTTATTGCTATGTTTGTGCCGGTGAAAGTAGCGTTTGTGCTATTGAAAGCATCTCGGAAGATGAAGGTGCAGTCACTTCCACATGTCATGATATCATTAGATCCGACGACAAGAGCTGAAGCCCCCCAGTCCAAGCCAGCAATGTGAGGAAGATGGGTATGGAGAAAGGTAGTGTGGCCGAGCAGTCTAAGGTGCTGGATTTAGGCTCCAGTTTCTCTGGGGGTGTGGGTTCCCACTGCTGCCAAATGTTAGTATTTTAAGACCTGCAATACGATCAGTAAAAGCGCTTTTTGTTAGGCTGCGGGAGGTGTTTAGAGATAGACTTTCTAAAAGACAGGCTGTCAGCTTAACATCAAGGCAGAAAAAATATTTTGTTTTCTCAACAGAAATTCTCTTTGGCACGTTCAGCTTTATGTAGGGAACAACGTCTGTCGAGATCACTTTTGAGGCAGTGCACATGATAGTGTTCCGGCAAGTACATTTAATATTGGCTGTGGTGGTGAGCTGCTTTTGTCTGTGAAACTTTTAATTCTTCACGCCGAATCGTTGGCAGGGGTAAAGCTTATTAAATCTTTGAACATAGCGCTCCATCAGAAATACTTTGTTCGTGATCAAAAGAGATCAGAGGATTAACTTCATGAATTCACATAGCATACCTTACAGGAAAGATTTAAAAGGGGAATTGATTGTGCTTCCTGATGTTGTTCCTGTGGTTTCTTTGGATACAAAGGTGAATGTTCTTTGGCGTTCTGCTAGAGTATCCACTGGGTGGGCTTTATCAATTAGCTCGGATAGGTCATCAGTGCTCCGTCTCCGGAAAATAATCAGCACTGTCGTTTTTTCCCGTGCTGTCTTTTAAAACATATAAGATCACGAGTTTACAGATTTCTCCAAATAACAACTATACATTTTAACCCAGCGGTTAGCATTCCTTCAATCCAATAGTTTTACTCTGGGTAAAAAGCAACGCAATATACAGAGAGATGATATTCAAATATTTCAACGTTCTTATTGGATTACCTGTATGGAGATATCGCTCAGAATTCCTAATATGATTTTGAGTTCAGTTTTGCTTTACTACTTTCAGAGTCTTTTATTGACCTTGCTGAAGCAGAGAAGTGACATAATCACAAATGCGACCTACCTGTGCTGCTGTTTCTGGTTAATAATGATTATTGCGAGGAAAAAAAAAACAGCTCCTTGCATTAAGAGCAAGAGCAACCAACGCGCTCTCTTGTTGAGTTGGTTTTTTTCCGTGGTACTCTTCCTCAGATGCAAAGTTATTTGGCGAGCAAGGACCTCTGAGAAGGAGCCTGAATCCATCAAGAACTCTGAAATTCTAATATCACATTACCGTCTTGTGTAGCTCAGTGGTAGAGTGCATGCTTTTCATGTATGAAATCCCTGGCATCTTGAGATATCTTATATTGTTGTGCTCACATCGCAATCTTCTGTTGAGTGAGAACTCTTTGCTCGTGTTCATAGAGAGCCAGGTTTACACAATTAAATTCAGTCACACACAAAGTGCTACAGTGTTGCTCTGCTGTTTTAAATGTACCTCCAAAGCATTTCGTTCTGTTAACTACCAAATGATTTGAACTAATTTTACGTCATATTCAGGAAATCCAGAGAAGGTCATCAGAGTTTTAGTGGCTGTTGAAGAAAACACCTGTTGAATCTCACCAGGGATTTCTTGAGAGATCATTCAGCGAGCGAGTCCTCCCTCTGGACTCCAAACATTTTGGGTTAAACTGTTATCCACATACTCTAACGAAGAGAAATGTTAGTGTCTTCTGGTGTGTGAGCCCATTTCTAAAAAAAAAGTTATATAAATTGAATTGTTCTACTTTTTAGGCTTGCATAGTCTTATTAATATTTCTGTTAAATCTTTTTTTCTGTAGTAACATCAGTTGATATTAATATTAGTCCTGATTTATAATTTTTTGTCATGGTTGATCATGGTTGTAGCAGAGAAGCTACCAAAACTGGTAATGTTCATATAATGTGTAATGCAATAGCAGCATTTTGGGTTGAAAACAAAAAGTATATCTTGGTATGAATCCTAACACTTCATAGACAGCGTTCTAGGACTTCTCGCTTCAGATAAAGTTGTCAATACATCATAGATTTCTACTCAATCAATATCAGCAGTGTTATCGCTACCGAATGCTAAATATAGATCCTGGCAATACTTCGTGAGATCTTCGTAAGAAAATCCAAAATACTACGGAAGGAATCAAATATATATGTTTCTTTGGATCGAGAATATGATCATTATGAGATTCAAAACATGCCTGTCTCTTCTTTTTTCGAGGACAAATGGATTATTGAGGTGTAAAGATGGGTTCAAAACCAAAATCACCTGCTATGGCTGCTGTTTCTTCAAATCCTTCAACTGATCATCGATATCGAGGAATAATATATAGTTTCTTCAAATCCTTCAACTGATCATCGACATAGAGAAATAATATTATACAAATTGTGGTTTTCTGTTAATTGCCAATTTGACTGTAATTACATCTTCGTTTACAGATGTCTTGCATGTATCACAAGGTATAATAGTCGCCGTGCGTCCTCAGTTAAAATGTACGACAAAAGTACAACATTTATGGTTACATCCATATTAAACTGAAGGTAAATATACCAAGATATTAAAATACAATTGTACAGTCCTAACTTAATAATGCCTGTGAAGTTTTCCAACAAATCCGAACTGTAATTTTGAAATATTATAGCTGAGAATGAAAAGAGAGTACAAAGATCAAATTCAATGAGTGAAAATGCACCAGTAGTTCTCTAAACTCAGTTTCTTCACTGAAATGACTTGCTTGTGAAGCACCAAGCAGCCTTGAACGGATCGCAGAAATCAAATATACAGTACAGATGGATTCAGAGTGTGCTTTCCAACTTTTGTGCAACATTTTCCTTTGATAGGGCGGAGTTGTCTTCACAATCTGGGTTAAATAAAAAGGAGTGACGTCAGTGTTAAACAGCTTTCCTTCTTGGGGAACAACGGTTGTGTTCCATATTTTTTAATTATTTTGGTTTCAAGATCGCAATTTAGTGTGAAACATAAAAGCCAGCTGGATAAGCTTTATTAATTGGATCAATAAAGTATCTACAGTATCTATAAATCTCTTACACGTCATTTACAATGGCCTTTCAACTAATAGCCCGTGCAGGGATCAAACCCTAGCTGTTGGTACAGTACGAGTTGCGTAAGGCTCTGTAACGCGCAGATGAGAAACTAACCTCTGCTTCTTCATTATATACACAGTGAGCTATATATGCAATATATATGCCTAAAGAACTGGACAATCAACTGAAGGACCTCAACTGGATGGCCGTACACAAGAGACTGGCCACCAGAGAGGTCCTCTACAGACACTCGCTTACCAGGAACCCGCATTGCCCCCGGGACACGTGTTTCATCGAGGAGACTCAGAAGCACGTGTTCTGGAGCTGCCCCTTCGCCAAGGCGGTGTGGGGCAGAATGGACAACACCATGCAACTCCTGGGGACGGGTGCGGTGCTCAGTTACCAGTACATTCTGCTGGGGCTGGCACCTACCGGATTGGACAAGGGGACGCAGTTCCTGATGTGGCCCCTGCTGTCCCTCACTAAAAAAGGCCTGTGGGACTCCGTAAAATTTCCAGAGATTCATTTATTTTTAAAGGAAAATCACCAACAGCGGCCGAGATCTACTGGAGTTTTTTCATTCTATACTGCGATTTCTGAAGGGTACCCTGTGAAAATACAAGTTTTGACGAGAAGGGATGGGCATATAATGTCAAAAGGCTTGGGGAATTGAACTTTAAGGTGAAGACTGCAGGTTCAGTAGCAGCAGAACCTGATCAGTATCAGTTGACTCCGATATACTTTGAAAATTAACTTGGGGATTTAGAGACAGACGTGCTACCGTTGCACCATGGGGTACTTAATTTAAAAAAAATAGGAAAAAAAATCAGTGTTCCTGGATCTGTAATTGAGAACAACATCTGCACAAGAGCTGCGCAGGAAGAATAAAATGTGGTCTGGGATGAAGAGACTCTCTTCGGAAGAGCGGCGCTCTTCACAGGAGATTTTTTTTTTGTGAAGCTGATTTGTGTCCTTTGGGGAATTCAAAGGCGCTGATTGTTGTGACCTCGTGGCACAACGGTAGCGCGTCTGACTCCAGCTCAGAAGGCTGCGTGTTCAAATCACGTCGAGGTCAGCTGTTAATTTTTCAGGTTCTGCTGGTCCTGAACACGGAATTCACACCATGCAGTTGAGTTCTATCTGTACACCACATAGATAATCTAAACAAAACAGGACACGCAGTGTGGAGCTCACACAGGCTTACAGTCTCCAGCATTGGAGTGGAGGGGAAAAAAAGAACTTTGTTTTTTTTTAAGAGAAAAGGCGCAGTTCACATCTGCTTAACATCACGTCCAACTTTAGAGACAGCTACATCAGAAAATGGAATCCCGGAAGTTTCAGATAACTTTTTTTAGTACAGGTTCAAGCAAACCTGAAAGTTAATGAGTTTCCGGACACTTTTGTTTTATTAAAAAGTGTCTGAAGCCTGAAAATGTAATTTGGAAAAAAAAACCCGCTATTGGACATTAGCAGGTGCTTTTTGTAACGATTTGCTACTTCATGCTGGAAAACAAAGGAAACAGACCCAACGTTTGCTTTCAGGTGCGGTTCATCACATAATATACATGTATTACTGAGGAGTTTGAATAAAATTTACACGAGCCAGGTAGAAGTCGAACCTACAATCTTATGATCCGAAATCAGACGCGTTGTTTATTAAACCGCTGGCATTTCACATGACCTGAATTCCCCCATAGTGTGCTCAGCGCCGCTACTAGTAACGCACCGCTCCGTCTAAAATTTCAAAGTGAGAAACATGTGTTTTCTGATTTTTTATGAGTTTTAAAATATAACCTCTTTAAATCAGACAAGGGGTTTATATTTCGCATTGAAATTCCGATAGATTGAGAATTCAAAGAAAGACTGTTTTCTTCCACAGCACCGTATAATTATCACATCCAACAGACTCTCCAACCTCGGTGGGTGAGCAATTGCTCCGATTAAGTAGGTCACGTATCATGTTAAATCACTTCTTCTCAACACAACATTTCCTGGTGCACGTTTTCTCTATGAAAAAAAGACATTTTTCCCTTGCACGATTTCTCGTTTTTTATCAAAGCGTACAGAAATAAAAAAGAAGAAATAGTGTCGCAAAAGAACTCTGTCGCCCTTGGGAGATGTCAAACGCATTGGACATGAAAAATGCCAGACAAAAGCCAGTTCTCTTCGTTTCTCAGTGTCGGGGCTGCTATGTAAAAGAGGCAATTTGCTCTGAGCGCAGGTTCAGCGCTTACTGAACGCAGATGTCTCAGAGCGGTGTGTCCAAGTGGCTGTAAAAGGTGATGGGTGTCCTGTCACCGTCGCTTAGTTGGTTAAAGCGCTTCTCTGTTAAACAAAAGAACCGAGATTCAAATCCCAGCCGTGTCTTTCTTCCTATCTTGTAGTACAGAACGTACCATTTTGGGCACTCACAAAGGGCTTGATTTCGTTAAATGCATGTGTCCATCTCCTTTCTGGAAAACTTGTTTTTGATGAAATTCACACAGCTTGCGAAAAATGAAATTCAATTCTTGGTTATCAGTGCAGAAGAAATATTACCGGCTGGCAAAATAAACGGAACCTGCCAGTCAGTCTCTGTGGCGCAATCGGTTAGCGCGTTCGGCTGTTAACCGAAAGGTTGGTGGTTCGAGTCCACCCAGGGACGGGGTTCTTTTGCGATGTAAACGTTGTCTTCAGTCGATTGGATTTCTCAGCGAAACCATAACCATTTTAATATTTGCAGGAACTGCGAGTGTTTAACACGTGTCAGGGTAACCGGGAAATGTCCAATAATGCCCAACATCGCAACTCCCCAGAAAACCATATTCACCCAAGAAAAATTATCGTCGAATCGTCATTTATACTCCAGTTGAATCCTCTGCTGAAATATTTTAAAAATACAATGCAGGTTTGTTTGAGAACTTGACAAGCATTGTTACGATAGCACTGTGCAGTTGGATTTTGATATTTTGACATATTTACCTTAATTTTAAACATAAATACTATACAGTCTATTGTAATTTTAAAATATGTTAGCTGAGGATGCAAAGGGGTGAAAGGGAAAGGTCAGAGGGTATAGTAACAACAAGGTTAGGATTGGTGGAGGTGGTAGGGGTGTTGATGGTTTTTCTCTGTAGAGGATGATTGAGTTTTTTATCCTTCTCTGAAGTGAGAAATTGGAAGAGTTAGGAGTTGAGGGATCTGATGAGGTTAGTTATAAAAGGAAGTTAATGTGGAGCTGTTAGCCGTAAAACTTCCTAACGTCTTTGATGTTGTCATCAAAGATAAACTGCAGTAAGTAAAGATAAAGAAAATTATCTTTGCTTACTGCCCTGTCTTTCTCACACCTGAAGAAGGCTCCACGGCCAACACGTTATGTTTCCTTTCTTCTCTTTTCAGCATGGAATAATCTTTTACTTTTTGCTTTGCAGCCTACGCATGCTGACACAGCTACCCACCTGATATATAACATTCCTATAATCACAACTATGAATGTCCACTGTGGGTATTTTTTCCATTATTATTTATTTTGGCATTGAAGCATATTTTATGTAATACCGAAGTGTCATAATCACTGAAAAATATATTTTATCATTTAGAAAGAATTAAAAAAATATAAATCACTTTGAATTGCATTTAGCCTGTTCTGATCTAGGTTTTCTATATACTTTAACATGCCATGTTCAGAATGTCACAACGCAGAAATGCAACAGTGAAGTGTCGTAATTACAAATGTTCGTGATGAGTGATTTTGTCTCTCTTACCTTAGTGTCGGAATACTAAGATGTTTTGGTAACGAGGAAGGAGGGAAAAAGTAAATCAGCAGAAGGGGTGCTATTTTGTTGACTATAAATCCTCACATTCCATGTTCAGAGGGTCATATTTTAAAAAATGGTACAGTAAATTTTCTTATACTTCATGATTTTCATAATTTGTTACATTGTGTCTCAGACCTTTTGTCAGAATTCTGAGATTTTTTTTTTCTAAACTGGGGCCATCGCAATACAACAGAAAGAGCAATTAGCTTTTCCCAATGAATTCTCTCATGCCATATTCAGAGGGTCATATTTTAAAAATGGTACAGCAACATTTCCTGAAGTTCAGGATTTTGAGAGTCTGTTACATTGTGTCTCACACCTCAGTGGCAGAATTGTGAGACGATTTTATAATCAGGAGGGAGGGTCATAGCAATAAGCAGAAAGTGTCATCACCCTTTGCTCATCCTCCGTTAACCATATATTCTCATATGCCATGTTCTAAATGTCCCATTGTAAACTGCTATAATAACGTTTCTTGTATAATGCAAGATTTTGAGACTTTGAGAATTCACGTTTTGTCTTTGTCTTATTTACTTGTTGTCTAACATGCCAGTTTGTGTTATTGTGAGTTTTGAAAATTGGTTTTCGATTTTCTGAAATGTGTTTCATACAAAAATGCAATTTGGAAAATCATTACTTACATATTCCCCTTTACTGAGGATATGTGCAGTAATCCACTCGGATTAGTATTTTTAAAAATGACTATAGAGAGCCATCTACAGGCGAAAGGCGGCATAACATCACAGCAGCAGTATTTAAGGTGGAACAAAAAACGCGAACAAGAAGCTGGCGAATAAGCAGCCAACTTCAGCCTCGTTAATGCAATAGGATTGGGTGAGGTAGAAAAATATTTCTTCCTCTGAATCCTAACATTTTTGTAGGTGTTCTAGGACTTCTCGCCTCAGATAAAGCTGCCAATACATCACTTATTTCTACTCCATCAATATCAGCAGTGTTATCGGTACTGAGCCCTAAGTGTAGGTCCTGTCATCATATAAAAACTTGAACGTATCGACTGCATTCACCTGATAAAATCTGATAAAATTGAAAAATACATGGGAAACAAATTTGCGTGTTTTTTTCAGATCCAGAATAGTATCATCATGAGACTCAAAACAGACCTGTTTTTAATTCTTTCCAGGAGGAAAGATTATTCAGATGCAAGCATGGGTCCAAAATCAATGTACTCACCTATCGCTGTTGCTTCTTCAAATCCTTCAACTGAACGTCGATATTGAGGGATGATATCATACAAATTTTGGTTTTCTTTTAAAGCAAATTTTATTAAAATATGAGCCTCTATTATAGTTTTCTTGAATGTTTCACAAGGTATAATAAACCCCCTTGTGCCCTCCGCTAAAATATTATTAAATACAACAATCTTTATATATATATAGAACAGCATTTATGGTTACATGTATATTAAAATTAAGATAAATATACAAAAGTATTAAAATAGAAATGTACAGTCCTAACATAATCATGCTGTCCAACTGTCTTTTTTACTTTTCAAGTTCTCCAACAAATCTGTGTTGTAATTTTAAATATTTTAACTAAGGGTGCAACGAGAGTATAAATGAATTCTCCCGCCAGCCATTTGAAGGTCAAAGTCCATGGCTGAATACGATTCCCTTGAATGTTGGCCATGACTGGTCATTCCCAGTGATAATGACTAATGTACTCAATTGTTTACTTGTTGTAGTTCGCCACACAAAACAACTGCATTTCCTGCAAATATCAAGTGGGTTAAGGTTTTACTAAGAAATCCAATTATCTCCAATAATGAGAAATGGGCTCGAACCACTAACCTTTCAATTAACAGCTCCCAGAGACTCACGTGCATCCCTTTTCTCCATTTGCAAGCTTTTGGTAAAAAAAAAGACTTTATTCTTGCCAGCCTGTGATATTTGTTTTGCACTGAAAAGCAAGATCTGTGTTTCATCTTTCGCAAGCTGTATGAATTTCATGAAAAGCAAGTTGTTCTAGAATGAAAATGAAAACTTGCATTTAACAAAATCAAGCCGCACGTGATCATCCATAGTGATACATTCTATAAGACAAGACAGGAAGAAAGGCACCACTGGGATTTGAACTCAAGATCTCCTGTTTAATAGGAAAACGCATTAAACAAATCAGCCAAAGTGCTGTCGGAGTATTAACATCATGTCTGATGTCAGTGATTGCAGCTGACTATCGCTGGAGGACAGTTCACTGTGAACAAGTCAGCCTGCATAATGAGGGGAAGAGACCAGCCTCTGTGATGCACTATAGAGTTACACTAACCTTCTGCCCTACTGTTCTCTACTGCATTCTACCCTAGCAGATAAATATTGGTTTCCATGCGTGTAAGGTTTCTTTTTTTTGTCAAATATTTTCAAGCATATTTTTGCTGTTGAAAATAAGTGGTTTGTGGTTTTGAGTGTTGTGTTCCTCTTCCCTTAGTGTCACCCAAAGTGATACATTGTGCTTTGGCAATTCTTCAGGCTACTGTATAGTGTTTAGGGGAGTTCAGTTGAATTAGTTTGCATAGATAAAGTATTTATTTTCCTTTTAATCCTTTAAAGCATATTACATTGTCAATACATTGTATCTTTCTTCCTACTAATTATCATCATTTTTTTTCTGGCTTGATCTCGTAATCAGATATTTCAGAATCTTCCTTAAAAACTAGTAAAAGAAGTGGGACACATTCATGCACACTAAAAAATACGAAAGGGTAGCAGGACACAGTAAACACCAAACATCTTGTAGATTATGAATGTGCCTAAAATATTTCAGTACTTTAGAGGGTTCTGCCATTTTAGATGTTGTACTGTGCCTGTCTGATTTATCAAACGTGTCATTTAAATCTCCCGTCATTTCTATATCAGTCTGAAGGCCTTCCAGTAAAGATTGCAATTCATCCCAAAATGCCAAGTTTCCCACTGTTGATACGTACAAAGAAATTAATGTACATTTTCCCCCAAAATCAACCAATTTAAAAATCAAATGCATCCCTCCTCATCTGCAGTTGGAGAGAATAATGTCAGAATAAATACAGGTTTAAAAGTCAGGAGCATTGATAGTCCTATTTAAAAATTTTGCTAAAATGCTCACAATATATTAAAAAAGTTCTATAAAATGCAAAAAATAATTAAAACATATTAAAACAAGGTAAAAAGAAATGATACACAGTTATAAAGATCAGGAATTATCAATTTGAAGTTACAATCCACTTACAATATGCCAAAAATGGCAAGAATATGTAAAACAGGTGTATAATTTTTTTTAAATAAAACAAGTTAAAAATAAATACTAAATACTTTTAAAATTCAGGAATGTGATTGGTCAGAAGCTTACGATGAGTGTTGTTGGTGTTTCGTGTGATTTAGCGAATTGAAAAAATATTAAATTTAAAAACGGCAATAGCTCGTATGAAAAAAATAGTTCGTAAGTATCTTTGTTGTAACAGCTGCGCCAGAACTAGTGTATTCATATTCATCAGAAAAGTACCTGAACTTGACTGGTTTATATTCAGTTATGTGCGTTGGGAACAAAAGGGAGACTTACTGTACGTGGATTTTATTAGGTTTTAGGAATCAGAAAATGTATTTTTACACGTTTATGCCTACGAGCAGAAATAACTTCCTGCTTTCAGCGCTTTTATTGTTTCTGCTTGTAACCTCGAACAGAGAAACCCAGTACTGACTCACAGAAACGCCCCAGAGTTTCTGTGTTTCTGGGATTTAAGAGAGATGTATGAAGACAGTAAAGGGGAGTTTGTTGTTTTTTTCCCCCCACTGTAGAGTATGAAGGCGGTGTGACGAGTCTGGAGGGAGGAGATGCGCATTCCGCACGGGGAGCGCAGAGCAATGAGTTTCACCTGCAGCTCGCCGAGTCCTGTTCTATATAACCGCTGAGCCCGGACACACAGAGTCTCCAGCCAGTGTTGGAGACGCACTATGTCAATAGTTTTTTTTTTTTAGCAGAAGCCGGGGTTCTTTCGCTTTTATTATTGGATTATTGGATTATTGGATTATTGGATTATTGGATTATTGGATTATTGGATTATTGGATTATTGGATTATTGGAGTTCGTGGTTACTGTGCTAGGCGGCGCGAATAGCGCTTCTATTTCTTTTCTCTGCTCAAACACTGCTGGGCAAAGCTTAAATTAAAACCCTTTTTCTGAAACATTGAGTGTGATGGGTAACAGGTGGAGGTAGTCTGTATCGAGGTCACCGAGGGGGTACTCCTGTCTCCCCAGATGACACTTTTTATTTTTAAGATAAACGCGAGATAAACAACGTTTGTTTGAAACCGCTCCACAAATTTTCTCACATGCACGTATTCTCAAATATCAAATAAAGTTTGTTTCCACAGACATGACACTATTATGCAATAAACCAATAAATTAATGAACTAGCAGAATCCCAATAAAAACACCCAGCCACCTGGCCAGCCCAGCATGTCAATATCATACATTTTTACCAACAAAACCGCAAAAACAAAAACCAGCAAATATATATATATATCCCATGTTTTTACCTTATTCTGGAGCATGATATATATCCAAAATAACCCAGACTAGTTTATCTCAAGAGCTAGAGACTAGTAAACGTTATTGATTACGTGGTAAATGTTTGAAGAACGACCACTAGAAATAAGGCGAATTGATTGGTAAAAACCGCTGTCATTCATTGTATTTTCAGCCCTTCAGAGCCCTTAGTGGGTGAGACATCCTCTAGAAGCTTCAAGCTGCATTTTTAGCTGTCAATCATTGACTCAGAAGGGGTAATCAATCAGTTTCTTATCAGTGCTCCTTTTTTTCCACACCAGAAGGCAACTCTGAGGTTTTGTTTTCATTGCATAACAGCAGATAAAGGCTCTCTAGCAGTGTCTAAAGGTTTTTATAGCAATTGCAATGGTTTTTATTCTTTTTTTCAATATTTTCATGATTTTTTATTAATTTATTAATGTTATTCCAGGTCCAGTCTTCACAAAACATGATGTAGAATTTTTTCTAATTGATCAATTTGTCCCAGATTTTTATCCAAGCTAGTAGTTACCTAGAACAAGGTTTTCAAATCATTCCCAGGCCCTTATCATGCATATAGTTGAAAAATCTGACCTCTGAAGACCAAAAAAACATGTTCACCAGCTGTTTTTTTTTTCATATGTTTGTCGGCTGAGTGGACACATTAAGAAATTTGACTATTCACACTCAAAGCCAAGGGGGTTAGCTTCAATTTAAGACCTGAACCAGGCTCCTGCTATGTTCTGCTGCAGAGATATAACAAATGTTTAAGGGGGAGGAAATTGCAGGCGGACATTGACATATTTAGACAATGTTGTTAAGTGGTTAAAGCCCAAATGAAGGGCTGTTTTGGATGAAAGCAGTAGATTGGGTCTGATCAAGCTCGTTACTGACCTCACTCACGCAAACTCCATACGCGGTATTCGGGACTACGTGCGATTAAGAGAAGAGTGCCCCCTTCTGATATATCAAGAATACACATAACTATGGAAGCCCGTCTCGCCAGGGAGTGAAAAAAACCGCGCTATGGTATCTGATATTTGCAACTTCAAAATTATCCCCATTTAACTGTCTGTCCTTTTCTTATTGTAAGGGATTTGGGTTCTAGGGCTTGTACCCCCCGCCACTCCCACCCTAGTTCGTGCCTCACTGTATAGGCTCGAACCCAGGTCTTGCCCACTAAGCTAAAGACCTTCGAGTAAAAAAATAATTGTACCAGAATTGTTTTGGATAGATTTGTGAAATGTTATTGTTAAATACATAACTCACCAGAGCTGTTTTTTAAACAAAATAAATAAAAACAATAGGGCACTGCTGGAGTTTATAGACTGTGATGCAAATACAGGAACAACTAAGAGAGGAGGGACTAGTTCAGGAGCACAACTGGCCCTCCCCTGCCCAATTTCACAGCAGGCTCTGTTGTACCCCAATGTGAAATTCAGTATCTTGGAGTTCAGCTTTTGATCACTCAGCTGAGAGATGAGCCCTGGGAGTATGGGGCAAATACAGGAGATACACATGACTCGAGGGAGAGTTTTTATCCCTAAGGGATAACTTGTTTTACAATGGCAGACAATATAATGAAACAAAACCTCTGTTCTGCTGCTCCAGGCTGGTTCCACTGGGAACAAGTGGAGCTAGGAGCTCATGAACAGCAATTGGCCCAGAGGGCAAAAGATGTAGAATATAAGTCTATTAAATGCATACCTGAGACGTATAAATGTGGTCCGTAATTTGTCTAGAATGAAATTCTAATATACGTATATTGTTATACGTCAATTATACATCTATGATTATATGTTCATTATATATAAATGGTTGGAGTTCTATTATACAGATAACTTTAGAGGTCTATTATACATCAAAGAGATTTTATAGCCATAAAAGCTAGTAAATCAAGCCAATGATTTAGTTTAGGAATTTGTTAATTTTCAGAATAATCAAACACACCTGAAAAACATGTAGTTCAAATTATACATGATATACAATATTGTAATCAACAAAGGCTAATTATAAAAAGACACAACTAGTAAACTTTAGCTACAAATTCTTGTAACATGGCTATATATAGTAAAGAGAAACACAAACTAATTACCTGAACATGCTAATATTTAAGTCAAAAACACATTTCAATTCAAATGTAAATTTTGAAACGTATAACTTCTATATTTCCAAGAAAATATGATTTCAATGTGAAGTTAAGACCAATTTTTACTGTTCACCATTTGCAAAGCCCTCTCTAATTGTCCTAAAAGTTAGGACCAGCAACTTATCATTTTCAGTGTCCAGACTTCCAGGCCCCCTGCCTTGCGAACTCAATCTTCAAACAAAGCATTGTGTGCTCCTTTATTTCTTTTTCTGTTGTTGTTGGGTGGGACTTCAGCACTGCAGCTAGGAGAAAATTTTATAATATTAGTACTCAAATAAATGATGATTAATCTCTTTTTGAATATAATCTCAAGAAAGAACCATTAAGGTTTACTAAGCTCAAAGCTTAATCAATGTATTAAGTTTAGCTTGCATCATAATAATGGACCAATAGTCTGTCCTAATTAAAGAGTACCCAAAGTTTGAAAGTACAACATAGAATAAGAGTACCTTTAATTGCTCTAAAAAGATTTGTCTCTCCCAGGCCCCTCTTTTGTCATTGATCTTTCCAGTTTATGCCAGCGAAGTTGAATTCCATCATCAGTTCATTTGTCATAAGTCTGAAAACCAAATTCTCACTGAGCTTAGATGTTTTTCAAGTGAGTTCCAGTCAATGTTTTTTTACTCATATATTTAGGATCAAATGTACTACTGTAATCCTTATATTTTAAAAGACAGTTTTGCAGCTTTACACCTTGCAAATTCAGTGGTTAGCACATAGGTATCTATAAACTAAATTTTGTGGATATTTTAACTTGATCAAAGTACAAATGTAACGTAAAAACATCTTAAAAATCAATAAGCAATACCTTGACAACACTGTGAACACACTCCCTCTGACATCACTGCCACCTACTCTCCAAAGTTGGTTTATTTGGAAATAATATATTTGAAATAATATTAGAAGCTTTTTTACTACTGGATCTTCATTAATCAACTAATCAAAATAATATTAAGTAAGACCTGTAAGTAGTATAAAGCGACACCTTTCGTCAAACTTTTTGACAGGTACCATGCCCCCTTTTTCAGCCAATGGGAGGCTGTGGTGGGCGGATGTCCAGCCCCCTTTTCAACCAATGGTGTGTTGTTATGGTTGGCTGTCCCGCCCTCCACCCGAGCCAATGGTGTGTCATTGTGGAGGGGATATCCCGCCTTCCCCCACCGAGCAGTCCTGAGCCTCAAGGTCCAAATACCCCCCACCGCATTCCCCTCGATTTATAAATAAGTGTTTGAAAGCACGTATTAGCGACGAGGGTTGGAAGGCAATCATGTCTGCTGCGGGGTTGAGCGCGCTCTATTATAACCCTAAGGAAGTGGGGAGTTACGGCAGCGTGGGGAGTCTGGTGAGGGCTGCGACTTCCTGGGGTGTGAGCGCCAGCCGCGGCCGGGTGTCAGACTGGTTGTCCGGCCAGCTGGCTTATATGCTGCACAAGCCGGCACGTGTGAGCTTTAAGAGAAACAGAACGCTGGTACCTGAAATGGACCGGCAGTGGCAGGCTGACTTGGTGAACATGAGAGACTACAGTGAGTTCAACGATGGTTTCTGTTACATCTTATCATGTATAGACATGTTGTCTAAATATGCCTGGGCCGTGCCACTGAAAAGTCTGGAGGGGGTGTGACAAGCGCTTTCCGAAATATATTTCAAGAGGGTCGTACTCCTAAAAAGCTACAAACGGACGAGGGAAAATAATTTCTTAACAGGACCTTCCAAAATTTTCTCAAATGTGAGAATATTGAACACTTTATTATGGCCAGCAATATGAAGGTTAGAGTGATAGAGAGGTTTAACAGAACTATTAAAACTTGGATTTTTCCACAGCATGTTTCATTTCATGCATGAGCTGATCGATGTTGCAGTAGTACCCTCTAGGTAAGGTACATGTCCATATAGTCTCATCACTGATGAACAGAAAATCTTCATCTTGATCAAATGTGTTTAGCGTATGCGGATAGTGCAGCTCGACCAGACCCACTTCCCAGCTCCTGTCCAGGTCAATCGCCTTTGCCAGATGCTCTGTGAAGCATGCGCTGGTGTTCTTTGGAAACATCTTTGAGGATGAATTACTGGCCAGCGTAACATAGAAGACATTGGGGTTCATTTTTCAGCACCTCTATATTTCTCTGACCTCGGGGATGCCTTTACCCAACTATTGAATTTATCGCTCTATCTGCGCCACTTTACCAAAATCTGTTTGTTTTTCTTACGCCCCCTGGCTGCTTTAATCTTTTGGATGCGATAGACGCTCTCAGCAGTGGTGTTTATCTTCTGTAGCTCTCCTGCATAGAAGGAGCCCTTAATGTCATCGCCTGCGTAGTCCTGCAGTTTGTAATAGGGTTTCAGAGCCGGGGTCCGCTCTTTGACAATGAAAATTTCATCTGTGAAGGTCTGTTCATACCCCTTCTCAAACACTCCCTTTTATTTTGGACACCAGCACATGATCACCTACATTAAATGAAAACTTTGACGGTTTTCGCTTAAAGTGTTCGCCATAGACAGTTCTCCACATCTCGAGGGAGTTGTCAGTCGTAACAGAAGCCGGGGTTCGTTTAATAGTCGTGTGGTAACTATGATAATAAAAGTAAATAAGATCAGACAGATCGGCAATATATCGAAGTGTTTTTGTGTGTCAGGTACCTCCACATTTTTGTTTTAATAGTTCTGTTAAACCTCTCTATCACACTACTGCTCGGTGGGGGAAGGTGGGACATCCGCCCTATAACAACACACCATTGGTTGAAAAGGGGGCGGGACATGGGGTTTTAAAGTTTTGACAGACGCTGCACACCACAGTGGGGCAGACTTGAGTTTTTCAAGTAGCTCTCGGTTACCAGCGTTGGCTAGCAAGGTGCCTGGTACATTGATTGTGAACATATCCCAACCCCTGTGAACACATCCCAACCTTTTAGCTTCTTACCGGCCGCAACTGATTGCTGTTGTGTGAGAGCTCTGACAAGATCAATCATGTGAGAGCCCTCAACGGGTGCCCCCTTGTACACAAATTTTCCTTTTTAATTCCAGGCTATTAATGGTTTATTGCGTGCCATAGTCTTTAACAATATCTCGGCATTTCTCTGGAACCACTGAGACCCGCTGCCTAAAATATACCCAAAGTCAGTGTCGGTCGATGACGGCTGTTGTGGTAACGCGTGTAATAGATCGGCGGGTGCATTTTCGGGTAGTACAACAGTTAAAGTCCCCTCTTCAGAAACCTCCTGGCGTACTAATGTCAAATACCGTTGTAACACCTGACTATACAATTTCACTTTTTCATATTCAGGCAGATGTGAGTTCTGAAAAATGTCTCTCATTTCGTCATCCAACCTGCGGGTTGTTATTTTTCTCACGTCGCTTTCGTTGCCGGACCGGTCTTGGAGTCGATCGAGCTGTTTCTGAGGTACAACATTTTTTTTTTTCAGTGTGGTCCATTATCGGTGTTGTAGAAGCTCCGTAATCAATGGTACTGCAATACTCAACAGTGTCCCGATAAAACTGCCGGACTGGTTCACCAAGAGTCTCTTTCCTTTAAGAGAAAGACCCTTTTGACTAAAAGTCTTTAAAAGCTTATGCGTTCTCTTCAGGGTCCCAAACTGCTTAGCAGGCTTAGCTATTGCCTGTACAAGATCATCTGAAGCCCCACAGAGAATAGCTTCCCAGTGACTGGGGCTGGCTTTTACCAGAAAATGTAAGTGTCAGGTTTCTCCGAACGCGTGAATACATAACGACGGCCCGAACGTGTTTTTTCTACTGAGTCTATGGTTGCGAGATCACCAACTTTTAGATTCTTTAAATACATAAGCCGCGGGTTCATCTGGGGGGAAAAGACCTGTTCACAAGCGATAGTCATCTGGGGTGTCGGCATTTAAATCCACCAACAAGTAACCGAAAGGTTTTTTAGTAGCGTCATCGAACGCTTTACCGGGGTACATCTGCCAGGACAGGGTTGTAATCTGTAGTTTATCTCTAGGGTTTTTAAACAGCACCATGTACTTTGTATTTAACGCTATGCTTCTACTTTTCCGGCCTTGACAAAACACATTTTGGACGATATACATGATGCTGAGGTTTCAGTGGTGTACGTATTTGGTAAAAGTTTTTCTATCTCATTATTTTCACACGCGGACTCCATCAAATCATCAACTATAATCAAATTTACTCTATCCGGTGGCAGTAGCTGGTCGTCGGAAAACAACGTCGGTAGCCCTTCTATAAACTGAATGTATGGAAATTTCACAAGCAACTCAGCGTATAGAGGTTGCCAGCAGCTGTAACACCAGACTATGTTTTCGGGTTTACGAGTCATAATGGTATCACCGTTCTCCAAGAGTTATTTTATAAAATAACTTTTACCGCAATTCGAGGGTCTGGACAAAATGCATGAAAAAGTGTGTTTTAACCCGACATCCATCGTGTTAATATCCGTAGGGCAACGATGTCAAATTTTCTTGCACCACCTGCTTGTCGTACACCACCTTCTGGGTTTTCATTAAGGTCCGGGTCTCACTGCGCCAATCCTTTTTAACACGCACGATCATCGGCTGTTGAATAGAAATGTGTTTAAATTCCCGGCACTCTGCATAAGGGTTAACGCCATAGTCAAAAACCAAGTCCCGCAAACTCTCAAAGTTAACTTTTTCACAATTGTTCACATTGAGTGTAATGCCTTTCACCTTTAAACAGGCTTTCCCACCAGACAGCTTGTACCCGTATGACTTGGGTCCTGTTGACACAAACTCGGTGATGTGTTGTCCAGCATCGACTTCGCTGGTCAGCTCACCCAAATAGTCACCCAGCCCCGGATTCCACTCACCCTCCCGGCTCACAAAGATAACGGAATCTGTGTCGTGGTACAGACAGCGGCCTTGCAAAGCATTTAGCAGGTTGTATAACTCCAAGCGGGCATAGGCTGATGTAAAGCTAGCGATGAAAATGTTAGTGTTTGAATGGCCCGTATTGTGGTGTTTAGTGTGTTTCCACGTAACACAGGCTGTGTCTTCATCGATAAACTCGCAGGCTGACACCTCATGATATGCCGTAAATAAGTACCTGAACAATTCATCGGGGTTTCTCACAATGGTGGTCTGTGGTAAATTGTCTCTTTGCCCATACTTGCCCCACAAACTGGCAATTTTTGAAAGCTGTCTTTTGGCCGGATTCTTTTTAATGTTGCCGGGGTCCAGCCGGACACCCTCTTTTTCATAATATTCGCTGATATATCTTTGTTGTTTCGCGACATCTGTACACCACTCTGGAAACCCCAAAGCTTCTTGTTTCCCTTTCAGATGCAGTTTGATGTAGTCGGGGAAAAAAGATCGTGTGAGGCCTTTTCGAAATGCCAAATTTAGTAAATTTTACACACTCTATACCCCAGATCTAAGACCATCTGCAATTCAGGGGTGCACCAGTCAAGGCGCGATCTTCATCACTGTGCTCGCAGGGAGTGGTCTGTTTTGTTTCAGCACACGTACGACACAGTGTGAAAAACAGTTTTTTGTCAATTTTGGTTGGAGGAACTGGAAAGTACAAACGTCTGGGTGGGTAAACTTTCACCTTCGCTAAACCGAAATACAGTTTTAAATCTCCAAAGTTGTAATTAATTATTCGGGGGTGCCCCAGTGGGTATTTTTAGTTTTGTTCACAAACGGATACAGACTGGTGAAATCATAGTAATGAATTTTTTCACCGGGCTGCGCTGTGTAATGCAAACAAATAGCATTTGTTCTCACCCCAAAAAGCGAATCGCGCGGTTGCAGAGGCTCTGGTAACTGCGCAGCTGTTAGAAATTTACCCAAGTCACCATTTTCAACTAGCATGTCTCTGAACTCGTGCTCCCACAAAACACGCACGTTAAAACCTCTCATTTTGAGAAAATTAATTTTCACCATCGTCTTTCTGTACAACCAACCAAAAGTAGTGTTTGTCAGCGGATTAAAATTGTTTTCACAATAACAAACGCTACAACCGTGAAAAAAGCAACCATTGAACTCAAAGGCTGTCTGCACTCCGTCAATTACAGCATAACCATCCAGAAAATATGGACCAACCTTGAACTCACCGGCCATGGTTAACGCGTGTTGGATTTTAACGGGCTCTGTGTGTTCGATGTACATAAGCCATTGAATGCTGGGTGTAGAAAATCGTTTTTGCTGGCGGTGGTAATTTTCATGGGGTAGCAACGCTATCGTCTCTTCCTGTAAAAACGTAAGTCTGAACATGGCCATGCAGACACTAGCGATGGTCACAAACTGAAAGGGGTCGATGCACACAACGCAGGCGGCCCCTGACTCAGTCACGCGTGTCTGTCTGGTCATATTCTTGACCTCGTCCCGAAACCTGACACAGCCTTCTCTTAGAATTGCCACATCCAACTGGCAGTAACGTTTCAACTCTCTCTGTAAGTTAAACACACTTCCCTTGCATTCTTCATACCAAACCAAAAACTCGGCTTTCTCGCTCGGCAGCATGTAGTTAACGCCGTAAAGTTCTGGCGGCGGCATCGGTCCGACATAATTTTGGTTTTCTGAAGTGTTCATCAAGTGTGGAAAATGACCCTTACACCCGGGGAACCCCATGGCGGCCGGCAGTTTGCTTAATTTCATAGGCAGAAAGTTTAAAGAATCGATAAATCTGATGTTCAGAGCTTTTACGGTCATACACATTATCTTAAAACCCTGATTAATTAGTTCAACGTCCATCTTTTCAGCTAACAACTGTCTGATCACTAGGTAATTGTCATATCCCTTGCCATTGTGCGATATGAACGTATGGTTTTTGAAACGTCTATCGATAAATTTACACACAAAATCCTTTAGACAAGTTTCACCATAAAATTCCCAGCTTCGTTTATTGTCAATATGAAGGGCGTGGACGTAATTTGGTATGTGTGTCCCCGTTTCTTGCATGCATTCAAAGTCGAAAAAAATGTACTTGTTTGAAATTTTGGGGTTGTCCAAAGGCAGTATGTAGCACAAATGTGTGTCAGGGTGTCGTTCACGTAGTTACAACGCGAGCACAGTTTCTCTTTACATTTGTGACTTGCGAGGTTATAAACCCCACATTTCTCACAAAAGACCCTGCGCTCGCACTTACTAACACCCGTCGCCGCATTCCGCAAGTGTCTCGCCAAACACTGAGAGCTACGACAAAAGACCTTACAGGCTGGGCAATTCAGAAATTCTGCATCAATTTCGCAACACTGGGGATCTAAACAGGTTTTACAAGCTTTAACACAGGCGTGTGCGTTCTTGTGGCTATACGCCGCATGGCAGTTAGTGCAAAAATACGCCGCCCCCACAAAAGCTTTAATATTTAAAACCTCGTAAAAATGCTCTTAATGCAGTAGAACAAAAAGTATTTTAGAATTTGGTGGTGTGGGCCCCGTTGTAAAATATTTCCAATCACCCTGGTCACGGTACAAAATTTTAATGACCACCTTTAAGTGTTTTTTCAAAAGCTGTAATGTCTGACAAACGAATTTTCTGATTCTCTGGAAAACCCAACTCTTTGTGCATTCGTTTAGCGCCCTGTAACATTTCCCCATCGGTACAACCTTCATTCAACAAACCGTACACACTCCCGGCGAAACACAGATTACCGCCCGTGTAATGTAAGTCGATAAGGTGCGCTTTTTTCCGAGCAATTACCCGGCTGTACAGAACGGATTTAAATCTTCGGCGGGCACCCCCCTGCATATTCTGAACTATCGTCACCACTAATCGGAGGCTGGTCATCGGTGAGAACTTCTGTGTGGCTCTGTAAGAGGTCTGAGATGTGGCTTAAAAAATCGGCAGGATTTAATTCTCCGGGGTGTCTCCTGCGTGAGAACAAGGGTTTGTTAAAACCACCCGCAGTCAAACGCAGCTGTACAAAATCATTCGCCCCGATGTTTGGAGAAAGTTCATCCAATATTCTCTGGACTGCACCATGCACAGCGGGGCTATTCTGTCGAGATTAACAAAACGGAATTCTTCATGGTGCTCTGTTGCTCTAAAATTATTATAAGACCTGTTATAACTACGTATACGCTCCAGGAAAACTAAGGGGTCTCTATTCGCCCCTGCACCGCCACCAACCTGATTCAGATCGTTCAGTACAACCGGTTCTCGGTTACCGCCATCCTGTTCTGCTACAACACCCTCGGGCATTAAGTTATTTTCTACCACTGCATTTTCATTGCGTGGTTCGGGCGACCCTTGGGAAATCTGATGCCTCTCTCTGAATCTTTGACGACGCAACAAACATGCTTTTGCCAGTTTAATTCTTTTATTTATGTACAAACGCTTGATGGTGGCAAGCGGTCGGTCTTTTAAACCCTTTTTAGACCGCATGCTTAGTCATTTATCACCGGGGATTTGCACCAATGAAGCATGAAATATCATCATCATGGTCTGAAATCCTGAGCTTAGAGGGGCATCTTCTGTAGAAATTATAACTAAGAGGTTAGCGGTGAAAACCTGGATCTGTTTTGGAAACAAGGTCTGTACACCGGCTAAAACCACTCTTAGACGCTCTAAAGCTCGTTTTTTGGACACCTCATTAGTGATCGCCGTTGATAGTGACTGTGTAATACCGCGCACTGAATCTAGCACATCACCCAACACCAAGTCTTTAGGCGCGTTATGATTTCTCTCCGCAGGCTTGACACGTCTGGCTTTGGTCAGCGTCTTAACAGCCGTCTTCGATGCAGTCACCACCTTAGGGTCTGAGGTTTCCGCCACATTTGTTTCGCCGCGCGTCGATACAGCTGCTGTGTGAAAAAAAAAGACTTTTTATTACCACGCCAATGCTCCCCATCTCAAAATCTGAAAACTACACTGTGATAAAAATAAAAGACTTTTCAACACAACAATCAATGAAATCTAAACTGTCAAAATCAGAAAACTACGATAACTATGATGAAAACGCCACACATGTGGCGCATCCTTACACAAAGGGCTGCGGGTGAATGGAACAAGTTACCCGGACATGTTGTTACACCGGTTTCCTTTTACCATTAATCTTAGGTATCGTTGGGGGCTGTGGTGGCGCTACTGGGTCAAGCGGCGTGGTTAACGGCCTATAGACCCTCGCACAGACCAGTTGCTTTTAACTTTAAAAGCTAAGCAGTTTTAAAATAAGGTTTTTTAACACTCCCAAACAGAAAACTACGCAAAGTAGGATCTTTCAGCGAATTAACATCCTAACAAAAGAAGTAACGTTTACCGTAAGTGGATCATAACACATCTTGACCACGCTTAAATTATATTAACCTTTGCTTGTTGATTTCAGACGTTTTGAGCTCGTTGACCCAGTTAACGTGTTGGCTCGTCGCAGTTTATTTTTTGAAGGTTCGGGGTCTGCACGGAGTGGGAAAATACCATTAGTGAAAGAACTCAACACCGCAAATTACCAAAAAATAGAAAAACGGTGGGGATTTTTATTATAGACACGTTTAAATGGCCATGCTAAAATAATGTTTTATATAATACCGACCTCTTCTCTCAGGCGATCTGATAATATGCCCCGCACCCTCTGGTATGACGTGAACATCTGCATGTGTCTCCACAAGGTTTTGCGGTGGTATCGTAAACCCCAAACGAGGTTTTTTAAATGTGTAGCGACTTGTCCCTTCGCCCGCGTCTGCGGAATAGACACATACGAGTTTTGGTGTGGAGTATATACCCCTGTGTCTTTAAGACTCACATGGTTGTAAAGCGTTATTCAAAACATTGTCGTAATTACTCACCAGTGT